>NC_142208.1:3253750-3569166 GCF_049639895.1 Pseudopodoces humilis | reverse complement strand
AATAGTGACAGAAAACACACTTAAAAGCTGAAGGAATTCATCCCCTTGGTTTGCAATGCTCCTGGTTAATCAGATCCAGAGGAATTAAGTTTGGACAACACTTCAAGGATGCACAGAGTGGGACTGTTGGGGTGACTGTGCAGGGCCATGAGTTAGACTGGATGGGTCCCTCCCAGATCAGGATATTCCTTGATTCCATAAATTACTTTGGAGATGGAAGGCCTTTGGGAGGTTGCAGGTGACACAAGAAGTTTGGCCACTCCATTTTTCCTTTGGCTACAGAAATTCCTCCCCATCTTATTCCCAGAAGCAGAACTAATGACTGATAAAAACCTGGATTTGTAATTAAATCTAATTATTGAACTCCAAAGGTGGCACCTGCCTGAGCCATGGGCTGGCTTTGCTTTAGAATTTAACCAAGCGCTGTGGCTCAAATGCCAAACTTCCCACACTCCCTGTGTGCATGCAGTTTTCACTTCCCAGGCTGGCTGGATGCACTATTCCCTCCTTTTTCCCAAATCCTTTGTTCATTTAGCACACTCTGATGATCTCACAGTCTGTTTCATGCTAGGTTCAGCTGGGAATTAAATAAAATAACCACTATTTTAGCCAGGAATTATTCCCTAGCCTTGAGCAACACCATCTGCCACATGTCGTCCTCCTCCAGATGTGCAGGAATTTCTGAGCATCGCAGAAGTGCCCCCACAAAGCTCTCGCCTGTTGCAGCTTATTTGCATATTTAGTCCAGATTTGTTTTAATTTCAAGCAGCCAGTTCCATCTGAAGCTGTTGATAATTCTGCAAACCAGTTCAGGGAATGCTGACAGATCCTGGCAAACCTCACCTGACACCTTCTCCTTTCCATCCTAGAAATTAATTTATTTATTCATTCATTCATTTCCATGCCAGGTGCATCCCCTCTCTCCTTCTCCTAAATATTAACAGCCATTAAAGCCAGGTGAGATTTTCACCTGGGCTTGGCTGTACAACCCAGGGGTGCTTTGGATTACCAGCAGCAGAAAGGAAAATCCTGCAGGAGCTTGGGAAATCATTGTATTAATGAAAACATAAAATAGATAGAATAATATATTTCTGATGGAGGTTTATTAGTAAAAGGTAATTGATGACAGTTTTAGATGAGTTCAATGAGAGGATCCCAGAATGGTTTGGGATGAGGGGACCTTACAAATCATCCTGTTCCCACCCAAGCTCTCATGGTCACTCCTGGCTCTGCCAGACATGGACATCCCAACCTGCTCCACTGGGATAATGAAAAAGCTGAGTTTTATGTCTTTCTTTTTTCTAATATTGGGTAGTTTGTCCTCACACCTCCAGCTGTGGAAGATCCCCTGGAATTAACATCCCCACTGGGAGTGTCAAAAACCGGGATAAGCTGCCAGACTCGCCCTGGAGATGGGATTTGGGATGCTGGCTCCTGAGGACAGTGAAGTTGTGCTGATGTAATTAGAGCAGAGAGCTAATTAGGTTTCTCCATTAATTTGGTATTTGACACAGTCCACACCAGAGACCAAGGATGATTTTGAGGCAATTTTTCTCTACTGATATAAACTCACCTACTTGCAGCAGAGAGAAAAAAGGAGTTTTTAAGATTTATGGCAATTATGTGAGTCAGAAAGATTTACAAATGGAATTTCCTCCACAAAATCCTACAACTTACAGACTTGGAAAACTTCTCAGAGCGTGCTGCTTCCACATTTTTTGGCAATAGGTTACCCAAGGTGTAAAGTACCTGTGTGCATGGACTCACCTGTGGTTGCACCATTTCCTTTGTGAGAAATGGATCCCCCAAAATTCCCCACAGGTTTCAAACGAAGGCAGAAAAAAATCTATGTCTGTTTAAAGAACCCTATTTATAAATGGCATCAAAAAATAGACATTTATGGAAGGATGAAGCTGAGGTGTTTCTTGCTGCTTCAGAGGATCGGTTGTGTTAGTCCTGCCCTTGAAAACAGCATGAAAACAGGGGGTTCAAGGACTAATCTTGTGTTCATTCAAATAATAATTGTGTTAATCTGCTTTCCCCCCACCCTTTCTCTTTTTCCTTTGAGCTTCCCAGCTGAACCTGTGGAATTTGCAGGACAAAACTACCCATGGAATATTACACCCTCTTATAAGCCCATCTATTTGAGGCTGACACACACAAAAAGAGATGATTTTCAGCCTTTAATCTGTTATTTTCTTCCTGGTTTGTTTGGTTCCCCCTTACCCCAAGGAATAAATTGCTGCTTCCATTTAGGAGGGAGCACAAATCATGTTGTCATTACAGCAGTGCTAAATCCTATAAATTTTGATGCTGTGATGAAGCATCCAGACACTTAGTGAAGGCCCTGGGAACTGAAAACCAGGAGCTGAAAATCATCTCACTCCTCTGGATTTTTAATAAAGATTTCTTACTGCCTCATCCTCCCTTCATGGGAATTATCTGGGATCCAACTATAGAAATTCACTCTCTAAAAAATCCCATCACAGGATGGTTTTAAGGAGCCAAAACGGTCCCAGGACTTTCTTCAGCTCTTTGAAATCCATCCGAGTGGATGCTCAGATTAAAGAGATGCCCTCACCATACCATGAATCACAGAATCTTTTAGGATAGAAAAGCCCTCTGAGATCAGATCTGCCGAGGCTGCCACCCCAAATCCATGTCCCCAGGTGCCACATCCCACATGGCTTTTGGGCAATTCCAGAGCTGGAGACTCCATCACCTCCCCGGGCAGCTCCTTCCAAGGTCTGACCATGTTTTCCACAAAGAAATATTTCCTAATATCTGACCGAACACCCCACAACCCCTTCTAGAAAGCCCAAAATCCCTAAAAAACTCCTGTGGGGTGATGCCAAAGGAGCCAGGCAAGGGTTAAGGCTGGATCCTGTGTTCCCTGTGCGTTATCCTTGGGGATGGAGATCTCCAGAGGCCGAGGCGGCCAGAGGAGCTCCTGTGGAGGCAGGATGGTCCTGTTTGGGTGCTGAACAACAAAGGCCTTTGACTGGGATTTTGCAAGAAACCACGGCCAAGAAGGAACTTTTTGTTTTCTTGCCCAGGGAAGATCAAATGCTGTCCTTAACCCCAGACTCTGCACCCCATGGTTCTGTAACTTTTATTGCAGGGTCTGCTGAGAGAAGGGTTTGAGATGAGCTCCGAGATACCCGAAATAATAACAACCTCCCCAGAGCACGAGTGGAAAAGCAACGAGTTCTGGACATGAACCTTGAATTCACACCTGCTCAAGCGTGACAAGGCTTTGATGACAGCATAATTATCAACACAATAACCACATTTCTGCAGATAATCCCTTTTATCACCCGCAGGAGCCTTTTATGTAGGGCCACAAGCGTTTCAAAGTAGCAGCAATTGGGAACAAAATCAAGGCAGAGGCTTTAAAAATATTTGAAACCCAAAATATTGGGTTCTGACTCTGAAAAACTGTTAGTGGATTAAAAATGAAAACATCAAAAAACAAACCAAAACAAACCCACAAGAAAAACCAAAACAAAACCACCAAACTTTAAAGATCCTCTTTGCCCCATTTGTGGAAAATCCCCTTTTTCCCACTAAGCTCCATCACCATCATCTTTTCAAGGAAGGTTTTAGCCAATGGAATTCTCACAGCTAATGAAAAACTTAATTATTTAAAATGCACTCAAACTTTATCAGAAGAACTTGGCATCTTCAGTCTGAGGTTTGCTCTCTGGGATACCTCCCAAGCTCTGCCCAAATGGCAGTGGGAAGCTTTAGAAAACAGGGAGAGGCTCTTGTACATCTAAAAAACTTCAATTTCATCTGCCTTGGTGGGGGGAAGGAGAATTTTCCCGGATAGAAACAGCTGGGAAAGGTTTGTGGGCTGGAACAGGAGTGGCTGCTCCAATTAGAACCACAGAAAGGTATTCTGTGGGGAAGAGGAAGGATTTCTCCTAGAAACCATGAAAAAACTGGCACTAAAAAGAGAAAAAGTATCATTTCCAAAGCAATTATTACCCTGCACTGTTGATGAGAGAAAGCTGCAGTTGCCAGCATCATTTTTGGGAAAAGAGAAAGGCTGCGCTTAATGAGACAAATTTAGTTTAATACTCTGCAGATAAACCCACTTTTGACTGAAGTCACCTCAGCCAGTTGCTGAAGCATGAAAATTGAAGTCCCTGAAGCGCTGTACAAACACTGACAAATTATCTCATTTTATCAAAACATCCCAGGAAGGAGGGGTTTTGCCAAAGGCAACTACAGTGAGAGCCAGGAGAGGAGCTTAAGAGGCTGACATCCAGTCCAAGGGATGATCCTTCATCATTTTGTAAGGAATCACTGCTTGGAAAGCTGCTCCCAACTAAAACACAATCATGCAAAGTCCTCCTGCCAGCAGTTTTCTAAGCTTGGATACACACAGGAGGAGATCCACTAAAGCTACCACATTCCTGGGTAAATTCCTGCCACGTGCTCCATAAAAATATCCCCAGGTCTGTGGTTTGACACTGAAATTCACAGGGAGAGAAGGAGTAAGGACACAGTCACCATCTGATATTTGGAATTCTTCAAAGCTAAAGATCATGGAATCACAGAAAGGTTTGGATTAAAAAAGGGCCTTGAAATTCCAACTTGTTCCAATACTACAACATGGGACACCTTCCACTATCCCAGGCTGCTCCAAGCTGCCTCCGACCTGGCCTTGGACACTTCCAGGGACCCAGGGGCAGCCACAGCTGCTCTGGGCAGCCACAGAGCTGGGAATGAGCCCTGTGCTGCCTTCAAGTCACAACAGCTCATGTGGGGCTGCCCAGCTCATCCCTCTGGGGACTCCAAAAGCTGTTCTTGCCACACCAGGGATGCTGGGAGCTTTCTTAGGATAACCTGTCCTAGCTTATTCTATACACAAAAAAACTTTGGAGTACTCACAAAGTTCTTACTGAGCTCCCTGGAGCAGAGGGAGACTGAGGAGGGACTCATTGGGATCTTCAGCTCCTCCTGAGGGCAGCTCTGATCTCTGTGACAGGACAGGACCCAGGGAAGGGCTGGAGCTGTGCCAGGCCAGGCTCAGGCTGGAGATCAGGGAAAGGCTCTTCCCCCAGAGGGTGCTGGCACTGCCCAGGCTCCCCAGGGAATGGGCACGGCCTGAGGCTGCCTGAGCTCCAGGAGCGTTTGGACAGCGCTGCCAGGGATGCACAGGCTGGGATTGTTGGGGGGTCTGGGCAGGAACAGGATCCATGATCCCTTCCAACTCAGCACATTCCATGATTCCAATAACTTTGGTCTGCAGCTGGTGACTGAAAAAAGCCAGGAATGGCACTGAAAATGCTGCAAAGCTACAGACCAAAAGCTGCTCTCTGCCTCCAGCTGTGCCTGGATGAAACAGCAGCAACCACAAGTGACGTGGAGAGCAGGAATGCTCCCCACTGATGAGCTCCCACTACTCCAGCGTGAGGCAGAGGAGGAGAGAAGCAGAAGCAGCCCCAGAGAGAGCACGGCTGTGGTTTGTGGGTCACACACAGACACAGAGCACTGCGAGTTGCAGCTGTGACCACAGCAGGGACCCTGCAGACACATTGCAAAAATGACATTGGAACAACCTTGTTCCCTTGCAGGCAGAGGAGGGATGTGCTGCTGATTCCATCCTCACGCCCTGGAGAAATCACAAATGGGCCTTGGAAACAGCTCCTCTGGAGATGAATACAAAAAAATACCGAAATCACCAAAACTCACGTGGGTTTTTGACCTGTGTGAGTCACAGGCATCCAGCCACCATGCCCTGACTCCTATAATAAAATGAGTCCCACTCCAGCACCAGCCAGCACTTCCAGAGGCAGCAGCTTGTGCCAACCCCCTGGCATCTCACTTGGCTAGCTAAAAAATGGCAAAATAACCCATCAGCACTGGGACTCACGTGGATTTCAGGTATAAAACACAGTTTTACAGCAGGAGAGGCGAGTCAAGCACTGCCACTGAGCAAAGCATGGCTATCCCCAAATCCTTCCCTCCTGCTCCAGGACCTGCAGCAAGATGGGAGGAAGCCACATTTTGCTGTCACGACACCCTTGAGCTTTTTGAAAATGTTCAGAAATTTGATTTCTTTTGTTTTTAATTAGTTACAACCAGTAAAAATTTGAGATACAGCTGGGGAATTCATTTAGGGATGTAGAAGGAAAGGTCTAAGGAAGGTTTCCCTTGTCCAAGCAAAGACCTCTTCATTCCAGCCCAAATGATGCTGGGCAGGGCCAGGGAGCCAAGCACTTCCTGAGAGTCCCTGGAAAAGGCACCCCAGGCAAACCATTGGAGAAACCTTGGACTGTCATCCCAAACCTCTTTCCAAACCCTTCCACCACCAGCAGTGCTATCAAAGTCCTGCCCCCTATGTAATCAATTACCCCTTCTCGTTAGAAAGGGGAAAATACAAAATTATTTCATATATCAGAGCTTCACCCATGCAGCCACAGAGTGGAAAGAGAAGAGGGAGCCTTTTCTGCAGTGCTTTAAAAAATGTGACTTTATCAGAAAAGAAAAATTTCTGGAGTTTTTAATTTTATTGGGGGGTTTCTTGGTTTATTTCCAGCTCCTTAAATGTGGATTTCCTCCCCACTGTTCTTTCTGCAAAACTTAATAGCGCCAGAAAAGTGTTGTGTGGCAGCAATAGAGCAGTGAGAAGTAACAACAGCAAAATTACTGGAATTTATCAAAAAAAAAAAGCCATCTGGTGTGCAAAGCAGTGGCTAAACCTCAATAATCCTTCTAAAAAGGAAAAATCTGGAAAGACAACTTGAAGGAGAAAAGCAGTAAATACAGAGGGGATTGGAGGAGTAAAAAGGGGTTGGGGATTTGGGGGAGCTCCAGACTATCCAGCCCCTGGTTAAGCATCTTGGGGAAGAAATGCCTGGATTTGTAATTCCCTGTTTCCTCCAACAGTCCTGATCAAGCCCAGTCCCAGAGCTCCTGAGAAATGTCCTGCAGCAGCACAGGAGGGAATTGCAGGGGACCCACCAAAAGCAGTGTGGGCAGCAGGGGAGGGGGGGATTCTGCCCCTCTGTCCCTGTGCTCAGGTGAGACCCCACCTGCAGAGCTGCCCCAGCCCTGGGGCCCAGCACAGGAGGGACCTGGAGCTGCTGGAGAGAGTCCAGGGGAGGCACCAGGATGATCAGAGGGATGGAGCAGCTCTGCTGGGAGGAAAGGCTGGGGGGAGATGGGATTGTTCAGCCTGGAGAGGAGAAGGCTCCAAGGGGACATGAGAGGCCCTTCCAGTGCCTAAAGGGGCTCCAGGAGAGCTGGAGAGGGACTTGGAACAAGCTTGGAATGGCTTCCCAGTGCCAGAGGGCAGGGATGGATGGGATATTGGGAAGGAATTGTTCCCTGGGAAGGTGGGCAGGTCCTGGCACAGGGTGCCCAGAGAAGCTGTGGCTGCCCCTGGATCCCTGGAAGTGTCCAAGGCCATGCCTGGAATATTTGGACTTTGGGGCTTGGAGCAGCCTGGGATGGTGGAAGGTGTCCCTGCCCATGGGATGGGGTGACACTGGATGGGCTTTAAGGCCCCTTCCAACACAAACCACTCTAGGATTCTGTGGTCCCAAAGATGGAAATGAGGATTCCTTCAGAGTTGATACAGAGTCATCAGCAGCCTTCACCCCTTCCCTCCTGCATTTATCCACCCGCCCCTCAGTGGCAAGCGAAGGATGCTATCCCAGGAGTGGGAGCTCCCATAGGGATGCTGTCCCTGTGCCCGCCTCCAGAGAAGGCTCCAGGCTCCCCAGCAGCAGAGCTGAGCGCTCTCAGCCCAGGGAGAGCACTGGGCTGCACACAGCCACCTCCTCTGCGTGTCCACGCACACTCCAGCTGCTTTCCATGCTCACACTGAGCAGCAGCTTCCAAGAATCCCAAGGTTTCCTGGGGAGATACAAGCGCTGTCCTGCTGAGCAAGAACAAACCCCGTTATCTCAGAGCGCCTTCACGCTTTGCTCACAGGCACCGGACAAATATTTAATTAAACTCTGGGGAAATATTTAATTAACAGCCTCTGTTTCTAATTAGCAGTGGAGATGATGGGAAGGCAGCACAAGGGAAAAGTCACCAAAGCTGGTGCTGCTGCAGCGATGCCTCAGTGCAGGAGAGAGCCCTGACCCAAGTGGTGTTAGCAGAGAATTTGGGTTAATATCAGGTTATATAAGGCAAATTAAATAATAAAGCACATCACACGTGTCCCACCCCAATGTCACACAAAGCATCATGTGCAGGACGCTCTTCAAAGAGGGCAGGACTGGGAGGACACAACCACTGAGGCTGTGGGGGCAAAGAAACCCTACAACACCAAGAAAATATCACCTTAAACCACCTCAAAATGCTGCACGTCCTGTTTGTGCTGCAGCTGACTCCTGGAGCTATGAGCTTTTAAGGAAGCCTAAAAGCAGCCTGGAAAATCCTCCTTTCCATGACAAAAGTATCAGGTTTTGGATTAATGATGCTGAAATTTAATAGGCAACCCAACAGAGATGTCAGTGATTTAGGCACTCAATGAAATCCTGATTTCTTTCACTCTTTAAGTGTGAGCAGCTGACAGGCAAACTGTTTTCCAGCAATATTCCCTCTTCTCCTCCAAGAGCAAAGTGTAAGAATGGGGATTACAAAAGCACCTGTTTAACATGGTCAGTTCTCAAACCAATCCAGGTATTCACCAGGACAGGACACTGGGGTTTTTCAAAGCCCTATTTAACACTTCAACTCCTAATAAAATCCACAAGATTCCTGCTCCTCCGTCTCAAACAATATTTTGACACGCTGCAGATTTGGGCTGATTTCCTACAAAAACGAGTTAAGACCTGGCAGGAAAGATCATACAGAGCCATGTGGGAATGTGTCAGGAGAATGGATATCCCTCTCCAATTATCAGGTAGTAAGGACTTGGTTCAGCCATTTAACCTAATGTGCCACCAGGCAGGGAAATAATTACCCACTTAATTGACTCTTTCTCGGGAGCTCCAGAGGGCAGCGATTGCAGCCAGGAGCAGGAGGGGGGCAAGACCAGGGCTGGGAGTGGCAGCACAGGGGAGGAGGATGGGGCTGGTGCAGAGGGATGCAGAGGAGATACTGGAGTACAGGGCAGGAAAGGAAGAACCAGATTTCAGCCATGCCTCAAATTCCACCCCTCTGATGGGGAGGGGAAATCTCAGAATCCCAGGATGCTTTGGGATGGAAAGTGCATCCCATCCCACCCCTGCCATGGGCAGGGACACCTTCCACTATCCCAGGCTGCTCCAAGCCCCAAAGTCCAACCTGGCCTTGGACACTTCCAGGGATCCAGGGACAGCCACAGCTGCTCTGGGCACCCTGTGCCAGGGCCTGCCCACCCTCCCAGGGAACAATTCCTTCCCAATATCCCATCTATCCCTGCCCTCTGGCACTGGGAAGCCATTCCCTGTGTCCTGGCACTCCATCCCTTGCAAATATCCGTTTTGTGTAGCTCCTTCAGCCACTGGAAGACCACAATTATTTCACTCCAGACCTTTTCTTCTCCAGGCTGAACAATCCCAATTCTCAGCCTTCCCACCCAGTTATTTTTCCCTCCCAATGTTTTAGTCTGCAGCAAACAATCCCAGTGGTGCTCCCATTTTGGGCAGCATGGCACAGTTCATGTTTGGAAATCAAATATATTTTCAACATGGAGGCTTCTTTATTCCTATGAATTATTCTCCTGCAAGGCAGAAAACACCTTAGTATTCTTCCTTTTTTTGTTTTTTTTTAAAAAGAATAAAATTATTTTATGGGACAAGCACGCCCCTAAAAATGATGTACCTGGCAACTCTATTAGATTAATTATTTCAGACTATGTTTTCAATAATATTTTCTAGGTTTCTGAGGTGAAAGCCTTTGTTTCTTCTGGAAAAACCCAGTATTCCCATCCTCAGGATTTGGTGCTAATCCAGCAATCTCCCATGCACACCTTGCTCATTTCCCTTTGCTGCCAGAGGAGGTCTGGGACACCTGGAACCAGAGAGTGGGTCTTGCCCAGGGGTGTGAGCATCACTTTTTGGGCTCACAGGAGTTAGGTGACAGCAATATCAAATGGGAAAATGACAGCAGCAACTGCTGTAGAAACTCCAAAGCCAGCTGGAAATAAATGAAGAATTTATCAGAATAAAAACTGGAGGCATTTGGAGAAGCATCTGCCCTGCTCCTTACATAAACTCCCTTCCTTCCCATCCACTTGGGGAATGCACAATTCCCGAGTGGCACCTCATTATCCAATTAAAATGGCTCGTTTTTAACAAAGAAATAATGTTAGAATAAAAATGATTAGGTTAATGATTAATTTGAGCTGCTCATATATGAAATAACTTGGCAATTAATTTGGGGAGGTTTGCACATTTTAAGCTCCTCAGTGTAATTGTGACAAGTGGCATCGCTGGGGCTCCTCTAATTACTTTGTTAATGTGAGCACAGGGAGGTCACCCCCCTGCCAGAGGTAACAGGGGAAATTATATATTTTTTAAAGGAAAATAAACCACTCAGGAATAGTTTCCTGACATCTCTTCTGTACCCAATGAGAAGGTTTTTCCACTCTTTTTCCAGCAGCAGAGCTGCCTCCTGCCTCCATGGGAAGAGGAAAATGCTGGATCTGATCAGGTTATGAAGTGGTTTGATTTAACAGTGACATCAACATTCACTGTCAGAACCAGCCAGTACACAATTCCCAAGGGATTAACCTCTGGAAATGGCACTTTCAGGTCAAGGCTGGATTGTTTTAATAGGTTCAGTGCGGGATCCTCCAGGATTTCTTGGGGGAAAAGATGTGGACCATTCCCAGCAGAGCAGCCACACAGGTGCCGTGCTCTTCGTGGAATCAGGAAGGTTGGAAAAGCCCCCCAAAGTCATCAAGTCCAAAAACTGCCCCAGCACTGCCCGATGCCCACAACTAAGCCACATCCTCAAGTGCCACATCTTCATGGCTTTGAACACCTCCAGGCATGGGGACTCCAAACCTCCCTGGGCAGCCCCTGCCAAGGCCTGAGCTCCCTTGCCATGGAGAAATTCCTGCTGGTGTCCAACCTGAGCCTCCCCTGGCACAGCTTGAGGCCGTTTCCCCTTGTCCTGTCCCTGTTCCCTGGCAGCAGAGCCCGACCCCCCCTGGCTGTCCCCTCCTGTCAGGGAGTTGTGCAGAGCCAGAAGGTTCCCCTGAGCCTCCTTTGCTCCAGGCTGAGCCCCTTTCCCAGCTCCCTCAGCTGCTCCTGGGGCTGCTGCCATTCCTCAAGGACCTCACACTCTCAGAGCCTGCTCAGCAATGGAAAGCAGAATTGTTTTGCATTCCCACTGCATCTTGAGATCCCAGCTGTCAAACCCCCAGTGCCTGAGCTCTGCCTTTTTCCAGAGGTAACCAATTAATTTTATGATGCCACTTGAGAGGGCTGGAGATGGAGTTACAGAGCATCTAATGATCAAAGAAAATAGTGAATAGTATAAATAGAGATGTCCTCCCATTCCCCATTCCCCTATTGATATGCTTTCTAAATAAAGGACACTTTCTAATAAAAGAGTCTCCAGACCTTCCTTGGAATGATCCCATCTTCACATGAAAGGCACAAATATTGCATTTATCATTACTGGTGACTGAAAGACACTGACAGGGACAGGAGGTGCCTCTGTGCGAGCAAAAATAGAAAAGGAGATGGGTTTTTCCTACTTCACATCCCACCATTTCCATCAGTTCTTTTTTTATTTTAATGTTGGGGGGATAATATCACCTGGGAGAACCATAAATACAGCCTGGATGTGTTCAAGGTGTAACTGAGACTCCCAGACCGGTTTGGGTGGGAAGGGAATTAAAGATCATCTGTTCCCACCCCTGCCCTGGGCAGGGACACCTTCCACTATCCCAGGCTGCTCCAAGCCCAGTCCAACCTGGCCTTGGACACTTCCAGGGATCCAGGGGCAGCCACAGCTGCTCTGGGCACCCTGTGCCAGGGCCTGCCCACCCTCCCAGGGAACAATTCCTTCCCAATATCCCATCTATCCCTGCCCTCTGGCACTGGGGAGCCATTCCCTGTGTCCTGTCCCTCCATCCCTTGTCCAAAGCTGTGGGAGGAATAAGGTGTCCCCAAAGCTGCTGTCACTGTCCCTACCCATGGCAGAATGTGGGACAAGAGGTGGCATTTCTCCCACAGCAGCACAATCGGGCTGTGATGTGCCAGCCCCCCAGGAGAATTCCATTTCTTTGCCAACACCACTTGAACAAAGGCACGATGCAAATAAAAACCCCGTCTGAAGTTGGCAGGTCCTGCTGCAAATCCTCATTTATGAATATTGCTGTGCACAACCACTGCTAGAACAGTCCAGGGGTGAAAAACCAGGGGTGCATTTGCTCTGCCCCTGACTTTTTTAATTTGGGATTCATTTCCTACAGGGAAAAGGAATGTTCCCTTTGGGGGTGATATTCCTGTGGCAAAGCTGCCTTTCCATTTTAAAGCCCATCTCTGATGTAAGGGATTGACTCATCCACACCTGTCCAGGGCATTTGGATGAATGGCAGCCAGGAGATATTTGCCCAAAAATACACATATTATTTGCCCAAAAATGCATGTACCGCCCTTCCTACTGCACTCCTCCCATTTCAAAAATGTTCATCTTTCAGATTTAGGAATTGTTTTACGCATCTGCTTCCTGGGAAATAAGAAATCAAAGACCCATCCTCACCGCTGTCTTCCAGGAGGATACAAGGAATTTTTCCCTAAAAATAAGTAACCTAAGTGGAAAAGCCCTTCCCAAGGCTTTTTCTATCAGAACAGTGAGCTTGGAAAATCTGGGAAATCCCCACACTGTCGTTTTCCTTTAAAAACCATCGTGTAAAGATAGAGCAAGCCCATCAAATTTAGGATGGCAAGGGATTCCTATTCCCTGAGTGCTGCACAGAAATGGAAGCCCATCCAGGAGGATATCCCTGTAAAAAGGCTGTGGAAGGGGAAAGCACTCCCACATTGGGAGTGGGAATTGATACATGTATAAATCACCAACACCTTTAGGAAGTTTTCCCTGTCTCCTTCATCTCCTTCCCAACATAAAAAAGTTCAAGGCCAGGTTGGATGGGGCTTAGGGCAACCTGGGATAGTGGAATGTCCCTGTTCATGGCAGGGGGTGGGACTGGATGAGATGCAAGGTCCTTTCCAATATAAATCATTCCAAGATTGTGGAATAAAACAGAAAATGCAATTGTTATTGGAGATGGGAGACAACAAAAGGAATCAGGTGTGTATTTGGACTGCTTTAGGCTTTGGTTTTTGTCCTCCCCACAGCAGAAGGGATTATACAACACTTCATGTTCTATTCTGTGCAGCTCCAGGTTTTACAGAACAACCCACTAAATATCCTAAGTGAGATTTCTAAAGCTCCCATGAGGGATTTCAACAGCCAGCTGCTGGGGAAGCTGAATTTACTTGTAAATATTCAGCTTGTGAGGGACTTCAACAGTTGTTCTTAGTGAAACAACTCCACACAGCTCCACAAAACCCAAGCTGCAGGATGCTGACCTGCTCCCCTCCTGCCTTCTCCCCCAAATCATCTGGGTCACCCCTTAGGGACTAACACAGGGTTAAAGCTGCTCATTAATTAATAGCCTATCACTCATTTATCAACACATTTACTCATCAGAAACCCCTCATCTGTTGTTACCTGTCTGCAATGCAAATACTTTGAGCAATACAAAGTCTCCACACCAAAGGCTGCTGCATTCCCAAAGCCTTTTACCGCTGGAAGCAACAGTTTAGGGAAATTCTCTCATCCTTATAAAGATTCATCTTCACTGCAAAAGCTCTAAGTATAACCCTATTTCTCAGCAATATAGGGATGGAACATCCAAAATACTCCATATATGCTTTCTCTTCCCAAGCTGCCTTCAAACCAAGCAAAACCTCTCCATATTTCAACACCATTCTGTTTTCTACCAACACATTTATTTGCACTATTTGAAAAATATTTCCCTGGGATGAGCAATATTTTAGATCTCATGCCAACAGAAGAATATTCTCAGCCTAATTTTAGGAATTCTTAAAACCAAGTCAATAGCCTAGAATTTTATCCATCTAAAGGTGGGTTGTGCTGGGAGGTTAAATTCAATTATCTTTTTTTGATAACAGATTACCTGAGGGATCAGCACAACTAATGAAATACTTAACGAACAGGATTAAAAGAGCCAAGGCAAAAAAGGAAAAGAAATCAGGTGAGCCAAGGCCACTGGAGAGGTATTGAACAGGAATGGAAATTTTGCTTATTTTTCCCAGGGAGATTTAATTCCCAGAGTGATGTGACCATGGGAAGGTAGAGGTGGACAGAGTTTTCTCAGCTGGGGAGATCCTGGATCTGCTGCTCCGTATCCTCAAAACCTCATTCCTGTGCTGCACACCAAGATCAGCACTTCCAAAGGCCACCACGGCTTGGATCACCATGGACAGGGATGGACCATCGTGGATGATCATCAATCACCAGGGATCACCAGGGATCACCAGGGATCACCAGGGATCACCAGGGATCACCAGGGATCGCCAGGGATCGCCAGGGATCGCCAGCATCAGTGGGCTGTACCAGGAAGTGGCTGATTCTCAAAGCAAATCAAGCGTGTTCCAGGGTGGATCTTCCGTCCTGGTCCCCAGGGCCACAACCAGCTCACATCATCACCAGGGCCCAGTGGGACACCCAGCCACTCAACACCAGCCTCAGGCAAAGAAACATCATGGAATTCCAGGATGGTTTGGGTGGGAAGGGACCTTTAAAGACCATCCAGAGCTACTCCTGCCCTGGACAGGGACACCTTCCACCACCCCAGGCTGCTCCAACATTTCCAGGGATCCAGGGACAGCTACAGCTGCTCTGGGCACCCTGTGCCAGGGCCTGCCCACCCTCCCAGGGAACAATTCCTTCCCAATATCCCATCTATTCCTGCCCTCTGGCACTGGAAAGCCATTCCCCCACGTCACTCCATCACTTGCACAGAGTCTCTCCCCATCTGTAGCCCCTTCAGGCACTGGAAGGCCACAATTTGATCACCCCAAAGCTTCTCCTCTCCAGGCTGAACAATCCCAGCTGTCCCAGCCTTTCCTCCCAGCAGAGCTGCTCCATCCCTCATGGCAGATGGAGCTGAACATGCTGCACTCAAACACAAGGATTAAGGCACAGAGGAACCCATGGGTGGCCAGGGAGCAAAAGCTGGGACATTCCACTGGGACACAAGGACAACATCAACTGAAGCAGGAATTCTGCTCCATCCCCCCTTTTCTTTATGATAATTTTGTAATTTTAACACCCCACTGGTGAGGCTGATCTGTGGCTCATTCCCATCATTTTCACACAGGCCACTTAGCGCATCAGGGACCCTCTGAGCCCACATGCCGGAATTCCCTGGGGGAATGTCAATCTCCAAAGGGGATTCAGAGCCACACTCCTAACCAGGATTTCAGCCTCTTGTCCTAAATGTATGAAAAAGGCTCATATTTAGGTTTCCTTCCCTAATAACTTCCTCTTGCCCTGTTTTCTCCTGAAAGCTCTTGTGAAACTGCTTGGTGTTTTCTGTGACTCCAGGTCTGGGTGGCCCAATTTCCACTGCTTCCTTCCCGTGCACACATCTCCAGCAAGAGGACAGATAAAACTAAGCAAACCAATAATAACAACTAAATAACCCACTGGCTAAACAAACTGGGCTTCTCACCACGTGCCAAACCTCCTGCAGGCCTCCAGATGCTCTGGAAAATAAAGAATCTGCTCAAACCACATGTAAAAGGGAGAGATGAAAGCAGGTATGCTCCCACACTCCAGAATATTGTTAATCCTGGTATCAGGAGCTCGCCAGTCAGTCCTGTCTCATTGGGATCATTTTGCAATTTATCTGCTAACAGCATAAAACCATCAAAGTCACTGGGGGGGGGTCTGGCAGCCAGTCTGGGCTCCTCCCCTTTGTGCATCACTGGCTGCAGCCTCTTCTGCTCCCAGCAGTTATCCCAGCAGCTGGAATAAAATAGCTAAAAATATGGAATTTGTCATCCCCAAATGAATCACTGGAATCATTTGGAAAGATGCTGAATGCAAAGCTAAATAATTAAGCCATGAAGGCAAGCACAGATCTGCACATGTGCACGGAGAGGGTCTTTTACAGGGGCACGTTTGCAACCTTGACACAGAGCACAGGGAAAATCCATCTCTCATTAACAAACTCGTCCCCGTGACTCTGTCTGTTCCTTTTTCTCCTCTCACATCTTCATCCTCCTGTTGCCTCACAAGACACCATTCCCATTGCTGCAAATATAAGGTACAATCAGATTTACAACCACAGAATCCCAGAATGGTTTGGGTTGGAAGGAACCTTAAAGCTCAACCAGTCCCACCCCCTGCCATGGGCAGGGACACCTTCCACTATCCCAGGCTGCTCCAAGCCCCAAAGTCCAACCTGGCCTTGGACACTTCCAGGGATCCAGGGGCAGCCACAGCTGCTCTGGGCACCCTGTGCCAGGGCCTGCCCACCCTCCCAGGGAACAATTCCTTCCCAATATCCCATCTATCCCCAAATCTCTTTCAGTTTGACTCCATTCCCCCTTACCAGGAAATGATGCTATGACACAGGAAGTTGGCACAGACACAAAACCACCTTTGGAAAATTGTGGATTAATTTCTATGTGCACTTAGAGAAATAAATTCTGTTCTGTGTTCTTGATGATTTATTGTATTTTAAATATATGAGCTCATGCAGTGTAATTGGTCGTGGCATATTTTGCATGATGAACACAACAAATTGGCTTTTGTGGAGCTGTTCCAAGCAGTTGTTCAAGACAAAAAAAAGTAATTAGTGAAAGCAGCTATTAGTGACAAACTAAATGGGGAAAAATGGTTTTAACCAAATCTACTGTGAAATCTGCACCACACAATTTAATTGAAGCCTCTTGGATTCCAGCTCCTTCCCAGGACTTGTTGAATTGCCATTGCATATAAACATTCATAGTGTAAATATGTGTGTAAATAACAGTTTAAAGAACAAAATGAACCATATGCATGGGAATTGAGAGTGTTGACTTTGTGACCAAACAATTTTCAGCCCATTTTAATATCCACTTTATAAACACAGGTTTTGCAGAGAGTTTAGGAAAAGCAATTCAGACTGGAAAATTGTTTTTAAAAACAGAGCTGCATAGGCAAAAAGGGTTTATATTATACATAAATTATTGGAACAGGGAAAGGCTGGAGTGGGGAAGAACCTTAAAGCCCATCTCAACCCACCCCGTGCTAAGGGACACCTTTCACTATCCCAGGCTGCCCCAAGCCCCATCCAACCTGGCCTTGGGCACTTCCAGGGATCCAGGGGCAGCCCCAGAGCTCCTCTTCCCAGGCTGAACAATCCCAACTCTCCCAGCACAAATTTAAATTTCTCAGCACAAAACACAAAATAATCTCCACACAACATCAATGCACACGATTTAAAACAAGACCGTCCTCTCCCTGTCTGCCGAGATAAACCATCCATAGGATTTTATCAGCAAGGAATTCTCTCCTCTGACAAACACAACCTGGAATTGCATTGCATCAATTTAGAGGTTTACAGGTTTATTCCAGACAGGCAAAACCCCTTGTTGGTGTGTGCTCAAACCTGTGGTAGCTCTGAGGCTCTCCTACTGCCTGCCCACACACAGAATCTCTGCACAGGTCTTAGAATCCTCCTTCCCCAGCAGCCATCCCTTTTGCTTCCAACAGACACCTCACGTGGGCTTGGAAACCGCAGGCAAACAGAACAGGAGGAAAAGATGTTGATCCAAAGTGGATGCAAACCCAGAAGGTGCCAAGGAGCGTCTGGACAGAGCGGGATTGTTGGGGTGTCTGTGCAGGACTGGGAGCTGGACTGGATGATCCTGTGGGTCCTTCCAGCTCAGGGTATCCCACGGTTCCATGCACTATCCATAGCTCTGAGAGGATTAATTGAATGGATGTGACAATTAGCTTTTAATGTTGATCAGAACAGTTCCCAAAGAGAGCAGAGAAAAGCTGAACAAGCCTTTCCCAATGAATCTATTCCCAAAGCCTCAACTGGAAATCACACCTTCATTATTCAAGGCTCAAGCATTTAATAAGTGGCCAGGATTAACTCCAGCAGGGTATAAATGCAAGGGGGAAAGCCCAGCCTATCCCAAGGCATTCAGAATTCCCTTGCTGGTGTCATGACAGGAGTAGTTTGCACATTCAGCTGTGCTGTTTGTCCCAGCTTGTGGAATCTTTGCCATTCCAACACACATAAATCTCTTGGGACGTGGAAATAACTGCAGGATCATTGATGAGTCCGGATGTCTCTGGACTCATAAAGAGTGAATTTACAGCAGTAATTCACAGAATGTTTTTCTATACAGTGAGAAAAACTAATTATTACTGCACTGAAATTCATCACTGTCGTAAGAATTAATGGAGTTTGAGGAGCAGTGAAGTCACCCCGAGACGTTGCCTTAATTATCCCGTCAGTCTTTACGAGTTTCAGTCTCTGCAGTGGTTAATAAAGGTTAATGCCTCCCCTGTTCCAGAAATATTACATGCAACTTGACAAATATTTGGGGAAAATAAGTTAGAGAAGCTGCAAAATAACTCCACATTACAACAAAATTCATCCACTAAAGGTCTCCCAGACAGGCCACTCTCCTCAGGAGGGCTGGCTGAGGCTGACTTTTAATGTCATTAACCTTGGCTGCCTAGAATTCCTAATTTTAGAATATGTGGAGTTGAGTGACTGTGATTTTCAGCCCCAGCTGGAGTCCCCAGGATTTCTGGGGTGTTTCCAGCAGACTCTGGAATGTATCAGATGCTGGAATCTCTAAATGGCATCAGGCTGCTGATGTCAGTTTAGGGTATAACAAGACCAGCACATTCCTCAACTCAAACCCACAGCAGAACCTCTGGGATTAGTAATATTCCTCCCTCTTTCATTAAGCAAACCTTGTGGAGATCCCAGTGACAAATCGCTCCTGGAGTGTGTGTCCTGCCAACACCCCTGAGACACACGGCTGTCCCCAGCACAGGAGGGACCTGGAGCTGCTGGAGAGAGTCCAGGGGAGGCACCAGGATGATCAGAGGGATGGAGCAGCTCTGCTGGGAGGAAAGGCTGGGACAGCTGGGATTGCTCAGCCTGGAGAGGAGAAGCTTTGGGCTGACCTCACTGTGGCCTTCCAGGGCCTGAAGGGGCTGACAAGAAAGATGGAGAGAGACTCTGTACAAGGGATGGAGGGACAGGACACAGGGAATGGCTTCCCAGTGCCAGAGGGTAGGGATAGATGGGATATTGGGAAGGAATTGTTCCCTGGGAGGGTGGGCAGGCCCTGGCACAGGGTGCCCAGAGCAGCTGTGGCTGCCCCTGGATCCCTGGAAGTGTCCAAGGCCAGGTTGGACTTTGGGGCTTGGAGCAGCCTGGGGTGGTGGAAGGTGTCCCTGGCCATGGCAGGGGATGAAATGGGATGGGCTTTAAGGCCCCTTCCCACCCAGACCATTCTGAGATTCCATGATACTTGTGTGGGTATGACAGCTTAAACCTCAGCAGCTTGCAGAGAATCAATAATGTTAGGTTATTCTAATATATTCTAATGTCAAGGTTAAATCTTCCTGGATGGAGATGCAGCTCTGAAGTGTTTCCAGTGGCAGGGCCTCACCCATTCCCAGGCTGGAACACAAACACAAGCTCCCAAAGCCACCAATGCCTGTTCCTGTCCCAGCACCAAAGCATGGGGGACTCAAGAATTAGATCACCAAGGACATTTTATTTGTGGAGGATTATTTGTGCACATCTCCAACAGCCTGGAACATTTGGGTTTGGAGGAATTCACACAACTGTGCGTCAGCTCTCTGTTCCCATCACACCTGAGAGCTGTAACACCCCACTGCAGCAGGAATTACAGCGGTGATTAAAAGGCCTTAACGCTGTTCCAGCCCTAATGTGAGGGCTGAGAGCAGACACACAATGAATTCAGAATGCTCATGGCCCACACAAACCCACAGCAGTTCATTAGCTACGAAAGAACATTAAAAAAAGAGAGAAGAAATATGGAAATGAGTGTTTCTTTTCACGAGGAATCATTTCTTCTCCAGGTTCTCCTCTTATGCTGTTGAAGGATAAATTGATATTAATTGATATTAAAGGACAAAGCTGGGAACGCTTTGCCTTTATCAGATTAAAGCAATTACAAACTGTTTATAAAGACAGTTTCATAATGTTAGTTTTGTTTTCTCAGAAAAGAAGACTTAATTTGCAAACAAAGTTGGAAAATTAAGATTGGCTCCTCCAAATACAACATCCTCCAAAAAAACTCCCTGCCTGAGAAACTGCTCAGTCTTCCTGGTTGATCCCAGCTGTAAACCTTCCCCAGAGGAATTTAAAAGTGTGCATTGTCAATGGATCTCTGCCACCTCCCCATGTTCCCAGCACAGAGAAGGGGAAGCTCCAGGGAGACCTTAAAGCACCTTCCACTACCAAAGTGAGCTTACAGAAAAGAGAGACGGGGACTGTTTCCATGGTTGGATAGTAATGGGACAAGGGGAATAGTTCTGAACTAGAAGAAGTGAGATTTGTGGGATACTGGGAAGGAATTGTTCCCTGGGAGGGTGGGCAGGCCCTGGCACAGGGTGCCCAGAGCAGCTGTGGCTGCCCCTGGATCCCTGGAAGTGTCCAAGGCCAGGTTGGGCTTTGGGGCTTGGAGCAGCCTGGGATAGTGGAAGGTGTCCCTGCCCATGGCAGGAGTGGGAATAGATGGGATTTAAGGACCCTTCCAACGCAAATCAGTCTGGGATTTTAATGAAATGAAAAATAAAAAGCCAGAGCCATCACACACCCATTGAAGTCTGGGCTTTTACTGGCTGATAGATTGGCACCAGAGCATCTTTGTGATAAACACATCAGTGTGCTAGAAATGCACCAATTTATTTGGGAAGTGACCCCAGGAGTGCAGGATTCAGGAGCACCCATCACTAATCCAGCAAGAATGGAACCACTCTTTTCCAGACACTAATGACAAAGTCATTAAAACACACATTAAAGCAAGCCCAAGGGGGCACTGTGCTAATGAGCCTGCTTGATTCCATGCCTGGCTTTACATCTATTTCTTATATATTCCCATTCCCACCGGAGACAGTGCAGCACATCCCTGCTTTTCTCCTCCCCAAATGTCATGCTCCAAAAGCAGCTGAAGGACAAGCCTGCCTTGCCAGCTGCTCCTGGGGCTCTGGATTATGAGGATGTGGGAGAAGCACCACAGCAGTGTAGGATCATCCTGTGTAGTGTATCCCAGACCTGCCTGCAAGCTCATTCCACACAAATATTTATGGCAATCCTGGAAGCAAATATGTTTGTACGGGGTTAATTAGGGAAAAATACATTGTCACTGATGTCTTGCCATGCTTTTGTTAATAACCAGGAGGAAATGAGGGCACAGCAAAGCCTGGGAGCCTCCCAGTTTCTTGCAGTAGCTGATGGAGTGATGAAGCATTTTATTTGCCCATAATTAAGGGGGGTTATTTTAGTAATGGAGCAGGAGTTGAATATTAGCTGTTAAATACAGCCACCACCATCATCTTCCTGGACTTGGAAAGAGGATTTCTGTTAAACCCCAAAAAACTCTACAGCAGCTGCAGCCAAAACAAGATTATCTCCTTTCCCAATGCTCTATAAAGCTGGGGAATTACTGAGTCTTTTTAGATACTACAATGTTTGTCAAGCAACAATTAAAAACGCACCAGCGATTAAGCAAACACCATAAAGCTTTTACAATTCATTTGAAGCAGGCAAATATTTGTGCAGCCAAATTAAAAAAATCCCAGCCAACACTGAAGTATTTGGCTCTCTGAAGATTCAAAATCCTTCATTTTGAAAGTGGATTTTTAAAAATCCCCTTTAAGACTCCAAAACCATCCTACCTGGCTTTGGGACACATCAAGGGATGGGGCAGGCACAGATTTTTTTTTGTTCAATCACAGAACTGTCATCAGCAATGGCACACAAATAAGTATTACCTGCATTTACAGCTAAGAATCCCCATATAGTGTTGATTGTATGGGATAAACCAGCCCCTTCCCAGGAAGTTTCCAATCTCAAATTATCCCAGATTTCCAGACACCTGTGCTAAAGGGTGGGAGGGCTTATCCAAAATCAAGCTTCCAGAACAAAGCAGAAATCTCAACTCAATCTGAAACTGTGAGCTTCACTCCAGGTGTATTTTTCCCTCTGATAAAAGGAAATGCCATCCCCTGGGAAAGGTGGGACGATGGGGATGAGCTCTGCAGGGCCCCCGCTGTCCCCACCCAAACTGGGCCATGTCCAAACAGCTCCAAGTCTGAAACAGAAGAGCACTTTAAAGCTGTTAAATCTTCCCTAAACACCATAATGCAGAATAAAGAGGATTTTAAACACTTTCCCTTGTTTTGTCACCTCTACCTGAGCATTCTCCCACTCTCCTACAGGTCTCATTCCCATGTACTCCCCTCCCTCCTGCCAGCGTTCATCCAGCTGTGGGGAAAAGCGCACTCTGGGGCCCAAAATCACCCAAAGAGGGGGTTTTAGCATGTAGGGGGGGGTTAATGTTTAACTCAGACCCCTTCCCAAAGCAGCTCCTGCATCCCTGGACACAGAGGTGTGCACTGGAATAACAGGAGATGGGCACTGCTCGTCTCCTAGGGAGCAGCAGAAGCAAAGGTGGGATCCCTGACTCCCACCCCTCCCAGGAGGGCACTTACAGAGCTGCCATTCCCAAACTTCCCAGCTAACTCGGGACAGTGCTCAGGAGATGCAGTTTGAGAGTTGTAGGCTGGACATGAAGGAAAACTTCTTTTCCAAGCAGGGGTCCCTCTGGGTCAGGGCACCTTCAGGGTGCCAAGGCCTGTTGGACAAAGCCAAGACTGCCTGACAAACCCTCTCCCAGAGAGAGGTTGGAGAAGCTTTCCTGAGGTCCTTCCCAACCAACACAAGCCCAGGATCAAGGGAGGTGTCTGGTTACCACAGGCAGAGCACCTGAGTTTCTTCTTCACACACAAAGCACGGCAGCCTTCATCTGCTTCCTTAAATCAACTAAACTCACCTAAATTCCCTCCATTTCCCCAGAAACAAAGCCAACTGTGCTGTGTTAGCAGAGATTATCTGACACCAATAAGTCTGTATTTGGGATCTCTCGCAATGGAAGAATCACAGCAGTGCTCAGAAATGATGAAGGATTACAAAAGCAGAGACAGAAGAATTTCAAGGAACAAAAAGGACTCTGAAGAGGTTCAAGAGACTCCTCCAACAGGGAATACAGCATCTAATCAGATGCTGAGCAGCCTTTAAGTAGAGAATGTGCCTTCCCAAGGAGGAAATGGGCCAGGAAGGCGGGAGAGGCACATCCCAGCAGTGTCTCTGCCGTGGGTGCTCAGGTGTATCTGGGCACAACCCTTCCAAAATGGGGCTGGTGACATGGACAAACCCACCATGTGGCATTTTCACACCCACTCAGGCAATTCATCCCACTGCAGGCAGCTCCTGTGACCCTCATCAGCTAAGCTGTGTGAATTTAATCAGCCTCTGCTCCTGCCCTCTACAACAGGTAAGTCAGGCAGGGTAACCTCAGAGCTGAAAAACAAACACAAGAAATAAAGACAATTCTAGCTCTTCAAAGGCAGCCAGGACTTTGCCTTGCTCAGATCTCTGCACTTAGTTCCCAGTGCTGTCAGATTGCTTCAGGTGTCTGGAGTTCACCTCAATTCCCATCAGAAAAGCAATCCAGGGTGTCCAGGACATGTCAGAGGAAAAGAGAAGACAGCTTCAGGGTGCCACCTGCGCCTTCTGCTGTGTACAGAGGCGCTGGGCTACGCTGAAAAAACAAAGAACCAACAAAACATAGCTGAGCCTCTCCCCACGCTCCTCATTCCTGGAGTTAATTAAAAAAGAGACACTATTTAAATCTCATTTCCTCCAGCTGGGTGTCAGGCACAGGCTGCAAAGGGCAGAGCAGAGCTTCACCAAACCCATTTCAAACACTACTGACTTTGATATTCTGGACTAAAGGGTTTTGCAAATAACTTCAGAGAAGTGAATGCAGTTGTCACCATTTCTGTTGTCTGGATGGGTTTTATTGCAGCCTAAAGATAAATAAAAGCACTGCAATTCAGAGTCCAATCCCAGAGAAGATGTAATTCATGAAATATAATGAGTTTTTCAAACGTGCAATACAGAGAGCTTGTTTGGTGCTTTTTTTTTTTTTTTTTAAATTAAAAAGCCTATCTGCAGTTTTGTCAATTTATCTGGTATCCAAATGCTTTTAACACTGGCACTTAAATAATATGAAATCCATCTTTTCTAGGGAACTTCAGAGCACATAAATACAAGTAAACTACAGCCCTCTTCAGCATCCCAAACTTGAGCAAATACTGGCAGTCTTAGGGAGCTGGGAAAGGGGCTCAGCCTGGAGCAAAGGAGGCTCAGGGGAACCTTCTGGCTCTGCACAACTCCCTGACAGGAGGGGACAGCCAGGGGGGGTCGGGCTCTGCTGCCAGGGAACAGGGACAGGACAAGGGGAAACGGCCTCAAGCTGTGCCAGGGGAGGCTCAGGTTGGACACCAGGAGGAATTTCTCCATGGCAAGGGAGCTCAGGCCTTGGCAGGGGCTGCCCAGGGAGGTTTGGAGTCCCCATGCCTGGAGGTGTCCAGGGAAGGGCTGGACGTGGCACTCAGTGCTCTGGGCTGGGGACAGGGTGGGGATGAGGCACAGCTTGGACTGGATGATCCTGAAGGTCTTTTCCAGCTGCAATGATTCCATCATGGGAGTAGTTATTATTGGAATTATAATTATTCCATCAATTTGATTATTACCGCATCATTGCCACAAACAAACGGATTTAAGATCACAAGGTCGATACCATGGAAGAGATGCCAGCTGTTTTGTCCCAGAGCATTTGCAGCTGAAAAGGCCAAGGAGTCTGGTAAGACACCACACAATCCCTAAAAGCACACTGGGATTTTCAGCTTCTCTCCAGAATTCTGCTTCTTTCAGGAAGTGTAACTGCTGTGTAGCATTAATGAGTATTTTAAACTATCAGAGCAGTAACACAGAGCTGCCCTGCACAGCTTTCTCCTCACTTGAAACATCTCCCCACAAGGCCTGGGCCATGTAAAAAATCCCACTTCAAACAACATCCCTGAAATGGAGACAAGATACCAACAGCCCCACTATCAAAGTGTAAGGCAATCAAAGAATGGCAAGAGTAGCAGCAATAAGGGTGGAATGCTGAATGCTGCATAATGAAAAGATTCTCTTTTATCAACACAGGAACTGTCTGCAAAACATCTACAACTACAAAGCAGCTCCTTGGTCCCTCAGGCTGCAATTTCACCCCTGGCAGCAGAGGAGGGTGAAGTCCTCGTGTGCAAAGTCACCTTCATGCCCCTAAAAACCTTCCAGGGACCTTCACTCCCACAGAACACATCAGCACGGAGATCAGAGGAGCTCAGCTGGGCAGGGCAGGAGCCTCCACAGTGGCTCTGTTTGGTTTAGGCTCAGCTTCCTGGCTGGAGGAGCAGCCCAGCCCTTCCCTGTTTTCCCCCTCTGCCCTGCTCAGGTGAGACCCCACCTGCAGAGCTGCCTCCAACTTGGGGGTCCCCAACAAAGAAAGGACCTCGAGCTGCTGGAGTCCAGAGGCCATGGAGATGCTCCAAGGGCTGGAGCCCCTCTGCTCTGGAGCCAGGCTGGGAGAGCTGGGGATGCTCACCTGGAGAAGAGAAGGCTCCAGGGACACCTCAGAGCCCCTTCCAGTGCCTAAAGGGGCTCCAGGAGAGCTGGAGAGGGACTGGGGACAAGGGATGGAGGGACAGGACACAGGGAATGGCTTCCCACTGCCAGGGGGCAGGGATAGATGGGATATTGGGGAGGAATTCCTCCCTGGGAGGGTGGGCAGGCCCTGGCACAGGGTGCCCAGAGAAGCTGGGGCTGCCCCTGGATCCCTGGAGCTGTCCAAGGCCAGGCTGGACTTTGGGGCTTGGAGCAGCCTGGGACAGTGGAAGGTGTCCCTGCCCATGGCAGGGGGTGGTATGAGATGAGCTTTAAGATCCCTTCCAACCCAAACCATTCTGGGATTCTCTGATTTCCCCTGATTTTGTCTCCTCTCTTCCAGGGACATTCAGATACCAGGGGAAGATGCCAATGCCAGGGCTGCCCTGCCTTGTTCTGAACCTTGCCATAGCTAAAAAGGCCTGGAAAGCAAGAAAAGCTTCATGTGATACTTGTGGAAAATTTAAAAGAATAATTTTAGTATTGTTGTTCATACACATTTTTCCTCACAATAACTCCACAGTACTACAAAAGACATGGGGGGAAAATAATAAACA
The DNA here is from genome assembly GCF_049639895.1 of Pseudopodoces humilis. Classification (NCBI taxonomy): domain Eukaryota; kingdom Metazoa; phylum Chordata; class Aves; order Passeriformes; family Paridae; genus Pseudopodoces; species Pseudopodoces humilis. The sequence goes on along the minus strand of NC_142208.1, from coordinate 3,542,844 downwards.
TTACTCATCAATGAAACCTGTGGTAGGTTTAACATTGGAAAAAATCCTCCTGTTCCATGTGGGCTGGGGAGACCTGGAGCCCATTGCTGCCTCAGGCAGCAGGATCCTCATGATCCAAACTGGGATCAGCCAGTGGAGGTGGTGCTGCTACACCCTCATTGAAAGCAACAGAAATTGAGTAACTTTTACTGAATAGTACCATATTTGAGCTTATTTTAGGGAGATTGTTCTATGATTCCCTTAATGGAAGCTCACTGGAAGTGATGGACTTGAGATACAGGGAAGCACAACTCCTCCAATACAATCAATCAAACATTTAAATTAATCCAGTGCCTCTCAGAAAGAAACATTGAATTACAATGGGCAAAATAATCTTTACAAACTCTGCTTTCATGGACAGCAGGAAAGGCAGCTTGGGGTGATTTCATGTCATCAAGGAGCTTCTAAAAGTGGCTTTAGAGAACAGAAGGTTGCTTTGGTTCTGAAACACAAATTGATCAGTTCTGGGTCTGTCTTGGTGCCAAGTGACTTTTTGCTCCCCAGTTACCAACAGGAAATAGTTTAGAATTTTTATTCTAGACTTATTCTAGACATATTCAACTATTTAATAGTCGATAAATTTTATACATTGTGGGGCAAATCCAGCCCCTGTGCTGTCTGTTGCATTTTAATCTGGGAAAAGACCACTTGTCACTGAACCCATAAATTAATATTTATGGCAAATATTCCATTGCATCCCCTTGTTTATCAAACTCTGCCCAAAGCAAAGCTTTACTGTCGACAGCAAAGTTCAGTCACCTCATTTCTCACAGCTGCTCTGGCCATATTTCAAACATCAGCAACATTTTCAGTGACATCCATAAAAAGGGATGAAATGGGAGCTCTTATGAACTAATTATCTGACATCTGCTTCTAATATTAACTAATCCTTCAAGGGTTGCACAGAGAAAGTCATCATGTCTTTATAACAGTGTTTAAGTGATGGGATCTCAGCTCATTCCACTCTGCAATTAAATCAATGTGAAAAATACCAACAAAATTATTTCCACAAGTGTTCCAGAACAACGGAAGCTCTTCATTTCCCTGGTGTGGTGATCACCCTCCTCCTGTATCAGACACAACAAACAGGGCTTTGTTATTTATTGTTACTTTATCTGCTTGGCCATACAGGTCCATAGAGGTTTTAAACATGGATTTAACACTGGAAGTTTTTCCCATAAATAAATATCCAGTCTTAAAGCTGCTCATGATGCCAGAACCTCCAGGTGTTCACCTGGAGAAGAGAAGGATCCAGGGAAACCTCAGAGCCCCTTCCAGGGCCTAAAGGGGCTCCAGGAGAGCTGGAGAGGGACTGGGGACAAGGGATGGAGAGAAAGGACACAGGGAATGGCTTCCCAGTGCCAGAGGGCAGGGATAGATGGGATATTGGGAAGGAATTGTTCCCTGGGAGGGTGGGCAGGCCCTGGCACAGGGTGCCCAGAGAAGCTGGGGCTGCCCCACCTCTTCCTTCAGCACCTCCTTTAAGGCTTTAGAAAGGGGGACAGGAAGCAGATCCTGGGAAATTTGTGAATCCTGGAATCCCAGACTGGTTTGGGTTGGATGGGACCTCAAAGCCTATCCAGTGCCATCCCTGCCATGAGCAGGGACACTTTCCACTACCCCAGACTGTTCCAAGCCTGTCCAGCCTGGCCTTGGACACTACTTAGGGATCCAGGAGCAGCCACAGCTTCTCTGGGCAACCAACACGCCTGGGGATGTTTCAGGTACACAATGATCCCAGGAGGTGAATGAATTTTCCATTCTGTTTTCTTTATTTCTCTTGGATTAGTCTGCCCCTCAGTTAAAATTTCAGTTAGGACCACCCATTCCTGTGCCTCTGTCTCCAAAGCCACAGAAATGTCATCCTGAAGATGCTCCTGAAGAAGAAGAGGGGGGGAAAGAACTCCTGCTACACTTTGTCCATTGTCCTCAACATAATTTTCTCATTATCATCTTCTTGGAGGAATAATCAATCCCATTTTGTCACATTACTTACAAAACCGGTAAAGGTCACAGAAAAATACAGGCAGTGGAAGGGTGAGTTTAAATTACCTTCTCCCAGGATATATCCATTTATATTCCATTTATCTCCCACCAGGAACACCAGACTGGCTGGGCCACCCCAGGTTTCTTATCTCCATGTAATATCAGAGAGATTTTAATCAAACAGCTGAGTATCTAAAGTCAACTTCCTTCCAAAGTGTGTTTTAGGGAGAGCTGAACAAACTTTACCCTGGCTCCTGTAATTGTTGGAGAACATCTAAAGGCAACATCCTTCTGCAAGGCTTTTAACGAGTCTCTGCAGTTTTAATTGGCAACTCACTGCTGCCTTATTTTTCCTCACAAATTATCCACGTTACCAAGCTCCTCACAAAGTTCTGTCATTCCTGGGGCTGCAGTGAGCAGTGCACAGGACTCCATTAAAACAAAAACAGCAGTGGAAAATTCAAACTCATCCAGGCTTGGCAAGGAAGGGCTGAGCTCCTGCCTTAATCCCTCTGCACCGCGCTGGGTTTTGTACAATTAGTGCAGCTGGCAAGCACAGCAGCTTGAGGGACTCTTGTGCTGCCTTTTGAGGGCCAGCAAAAGGATTTACATAATTTAGAGTTTAATAACTTCAGCTTTTGCTTGCTTCTTTTTTTTTTTTTTTTTTTTTCCCTAAGAGTTCTCCTAAAAACACGGTTTGGTGCGGAGTGTAACGCCCCTGAAATCATCAGTCTCGCACAGAGATGTTTCTAGGGGATGGTATTATTTGAATTTTACCCCCAAGAGAATCCATTTTGGGTGCTAAGACCATTTCTAAAATAAGCAGAAAATCCTTAGAGGATGAAGAATCTGCTCCTTCCACAAAATCTGCCTTAAATCACCTGCAAAATTTTGCTCCACGCATTATTCTTTAAGAGGAATGAGCACTTCTGCACAATATTAAGAGCAGATTAATTTCACTTCCTCCCACATCTTTTCTGCTATCAAAATGAAGAATTGCAATGTTTTAAACACAACCTCAATTCATCTGGGGGGATTTCTGTCTTTTTTGTCTTTTTGCTGACCTCTCATAGATCATTTTTCCAACCATGTCTTTAAAAACAGAGGATCAGAGACATCGTTTTAGGTGCAGCCATAGCAAGCGGTGTTTTTCTCATTCCAAACCTAATTATTTGTTGGAATCATGGAGGAAAGTCTGTGGTTCTGCTTTGAATTGCAAGCAGTATCCAGGTTTGCACACAGGCACTTGAGAACTCTGGATAATCAACAGAGAGAGGGAGAAATTAGCTGCTGATTTGGATTTCACTGAGTGTGCAATGGAAGGTGATCTGTGAACATCAAGGAGTCAGTAAGCTCCATACTTAGAGCAGACTGACCAGCTTCTACCAGAAGAAGAAAAAGCGAAACAAAAAACTCCCAAACACCCCACTAATATCTGGAAATGTAAAGCAAACACTACAGAATAACCAAACAAAAATCAGATGTCAAAAAGTGTAAGTTTGTTTTTTAAAAAGGCCACATGTCAGGAGATGTGTTCCTGCCTTCCCTGGTGCTCCTCAACACCCAAATCTGGGTTCTTCCCAGGCCCTCCTTGAACTCAAACCCCACTCTGCTTTTATTTAAGACTGCAATAACAGGGAAAAAATATGTTGATAGTGCTCCTGGGGCAGGCTTTTCAAAGCCCTGGAGTGCCGTATTAAAGGGGTCGTTATGAGACAGGAGTCAGATCAGAATCATTAAATTTTAACATCTTCTAAATTCTATTGCAAAGACAAAGCCCTTCCTCCAGTGATTTATAGTTCAAGTTTGCTCCTGCAGAGTGAGCACGAGCTGAAGAGCCCATGTAGACTAACAGTGAATAATGACACTAAAATCTTTATTATTTACAAACCAAAGCCAGGGTACACATAAAGCCCAGATCCAGGAGGAGATGTCAACTCAGCTGACACCTCATTATGGCCCAGCTGCAACGCTGAGCTCCACACCCCAATAAATCCATCCTTCACTCAGCCTCTGCTGCAACTTCATCCTCAGAAAGCAGCTCTTAATGTCCTCATAATGAAGAACAAGCAGGCACATCAAAACACACTCCTGACACTCTGGAGATGATGGACAGCTCTCTCCTGAAAATTGGGAAGCCCTGAGTGTTTCTCCAAATGGGAGCTGGATGATGTTCCCTGACACTTCTTTACCACCAGCGCTGTCTGTTCTCACTACAGTCACCAGTTCCATTTCTCTGGGAATAAACCTTGGAATGATCCAAGTTATCCCCAGGCTTAATGGAGTATTTACCACCACTCACCTTTCTAGGCATTTCCTACATTTATTGCTCATTTCCCGAAGGAACAAGCAGGTGTTTGAAGCTGTGTAGGATCAGCTAAGTCAATACCAGGCCCTGAGGGGACGTGAACACCTCCACACCCTCAGCTCAGCGAGGGTGAGCTGCAGCAGTTCCCCAAGCTCATTACAACCCCAAATGCACTCATTTGTGCACTAACTAGAGAGAAAATTCCTCAAAGTCCCTTGCTGGCCCTGGGAAAGAGATTAAAACCCAGCAGAACTCTAATTACACAATGCTGCCAGGGAAGGACCAGAGGAAGGAGGAACACAGAATCCTCTTCCTTGAGACTCTCTGAACAGTGACCTTACCCCAGCCCCCAGTTTAAGCAGGACAGAGGGATTTGGGACAGCTGAATGCCAAGTGCCACTCTGGAGGGGAGCCCGAGGCCGTGGAAAAGGCACTAAGAGGAAAACTATCAGGAAAACCTGCAGTGTATAATTAATTCCCTGTGGGAGTCCCTTGCACAGCCAGGTGAGAATGGCCACAGGAACAGAGTGGTGATGTGGGATTCAACTCGTGGGAATGTAGGATCAGGTGCCTTTTAGCTCTGCATTCCTAAGAGGAAATAAACAACAGCCATCTTCTCTTTGCCTTTTCTAAGATTTGACCTTTCCCTCTGCTCTTTCCAGCCTTCCCCAGCTGTATTTATCACACAAACCTGCTGCTTCTCTGAATTTTTCACCATCACCTGAGGTACCCAGCACTTGTGTAAAGGCAAGGTTTGCACAGGTGAGAACAGAGAACATCAGTCATGTCCTTCAGCCTTACAGAGAACAGCACATCCTGCAGAAAATAATCCACTTATCTGTCCCTGCTTTCTCATTCCTGTCCATTTGTTCCTTTCCTTTCTCTCTTTGTGAAGCACAATTAGGTATTTGGAAAAGGCTTTCTTCTGAGCAGGGACTCGCATAGCTCATTATTCTGGCACGAGAATACCACAGGTTTGCATTATTCAAGTCTGTACCTCTTGTTTGGATTATTCTGTACCATCTGTACCCTTCTGACTCCTCCCCCACAGCACCTTAAGACCACACAACTATTTACTATCTCCCTCTGCTTCAGATGCCACCACAAACTTGTCCTCAAGATCAAGGAGGACAGTGATATCCTATATCCCAGATCTCAACTCTGCATCTGAATTTAAACAAAAACCTATTTAAGTAGTACATAAGCAATGTGATTTATTTCCTCTGCTTAATTTCTGCAAGCCAAGCCTTTGCCCAGAACGTTCATAAAAGAAAACAGGTAACAGGAAAAGTGTTGAGGAGTTTAGAGCGGGGGGTCAAGTACCATCCAGATTTTCTTTCTCCTGATTCATTTTAGTCAGCTTAGTGGGAAAACAATGACTTGTCCTCAGCAAAAACTGAGCTTGCCTTACTGAGTTTTCCTTGAAAACCTACACACGCCAGAAAGGGTCTTCTAAGCAGTAAGAAAATAATTACCATGAGATTCAGCAGGAATTGTAAGGAAAACTGTGGTATAATTTTCAGGCTCCTCTGCGTGGGGTAGGACCAACCTGAGTGACTGAATGAAGCATTTCCTCTGCATCTTCTTCAACACAGAGTGGCTAAATTCCATACCAAAATCCATGCCCTAAAGAGTTGAATTCACTGAGAAACATCTAAAAGAGGCTGCAACTTCCAAGTGAAAAGATGAAAAAACATCTAAAATGCTCTTACTTTTGACAGTAGCTGTCCGGGTGCAGTTGTAGAGGATGGCTAACTCCCCAAAAACTTTGCCAGGTCCCATGGTGCAGAGCTTCACTCCCTCTTTTGTCACTTCAACCTTCCCATCTGTGAGAAAAAGAAGAGAAAAAGACCATTTGAAAAGGGCAATTACGTAATTTCAGACATTTTAAAAGGAAGATTAATGTTATTTTGATTTAACTTTTAAAATGTATTTGATTACAGGCCAGGCTGGACAGGGCTTGGAGCAACCCAGGATAGTGGAAGGTGTCACTGCCCATGGCAGGGGGTGGAAGAGGATGAGGTCCCTTCCAATCCCAAACATCCTGGGATTCCATACTGTGAACAAAAATCTCCAGAGCCCTACAACTTCAAGAGGAATTAAATGTATTATGAAGAAGAGCACATAAACTCATCACAAGATTAAAACCAACTGTTGCATACAGAAACTTCTCAACACTTGAATGTTTTTTAGTGGAGCATCTGTACAGTCAGTACAGTCAGTGTGAACTTTGTTTCACCTCTTACACTTTCAGGTGAAATTTACCCCAATTTTTCTGTGCTCAAAAAGAAAAATATTTAGGTCTTTACCACCACACATGAAAACGGCGGTGTCATTTTGCTCATTTTCCCTGAGAAACTAATCCCTGAGAACACTCATCCATGAATAACAGAACTATTATCAAAAAGAAAATTACTCTGACCCGTGGCTATTATTTAATTCCCATCTCTCCACCCCTTGCCTTTCTGAATATCTCATTTTATGAGGGGAAATCTGCTTTATCAGATTACCTGCACCATACCAGGAAGGGATGCAGCATGAGGAGGGGTTAAAATCCCAGGTTGGATGGAGAGAAAGGAGCTCAGGACCAACCTGTGAGGTTGGAAGTGACCAATCTTTTAAATATTGGAGGGTTTGAAAAGCAAGATTTGAAGAAAATGAGCCAAGATAAGGGAAAGAAGAGGGGACAGGTATGAGGGGGCCACAGGGTTATTCCCACCAAAAAAAAAAAAAGGGTGAAGGAAAAGAGCGAAGGTTTTGAATCCTAGCACCACTAAAAAGCCTTCCCTGACACCCCAAACTGGGAAACAGCTCCAGGGATCAGGAAATACAACCAGAGAACTGAAACACAGATTCATTTAGGTTGGAAAAGATGATTATTTATCAAGCCTATCGTGGCTGTTTGGTACATATTATGACCTAAAGGTTAGCTGGGCTGTGGGAGTGTAAAATGTGTTTTCTGTAATACAGAATAGCAGAGTTGGGGGGGATTCAAATATCTTCATTACAAGTTAATTTTTATGACTATTTTAATAAATGTTTGATTCATTTCTTCATTTTAAGTATCAATCTAACAAGAAGTACAAAAAGAAGTGTTTCTCTCAAGAATGAGCAATATCAACCTTTAGTGGTGCCTCACACACTGCAGAGATTTCTAAATTATTTTGAAGAACGTAATTTTTTGTTTAATAGAACTGAGTTTCAGCAGCTTTTTCTGCAAAAAGCTCTGCTGGATAAAGCTCTACAACAAAAACCTGCAAAGGGAATGACTTTTCCTAACTTTTGGCTCATGGGTTCCAAAGAAAGATGGACAATTCTGAGCAGTAATGCACAGATGGGATCACATTATTCCCAAGTATTGGGGAGCACAAGAAACATATTGCTGATGAAATTAAAATACTTGTTTTAAAAGTATCAAGAAGATTTCCCAGCACAATATTGTAGGTATTGGCAAGACTAGATAAAAGATGTTCTGTGGTTTGGTAATTAATGTGCTCTTTAATTATAATTTACTGTCCTGGAGAAAGCCTCCCATTCTCCTGCTGTGTAACTAAGCAATCTGGAACATTAAACACCTCACCATAAGATGCCCAGAACGTGAGCAAAATTCACCTCTCATGGAATTCAAAGCAGTGCTGGAGGATTTTTCCCATTTTCTTTTCCTACCTGGCAGCCTATAGAGTGCAGTTTTCCATGGAGCAAACAAATTGTTCTGCTGTATCAACCTGATAAAGGAACCAAATGAAATACAACACGATATTGATCAATTAATGGAGATACATCTGCAGCTTGCCTTGGCATCTCCATCAGACAAATACTAAATAATGCAAGAAATGCTTCTCTCCAGGCAGGAGAATCAGAAAATGCTGCATTTCAGTCTAAATATTGAGCATTATTGAATTCAATATTATATTTAATTTAAAGCTTGAGCTGATTTTGGGGAGCTTTAGCTGGCATACAAACAATGCACTTTTCTGTCAGCTGTAAGAAGTTATTCCATAACAATGGGCAATGCATATGATTTTTCAAATAGAGCATAAAATGAAAATCTTAAGTGTCTTCAGTTCCCCAGTTCCAAGGGCTCCAGCCATTCCCTTTCCAGGATGAACATGAGAAGGTGACAAGAGTTAAGGGTCAATAAAAGAGATCGATGCCTCCACCATCCACCAGCCTGCTCCCAACAGAAAAACCTCCAAAAATCCCTTTAACCATGCAGAACTCAAAATATTTTGAGTCCTGCAGATATCCAAGTCTCAGTTCTTTGGTTCTTTATCCTTGGACACTTCCAGGGATGGGGCAGCCACAGCCACTCTGGGCAACCTGTGCCACAGCCTCACCTCACCCTGTTGCTCTGCAAGATTTCTGGGAGGTTCACTAAAACTTCATTAAAGTAAGCTTTTCTTATTAAAAACTAGTCCTAGGAGTTGGACTTCAACGATCTTTGGGGATATTCCATGAAATCCAAGAGGGAACAGAGCTCCCCTTGCTGCCCTGGTCCCCAGAACACATCCCTGAGCCTTGGGCCTCTCAGCCAGAGCCTCGCTTTCCCAAATTAAACTCTGCTAATTACATTGTAGTTGCAAATTAAATTAAAGTTTTAATTGCTAAGTGGCTGCTTGACTTCAGAGCCGGTCCGATGAAGATGTGCTAAGACTGGTGTTTGTTTGGGAACACAAACTGATAATGGTCCACATTATTCATGGAATTATTCACGGGGTTGTGCCCCAGCCACTGGGAATCTTCCCCTCGGTGGCTGTGGAGTGTTCCACTTCAGAGTGGGAAATATTCACAATATTAAATCTAAAGGCAGGATTTTTATCACAGCCCTGTTTAGAATAGGCTGACGCTGAATTACTCCTGGTGCATCTTCGTCCCAGTTTCAGGAATCATGGAAATAGCTCCTGGAAAATCAGCTATACATGGAAAATCATAGAATGGTTTAGAAGGGATCTTTGAGCTCATCCAGTGCCACCCCTGCCATGGGCAGGAGCACTTTCCACTATGCCAGGGTGATCCAAAACCTGCCCTTGGACACTTGCAGGGATGGGGAACCTGTGCCAGGGGCTGTGCTCTGGTGAATTCCTGAATAACCTCCCAGGATGCCAGGTTCATCACGGATCATTTTAACCACAGAAGAAGAAAAACACAGATGAATGAAGCGTGTAAGAACAAAGCAAAGGATCAATTTTGTCCCTTACAACACCACCACCACAGAGGTTTTGTTTTGATGGGGACATTGGGGGTTTTGCCACTCTTAGCCCACCCAATTAAACTTGAAATAACATCCCTGTCTGAACTGCATCCATGTCCCCCAAATGAATGGAGGGATAAAGTAAATTGCACTCATGTGACTCTCTCAATCAGGAGGACCATGTTTTTCCCCATATAATTAAATGGTCGTTTTCCCTTGCACAGAAGAAAACAGATTAAGCTGACCTGAGGAACTTGTCAGCTTGTGTGTAATCTATATAATAGACTAAATTTTTGCAATGCATTATCAGCTCTCCCTTTTTTCTCCCAGCATAGGGGAAAGGGCACTTGCTGCTTCAAGCCAAAATCTTCCGTGACTCCTAAATCCAAACAAATCTGAATTTTAAAGATACAAGAATATCCAAGAGAGTACCTGAGAACCCCAAGTGGATTTTTGTACAATAAGAGAGTTTCTTCTGTTGTGCAGTAAAGGCTTTAACAGCAGGAATGAGCCAGGGCCACTCCTACCTTGCATTTCTCCATACCCAGGTGACACCTGGAAGGCCTAATTCCTTATTTTCAGTTGTCTATCCCAGCAGTGCCTTTGGAACAGGGATAAGAGCACTGGATTTTAGTATTATTCACATTACTGGGCCCTCTTCAAGCCCTGGACCCTTAGGGAGAAAAAAAGGCCGATTCTCCCATGAAGGCATTGATTATTCACCACAGTCCCATGCCAGGTTAAAAAATACAAACGCTCCTAGTGGAAAGTGAAGAATGTAAAAAAGCAGAGTTCAGCACAAGCTCATGTATTCCTAGGATATAAATTTCATCCCACAACTCCAAAAATGCCAGGAGGGGTGGGAGGAGGATTCCCTCAATTCAGTGCAGGATTCATGAATGACTATTCAATATTTGATTTCATCTGTGCCTGTTTCACACTTGGACTGCAGCTTGATTTGTTGGATGCTATTCAAGCTCTGCTCTGAAAACTGAGGAATGATTGTTTGTAGAAAGTTTTCTTTAGGAAGTATCACTCTGGATCTGCAGATTTTCCTGAACAAGGCTGAATATATTTCAAAAATGGCACCTGAGACGAAGCACAAGTTACCCTTCAACACAGTGACAAGCCCCTGTGTGTGTGGGAAATGTAAGCCCTGATGGGTTTCTCCCTTACCCAAATTCAAGAAAGTTCTGACAGAATAACTACAATATCAGTGAGGAAAAAAAATAAATAATGCGTATTTTCCTAAATTTGAAGTTCCTTTCCCACTGCAAATTGTTGCAAGAGTGCTTTGAATATGGAGAAAATATCACTTTTACTTAGATGTCTCCCTGGGAAAAGCCAAATAAATTCTGATAGCATTTTCCAGGATTATTTTGTTTAAATACCTGCAGCAGGAGTTTAAAGCTCAGTCTTTTAGAGTTGTGGAAATGAAGAGGAACTGAACACGGGGCAGCTGATCAGCCTGGAGACTGATGACCCTGCGGAGCCTCATCCATATCCCATTCCCAAAAACCCTCGGGGGAGCTTTACCCTTGCTGGATAAAACCCAAGGGGAAGGTAAATGAAGCAAGACCTGAATTCTGACTCTCAAACCTCCAGCTGTAACTGTGACATTACAAGTCCCTTCAGCAAATGCATTTGAGTTGAACAAATTGATTTTGCCTCCTCTCAATCCCTCTGGGGGAGGCAGTCCCACTGTGGTGGAACTGGGGCAGTCACCGGGACAGCCTCCCCAAAACCAGACCCTGGAAATCCTCTTGCTGGGAGGTGGGGGCGGATTTCCAGTGCCAAAGATTATTTAGGAGAGTCTGACACCAGCACAAACCCCTGCTCAGGTGCCCAAAAACCAGAGAGTAGTTACCAAGCTGGCCCCACCTCCCTGGCAGGGACCTGCTACCAAAAAAATGACATCCTAAAACTGCTTTTTAACACTGGCTTTTAAAAAATGGTTTTGAAACTGAGCTTCAAGCCATGAATCAACATGTAGCACGTCTGCAGCCTGAAGCGGTGACTTCAGTAACACCTCTTGGATTTAAATCAAGGCACACTCCAGAGAAAGGATTAGTGGAGATAAGAGCAGAGCTCCATCCCAGTTCCCACCCTTCTGCAGCCCAAAAGGCTGCAGGAGCGTTTTGAAAAGCAGGGAATGGAAAGAAAGGAGGTGATTGCCCAAATCTGTAACAGCAGCCTGGGGGCAAAGAGGGACTGGGAGAACTGAGAACAGCTGAAAAAAGGATAAAGAAGCTTCCCCTGGGTTTTAAAGGTAGGGACTAAAAGCCAGATGAGAGGAAGGCACAGAGCACTGAGAGCCAGAGTGAGGCAGCCTGTGGAGATCCCAGAGTCACTGGGGTTGGAAAAAACCCTCCAAGATCTCTCAATCCAAGCTGGCTCTGATCCCCACCTCATCACAAACTGCTGATATTCCCTGTGAAAGAGGTGGAGAGTCCCTAATGAATTATCCCAGAAGAAACGCTCTGCCTGCACAGAGATGGGCACTCCCAACCATCTCCTCCTGTGACCTACACAAGAAAACTGCAGCCAAAGCAAAATAAACCTGGTTTTTCCAGGTGCCTCCTGCCTGGGAGAACAGAAAACTAGTTTGGATTTTTTTTCTGTTAAGATGATGATGATGATGATGATGATGATTACTATATTTTGTTACAGGTGGACTGGACCCACTCCCAAGGGGAGATGTGCATCCTCAAAAACCATATAAAACATCAACAAATATATATATATATGCAGATATATATATTTACCCTGGTTTTCCAAGATTTTTCCAACTGTAATATAGATCCCTGCTCAGGGTTATGGAGAGGTGACCTCCAGAACTCCAGCACAACCTCGGTACTTGTGTGACTCACAGAAATTTTGGCTGATGTAAGATCTCCTTCAGCATAAAGGCACACGCAGGGTTGTGTCACCCCAGAAGGAGCCCTGATCCCACACTCTCCCCCTCAGCTGGACAGATCCCAGAATAAACAGTTCTGCCTGATTCATCCTTCAGGAGGCTGAAAAAAGGAAGGAGGGAGAAGTCTGGGATCCTTGGGGAAAGCAACAGAAGGTGTGGTTTGCTCAGTTTCATTAACTCAAGGAGTTAAGCTGAAACTCAAGAAGATCTGCAGAGAGTGGGAGATGCTGGCAGTTTATCCTCACACACACTCCCTTATCCCAGTCCTTCTGAAGCCCAGATGTGAACAAAAAGTAATCAGAGAGAAGGGATGAGTTTCATATTTACCCTGGATAAAATTTTGAAAAGCTCCAATACCCTTCAGGGTACACCTGTCTAATTTGCCTCCCTCTTTCCTCGATAAATAACGAGTTTCAATCTCAAAAGCAAACAAACCCAAATGCAAACTGCTTTTCCCCAAGCACTCAGTGGAAGGACACAGCCTGCCCTGCTGAGCTGCAGTGTTTGTCCCAAATTTTGGTTCAGCACCTCTTAACCTGGAGTTATGGCTCCAGTTCCAGGAGTGCAAACTGACCCTTTTTTGGTACTTAAAGCCTTTTGTGAGCAAAACCCTCCCATTTGTTTCATTTTCACAGCCCTTCTAAGCCACTTGGTTAAAGTAATCCCCCTTAAAACACTGAGATGTTCCCAGTGGAATACACTGAGAAAAGACATATTTTGCTCACCTGCCCCAAACAGCTGTTAGATCCTGCCATCCAAATTTATTTCCTAGTTGCAAACCTCCTCCCTTGCTTTTTCAGATCTGTTACTTTTATTTCCTGGCTTTTTAAAATAGTTTAGAAGCATTTCAGCATGAGAGAAAACAGCCTTTAGTTGCCCCAAGGAAGGTTTAAATTGGATTTTGGGAAATATTTCTTCACAAGAAGGGTGGTCAGGCATAGGAAGGGGCTGCTGGAATCACCATTTTTGGAAGTGTTGAAAAACCACATGGATGTAGCATTTGGGGACATGGATTAAAGGTGTCTTGGCAGTGCTGGGTTAATGGTTGGACTCAATCTTGGAGGGCTTTTCCCAACCTCAATGATTTTATGTCAAAATGTTAACCAAAAAAACCCAACCAAAAACAAAAATTGAAGCTACAAACAAATAAAACAGAGGAACTGAGGATAAATTTAATTTATCCTTCAATTAAACTGAAAATCACCTTTGATATATGATTGATAAGTGATACTGGGACATGTAGTCACTGCAGTCTCATATCAAAGATAACAGACAGAACCCAGAGACTGAGATCCCTTAAAAAACACAAACTTATTCCCTTCTTTCCCTTTTCACCCAGGATAATCATGTGCTCGAAAGGCAGTGATAAAAGAGCAGATATATTTAAAACCCACTTCCTAGAGAAGCTGTAACTCGCAGAAATAAGAGATTAATATTGATTAAAATGTACAGAGCCATAATATTTGACACTGTTCTGCAGGTGCACACCCACACATCAATCTGCCTGGAACAGATCCCTCAGCTCAGTGCCAAACACGACAGCTCTGCAAGGAAATCCCACAAAAACTCCTCAGGGCAAATCCTGAATCACTCTTCCAGCCTCTCCTTCTGGCCAGTCCTTGAAGGAGGAGAGGTGCTGCAATAACCAGGGAATTCTTTCCCTCCTTCAAGCCACACCACAATAATTGGGTGTGGGGGGGTGTTATTTAGCCCAATTTTAGCCAAATGCTCCAATGCCACAATACTTTCTAAGGCTGTTGCTCCCTCACTGATGTTACACGTGCTCACACCTCCTTCCTGTGGTAAATAACATGAGGACCTGGGTAAATCCACCTGTGGGACACCTGGGGATTAGGATTTATTTGATCCTTCCAGTCTACAGTGTTTGGCCAAAGAGCCAAACCCTTCTCTCACACTGCTCCGAGTGACTGCAAGTCCACATTTACCATTCCAGGGCTCGTTCTCACAGCACAGCTCCTCTCTGCCCAATTTTCCACATTTTCCTGCTAAATAAATTCCTGGGTTGAGGCTGAAGGGGCTGGCAGGGAAGGCTGGGCAGGCAGAGCTCTCACTGGAGTGACTCGGATGCAGCAGGAGAAGATCTCCACTAAATCAATGTTTTCACCTGACACAAGCAAAGAGCTTCTGAGTTACACAGAATCAGCAGCACCTTTGGTGCTTTCACTCCTTGTCCAGGCATGAGGGGTTTTGAATAGCTGGTCAATAAAACTTGGCAAGTTTTTGACAGCAAAGTGTTCCTGACAGAACAGGCACTTCAGAATTCCACTCTGCTTTTTCTCCCCTGAAGGCAGTAAGGGAACGATTTATTCAGAAAGCAAATCCTTTCCCATTTAACAAAAATAATTCTCCTCCAAGAGGAGCTCTGATCAGATTCCCAACCACCTTCACAGCACAGTGAACATCCCACTGGGAAAGAAAGGGGCAAGCAGAGCCTGCTCCCCTTCCCATTTTATCCTGCAGCCTCCCAAGGAGATGGATGCCTGGGATTTCCTTATTTCACCCCAATATTTAGTCCACTTTGCACCCAACTCTGATTTAAGACCTCCAAAGCATCCTGTGGGGAAAGGAAGGACAGTTCAGAGCTGTTTTCCTTCAGGAAGAGATGGGAAAATAACATCAGGGGCTCAACCCAAATTTTATTTTGAAATGCCAAGTGGATCATAAATCATCCAGAACAATCAAGAAGAGAAGCAGGAATATGAGAAAAGTGTCAGCAGCAAACAAAGTGGGGATTCCTTGGAGACCCTCACACACCTGGAGGGTTCAGGCTCCACCACAACGTGGAAACAATGACACCTACAGAATAATGATTTCACTGCTTTAAAAGACAGTGCTCCTTTATTGCCCCAATTCCCTCTCTGTTTGTCCCATAAATGACTCTGTGGTTTCTCCCAGAGCTTTTCAAGGGCTGTTCCTTCCACAGAATTCCAAAAATTCACTGGAAAACAGGGAAAAGGTGGGAGACAGGTTGGATTGAACAGAATTGTTCTGCCTTGCCCGTGCTAAAATACAGAGCTGAGTTTCCCTGGAGGCCACATAAGGAACACCTTGCTCCAGTCAGCAGAGAAGGGGAATGGTGGAAGCAGTGAGGAAAACACTAGGGAATCAGTAATTTGGAAAAAAATATTTGTGCTATGAATTGTAGGAGATTATTTGATTCAAACAATAAAAAACAGGAAGAAAGGGAGAGAAACCAAATATGTAAAATCAAGTCTTGATTCTGCGAGAGAAAAGGAGAATTTATCATCCAAGGGCTGCTTGTTCAGATAATCAAACACCATCAGCTGAGAATCAGCTCTGAGGCAAAAAACCAGGGCTTAAACCACACCAAATCAGAGAATCCCAGGATGGTTTGAGTGGGAAGGGACCTTAAAAACCATCTCGTTCCTACCTCAGGCAGGGCAGGACCAGGCCAGCTGTGAGCATGCAAAAATCCTCCTTCAAATCTTGATTTCACCAGAGCTGCTTTTCACTTTTGCTTTCCTCTGGAAAACCCAACACTGCTAACACACCCCAGCAAAGACTGCCCTGTGCTGTCAGGGATGGATCAGCCCAGGAGGCAGCTGAAGATTTCTGAAGCACAAAGAAAAGAAACCCTGGAGCAGGGGGAAGTGGCATTTTTGGGAACAGAGATCCCCAGGGATGCAAATCTGCGTAGCAGGAGCTCTTTGATTTGTTCAAACAAAAGACAAAGGGCTGTAAGGAAGTTTGGACCATCTTGGGGAGCATCCATTTGGATGCTCCATCCAGGTAGGAACAACTATTTATTCTTACAAGGTTTGCTGGGTGATCAGTGCCTGAGCAAGAAACTGCTTGGAAGTATGAGCTCTCATTCCAAATCCAAGTTGAGAAATGGGCAAATGACAAGACTGGAAACACCTTGTGATATAAAGGGACATGATTTCTCTGTTAAATGTGTTTGAAGTCTCTTCTGAAAACACAGTGAATTGAGTTTTAATTACTTTTGCATACATCAAGTCTGCGCTGAACTTTCAAGTAGCAAAGCTCCATTTCACTCACTGCCGCTGAAATTTGCACCACTCCAGGTTAATGCAATGTCTACTCCCTACAAATGTGAAATGCATTCTCTTATGAGCTGCTACTTCATGTTTGCAAATCAGCACGTCGGCTGGGCTCAGAAAATGTGATTTATTACTGTCTGGGACATGAGAGAGCAGCAGGAATCAGCTTCTGATGACGGAGGGAATACAGAGTGACAAGTCCCATTTGCTTCTGAGCTCTGTCACTGGTCTTGACTGTGGAAAAGGGGGGAAAAATCTGATATTGCTCTCTGTGGGCATGCGGAAAACAAAGCACCCAGATCTGATCATCTGCCTGCAAACTATTTCTCAGCTCACAGGCAGTGGTTTCATGCAACAAGGTGCCCTGAAGGGACTTTTCCTCAGCAGGCCAGGAAGTTCTAGTAATCCTAGAACATCAAAAGTGTAAAAATTAAAGCCAGACTTACCAAGTACTAGTGTCCTGACCAACAAAGTCAGGGTAGGAGTTTGGAATTTGGATGGGAAACAGGTTGGGCCTGTTTGGAAATATTTTCACATGGCAAACACCTGTTTTCATGCCCACAGCCCAAGGCTGGGAGACCTCCTGCAACCTCCATTCCCACACTGGCCGCTTCCTCACACCACCTGAGAAGCTGAACCCCAAAATCACGCAATCCAACACAGTCCTGGGTTGGGAGAGATCTTAAATCCCACCCAGTCCCACCCCTGCCATGGGCAGGGACTACTTCCACTATCCCAGGCTGCTCCAAGCCCCAAAGTCCAACCTGGCCTTGGACACTTCCAGGGATCCAGGGGCAGCCACAGCTGCTCTGGGCACCCTGTGCCAGGGCCTGCCCACCCTCCCAGGGAACAATTCCTTCCCAATATCCCATCTATCCCTGCCCTCTGGCAGTGGGAAGCCATTCCCTGTGTCCTGTCCCTCCATCCCTTGTCCCCAGTCCCTCTCCAGCTCTCCTGGAGCTCCTTTAGGCCCTGGAAGGGGCTCTGAGATCTCCCTGGAGCCTTCTCTTCTCCAGGTGAACATCCCCAGCTCTCCCAGCCATTCTTCACGGGAGAGCTGCTCCATCACCCTGCCCAGCAGGAATTTGTCCCCAACATTAATGCAAACACTCACAAACTTTTTTTATTCCTTTCCTTGCTAAACTTTTCCCCTGTCTCCACCATCCATTTCTCATAAGACATGAGAAGAGGAAGGACAGGATGAGCAGGGCTCAGAGAATGCTTTGGGTGTGAAAATCAGGAGAGCTGCCAGAACCGGTCCCTAATTAATCTCTACCAAACACATCAGGGCTGCAGGGCCTGGGTGAAGGCACACAATTGTACAAATCAAAGTTCACAGGAGACTGAAGGCTGGAACTGCAGAAGGGAACATCACTTAAGGATGAACATCCACAAAAGAGCTGGAAAGGTTACGGATGAGGGTTTCTGAAAAGAGACACAGAACCACCCACAAAGCTCATCTGCTTTGCTTCCTTTCTCCGTAAGCACAGAGAGAGGTGAGAGGAAGAGGACACAAAGCCAAAGAGGGTCCCAACACTGAACTTTCACATGAATTTCTGCTCTGAGAGAGGTGATTTACTTATTTTCATTGTATTTTAAAGAACCAGCTCAGAACTCTTTCCCAAGAGGACATATTAACTTCTCTTCCATTGTGCAGTTTACATAAAGCTTTTTTTTTTTTACTCCTCCAAGTGACTGCCTTTTATCTACAACCTGGAATTGCCCTGACATTTCTGCAGGCTTTTAATATCAAGCACATAATATTCTATTGAACACTAAAGAACAGTGAAACTGTGCCTTGCACAACCCTGCAGACCCATAAATTCAGATTATGATCATGGACGCTTTGTATTTGTCATCAAAGAGGTGCAAAGTCTCTCAAAGAGAACCCGTGAGGTACACTCCAAGCTCAGACATGGGAAAAAACTGTCCTCCCCAAAAATCAATTCATCATGCTCTGGATGAACAAGCCCCCTTCCAAGCGATGTTCTCATGATTAAATATCACCTCCCCAACATAATTTACCCCTTGGACATGGAAAATGAAAAATAACACTGTTGTACTGGATGAGTTGTTGATCCATCCTTAAGCTTCGGTTTTGGTTGTAAAAAAACCCAACTGCAGGTGAGAACTTCTGCTGGGTAAAACAAGTTATAACCAAGAGTAACCAACCAGAAACCTTCCTGCCAGGCAGGAGAGCCCACAGCCTCTCTGGCCAATGTGTTCAGGGCTGGGCACTGCCCAGGGAAGAAGTTGTGCCTCCTGGCCAGGGGGAATTGCTGCCATCAGGCCCTGCCCGTGGCTCTGGTGCCATTGCTGGGCCCCCGGAGCAGAGGCTGGGCCCTGCTGGGAGCCCTCCCTGCAGCCAGGGCCAGCCAGGCCTGAGGGCCCCTCTCAGCTGGGGCTCCTCTCCAGGCTGAGCAGCCCCAGCTCCCTCAGCCTTTCCTGGGCACCGAGATGCTCCAGGCCCTTCCTCAGCTGCGCAGCCTCCGCTGGCCCCGCTCCAGGAGCTCCCTGGCCCTGCTGTGCTGAGGAGCCAGAGCTGGACACAGCACTCCAGAGCTGCCTCCAGGGCTGCCCACAGGGGCAGGATCCCTCCCTGCCCTGCTGGGAATGCTCCTCCTGCTGCTCCCCACACCAGCACACAGATGGAATCTGAATGGGGAGAGGTGCATCTCACATTTCACAATTCCCACAAGGAAACCAGGGCAGTGACTCTGTGCCCAGAGCAGGAGATGGGTCTGGATGGCTCCTGCTCCCACTTTCTGGCTGTCAATTAAGGCAGGCTCAGTGCCAGAGGAGCTGCAGGGAGGGAGCTTGTTGTGCTGCCAGCTGAAAAGGCAAAGTCTGAGCCAAGGCAGCCACGTCCTGCTGAGCCATTAACGAGGAGACAGAGCTGTCTGACAGCACAAACCCGCTCTCACCCCTCTCCAGCCTCCCTCAGTCCCCTCCGGCCTTCCCCAGTGACAAGCACAGGCACCACAGGGAAATGCTTGGCATGAACACCTCGGGGACTGAGGAGGGATTTGCACCTCCTAAATAAGGTTTTTAATCCACCTGCCTGACTGCCACTTGACAGGGGATCTGACTGTGCCAGGAGCTACCTGGGCATCCACTTGAGCCTGGAGCTCAGCCAGCAGGGAGCCAGCACTGACTGCCATCCATCCATCCATCCATCCATCCATCCATCCATCCATCCATCCATCCATCCATCCATCCATCCATCCATCATCCAGCCAGCCAGCCAGCCATCCCTGCCTTCTCCTGCCAGGGAAAAAAAGCCAAAACAAACCAGCACACCCCAGGGTACCCAGGCTGCATCCCAGGGTGGGGTCCACTGACATCCCAAAAGGTGCTGTAAAGGTTGATTATCACAAGGGAGGAGGCAAACAGCTGCTCACATGTCCAACTAACACAGGGGAGATGATAAATGGAGCCCTGTAGTTTACAGGAGGAAAAGAAGTATAAATATTCCATTGCATCTTCACAGAATCCCAAAATGGTTTGGGTTGGAAAGGACCTTAAAAATCATCCTATTCCCACCCCATCCCATGGGCAGGGACACCTTCCACTATCCCAGGCTGCTCCAAGCCCCAAAGTCCAACCTGGCCTTGGACACTTCCAGGGATCCAGGGGCAGCCACAGCTGCTCTGGGAAATCCATTCCAAGGCTTGCCCACCCTCCCAGGGAACAATTCCTTCCCAATATCCCATCTATCCCTGCCCTCTGGCACTGGGAAGCCATTCCCTGTGTCCTGTCCCTCCATCCCTTGTCCCCAGTTTCCCTCCAGCTCTCCTGGAGCTCCTTTAGGCACTGGAAGGGGCTCTGAAGTGTCCCTGGAGCCTTCTCTACTCCAGATGAGCACCCCCAGCTGTCCCAGCCCATGTTCATTATTTGGTTCACTTTGGATCACAAAGAAAAACATTGTTCTGTCTCTCTCATCCTCTTCCATCTCTCCAGAGGCAGAAGTGATGGGAGAATCTCCAAGGATCCTTTCCACCCCAGGACGCCTTAGGTTCTACCATTTGCTCTGCTTTGCATTTAAAGTGTTGGATGTGCCCAAAGCACTAGGCAGGTGGAGCTGGGAAAGAACAGGAATGGACAGTGGAGCAGCCTCAGGAAATTGGGAAATTAAATCTGACTCTAACCCCTGGGCATATACTAAACACCCCTGATTTGCAGACAAGTAACTGGGCACAACTTCATCATAAATTCCCCTCTTTACCTGAAAATCCTTTCCACATTCCCAGTCCCAGGTTCTCCTTTAAAGGCTTAAAAAGCATGAGAGGCAAACATCTGAAGCATTTATTATACGTTCACCCAAATGAAATGTGATTGTTTACATTTTCCTTAGTTCGATAAGTGTGTTTTTGGGTAATTTGGAAAACAGGAATGTTGTGAAATAAAGGAAAAACGTGCTTAATTTGATGCACCTGTTCCATCCCTATTTCCCAACAAGGAGGAAAGGCCTCTCCTTGGATCCCAGTGGCTCCGTTGTTCCCACAACTGCAATTCCCTTTGTGCAATTAAATCCATTAAAATCCACACATGGATATATCCAATTCCCTTAAATTCTACCTCAGGGAAGAATGCATGAGCTGAGGGAGCAAAAGGCTGAGCAAGGAGTTGTCTGGAAGGTTTTATAACAAAAGTAAGTCTGCATTACAATTTGAAACCTAGAAGATTTTGTTATGAGTGCCCATATTTGCTCTTTTCCAGGGCCTTTTGGTAGGAAAGGAAATCATGGAAGATATACTGCTCCGACTCCACAAACTCTTATCTCCCCCACACACACTGACAGCAGCAGAATTCAGAAATAATTGAAACTCCATTGCAGAACAAGAGCTACGAACTCCTGATCAGCATCAGGAACATGAAGCCCATTGAGGGGGGAAGTAACAAATATTTCCACAGCAGCAGGCACAGATTGTTTTACCTCTCTTGATCATGGAGCTGCTCAGACACTATTTGTTAACATCAATGCATTCCAATTTCATCCCAGACCACCCTGATTTTTCTCTTTTATTTGTGTTGAGCACATAACTCCAAGGGCACAGACAGGTTAGGGAATCAAGGTCACTGTTACACTATGGCAAAAAAAAAAAAATAGCAAACAAGGGTTGATGATTTCCTTACATTTAGGAGCCAATTAAGAGCAATTTATTACAGATAATTTCTGAGGATTGCCATGAAGCTGCTAGCAGGGGGGAGCACATTAACTCACTGTTTACACACTGTTTACTCACAGTTTGTCCTTGCATTTCCTCTCTACAAGCAGCTCTTCAGAGCACCTGAATTTGTTGGAACAACACTGCAGAGTTGTAACCTACCATTGATTTTTACTTAACCCATGTCCTACTGGAATTGTTGCCTTGGAAAACAAACCTGCATTTTCTCCTGAGGTTTTGGGGTTCATTTATCAGCCTGGCTCATCCCAGAGATTTAATCCATGTACTGGACATACAACCCCAAAATCTGCCCATAATTTTGAGGGGTTTGGTTCATTTCTGGCCTGGTTCATCCCAGAGATTTAACCCATGGATTGGACATACAACCCCAAAATCTGTCCATAATTTTGGGGACATCACAGCTTTTCAGCACCAAAAATTCAAAAAGGACCAAATCAATTCAGTTCATGGAAGCTGAGGAGCTACTGAAATCTAGATTCCATGTTCAAGAGGGGCACATCCACGTGGAAAGATGGTGACGGATCTACTCAGGGAGAGGAGGAGAGCAGGAGCTAAGCACTGTCCAGCCCCACTGAGGATATTCTCCCTCAAGCTATGGGAAAGGGTGGAAAGTTGCAGATGGAAGCAGCAAGTTCCAGAGGGCTTGGGACTGTGTGGGCAGGGAGATTTGGGGAGAGAAATCTAAGAGCTGGATGGACTCGTTGGATCTATCCCAGGCGTATCTCCCACCCTGCTTGGTGCACTGGTTGGGGACTGTCCTGCTGGGGAGTCACAGGACTTGCATCCCAACATAAAACCAACCTCAAATGTGGAATTTTGGGTCAAACTGGGACACAGGAATTGTGGATTTCAGCTTTGGCCAGAGGCAGCACCAGGGCAGAGAAGATTTTTCCCGCAGGTGAGGCCACCCAGAGCACAGAGCCCGGGATTTGTGTTTGACTTGAGAATTTTAACAGCACTCTGCTAAGTTTGTTGTCCCAGTTTAATTGAGCACAAGCACTTAACATTTACTTTTCCCGGGCAGTTGAGCAGGGAAAACTCAGTCCCACGTTCACACAAACTCAGCAGATCCAGCCAGCCAGCCACGGTTTAACATGAACAGCTACAAATGTGGCACTACCATCCCATCATCTGGGAAGCACAAGGGGTTCCTTGCTCAGAGGCAGAAGAGAGGACACAGGACAGCCCCCACAGCAGGTGACACAGGAAAATTTGGGAATGTTGGGAAGGAATCCTTCCCTGGCAGGGTGGGGAGGTTGCCCAGAGCAGCTGTGGCTGCCCCTGGATCCCTGGAAGTGTCCAAAGCCAGGTCGGATGGGGCTTAGAGCAGCCTGGGATAGTGGAAGCTACAGCAGCTTCCACTCAAGACAAACTTTGGGAGAAGTACAGTGAGAGGAATGGATTTGAGAGCTTGGGATCCTTTCTGTGGCCTGAGGCACAGCCCTTGCTCACAGCATGATGGGTCTGATGACACCCAGCTCTCATTTTAAAGGCTACCAGTGCCAAATTCTTTAACTCCCAGAACCAAGCTCTTTGGATAATCAATGGGTAACCAGGATTACCAAGTTTTTTGACTCACAGAGCCTATCTGGAGCAGAGAGAAATTATAGAAACTGAAAAAGAGCACATGGCTACACGGGGAGCTGTTTTTCCAGACTGCCCTCCACCACTCAGAGGTTAATGCAGCACTCTCCAAGCCCTGCTCAGAGCTGGAATGTGGCTGTTCAGGCACACTCCAATTTACCATGATTCACCTGGCACTTAGAGAGTCACTGATCCCCCAGCTAATCCTACACCACAACCCTGCAACCACACTGCAGGACAGAAAACACTGCTGATAGTGGGGGGTGAAAATCAAAGCCAAATTCCTGCAGTTTGAGGGGGCTTCTGGTTAAAAGCTGCTCTTAAGGAAAGGATCCTGACAGGCTTGCACTTCCCTTTTCAGGGAACAGAAGGAAAAAAGGAAGTTTAAGCTGCAGGTTGATCTCTGCAATGGTTCTGCTGTCTGGGAGCATTTACACACAGGGGCTGCTGAGACAGGAAAGCATCGAAATATGAGGGAGATTTGTGCCCTGAGGAGAGGGAAAAGGGCCCAGGATAGTTTGGAGTAGGGTGTGGAATAGGGTTTGGGTTTGAAGACTGGGCAGTGCCAGCACTAAACCACCACTGACACAGAGCTATGGCTGCATCTGAGCCTTTCTTCCCCTGTGCCTCCCACTGCTGCCCACACAATGACAGCGCCTCATTTTTCCAAGGGAATCCCCATCAAGGTTGGAAAAGATGTCCAAGAACATCGAATTATTGACTAAATACCACCATATCAAATAAACCACAGCACAAAGTGCCCAGCCAGAGGAGCTGCAGGTGTACTGAGCTGCACAGCTTTTCCTCCAGGCTTTTCTTCCCCAGTTTTATGGAGATGTAATTCCCACCACAGTCACAAGGATGGGAACTGTGTGCCTGCAACAGATGTGAACCTCTGTGACGGCATCAAGTGAGAAAGGATGAGAATGGGATTTGCAAAATAGCTGCTCTGCCAAATTCAGACACAGAAAAGACCACCACAAGGAACATTTTTGATGTTTGAGCCTGAAAGGCAGGAGTTATCCTAGAAGGAGAACCTGTGGAAGTCTGAGGGGCAGTAGGAGACACAAGTTTCACACAGTGCAATTCCCAAAGTCCAAGAGCTCTGCCCATTCCAGCTGATGACAAATCAGGATTTAAGGAGAAAAGGAGGGAGCTCCATTTCTACCAAACACTAATTCTGTGCAATGGCTCTCCCTGACAGCAAAATAAGAAGTGAAAACCAAGGCAGAGTGGTTGTGAAGTGATGCAATCAATCCACGTCTAAGAGGCACATTAACAACCACAATTAGCAGTTCATCTTTCCCAGTTTGTGTGTGCAGATTCTTAAAAGTCAGAGCTGGAGCTGCACACATCCTTCGGGAGAGGGAAAGGAGCAGATTCTGTGTAGGCAACCCTTCACTGGGGGGTTGGTTTTGTACCATTATTGATGAAACACAAATTCTTGCGCCCTCACATTTTGTTATTTTACTGTTTTTCCATTGCCAGAACTCCTGCTGGGTTTGCCAGTGGGAAGCACAGGAAGTACTGAAGTGAGCAATGTACCTTGGCAGCAATGAGGAGCCAGGAGCAGCAGCCTCTAACAACTCCAGGTTTCACTGGTGCTCTAATATTCCACAGACATCCCCAGATCTTTGGGGACAAGCCCCATGATGCTTTTTAGTTCAGCAAACCAGGTCAGAGAAGAAGGAAGGTTAAGGGGATCAGAGAATCACAGAGTGGTTTGGGTAGGGAGGGACCTCTGAGCCCATTCAGTGTTACCCCTGCCATGGCAGGGACACCTTCCACTATCCCAGGCTGCTCCAAGCCCCAGAATCCAACCTGACACTTCCAGGGATCCAGGGGCAGCTACAGCTTGTGTGGAAAACTTGCTGACAGTAATTTGAAGCAGTTCTGAAAACTGAGGGAATATTTTGTCTTGTTCCTAAAGCAGCAATCAGCACTTTTCTGGCAGGAAGCACCAACCTTTAGAGACGAGGCTGGTTTTCCCTGGCAAACCCTACCTCTGTTTGCCAGTCAAGTGTGTTGACACACGACAGCTAAAAGATGTTTTTCGCTTTTGTTGCTTTCCTGTTTGCAAAATTTTCCCAAGCCCCATTTGGAGAGGCTGCCAGCTCAGTAAATATTGTATGTGCAGAGCGTATGTTGTAATAAATACCAGGATATACATTAAAGGAGAGCACACATTAATGACTGTTATTTGTTATTCTGCTGCCTGAGGTGGAATTTCATCTACTACAATGCCATAATTTCATCCTCCATCCCCAGGTGTGAAAGGTTTTGCCACCTAGAGCACCGAAGACCACTGCAGAGCACCCCAGATTGTTTCCTAGCTCAGCTATTTGACCTAGATTTCTTCCAATATATGATTAAAAGAGAGAAGTTTTGATTTAAAAAAAATCATTTCTGCTTTATTTTGTTTACTACACATTAATAATAACTCACAAATCCCAGCTCCCCAGTTAACAGCCCTCCATGACAAGGCTGATTGTCCTCTGTAATTCATGGATACAAGAGGAAGTTTTTTAATTGTGTATTAAATACAGAAGGAACTGAATAGAGCAGAGGATCCAAACCTTGGCCAGACCTCCCAGAACCTTTCCATGGCTTCTAATTCCATTTGAGCTGAAAAATCATGATCTCATGGATTATTTCGGGTTGGAAGGGACTTTAAGGCTCACCTCAACCCACCCCCTGCCATGGGCAGGGACACCTTCCCCTATCCCAGGTTGCTCCAAGCCCCATCCAGCCTGGCCTGGCAGAGAATTGTTGTTTTTCAGACTCCAAACCAGCACTCTGCTCACAAGCAGGAATTAAAGAACACATCTTTCATCCTCCTGAAGGATTTTGTGAGCACTGGAGCTGCTTCAGGCTGGCTGAGACGTTCCCTGCACCACGCAGGGATCCTCTGATGTCCTTCTACATCCTCTCACTTTTCCGAGGTAATAAAACCGCTGGGAATTCAGACAAAGAGGTGCCCGCAAATCAAGCCCTGCCATTTCTTCATTTGGCTGGTGACAAACAGCCCCATGAGGAAAAGGAAAAAAAGCAGTGTCTGCAATAAAACCCAGCCAGCTTTTCTTTTTCTAAGGCTGTTTGTCACTCTTTGAGGCACCCGAGAAATGAGCCCAAGGAATTTGATGAAAACTGCTGATTTTGGAGCCAAGCACATCCCAACACAGCACGTGGAGGTACAGACCTGAGAAGTCTTTTACTTCCCCTCTTAAACAGAACCAAGAGTTTTCCTTGAATCACAGATTCCCAGAATGGTTTGGGTTTCAAGGGACTTTAAACCCCATCCTGTCTCATTCCCTGCCAAGCTGCTTCCCTGCTGTCTCACACCCAGTTTTCCCCTGGATTTAAAGTGGTGAAGGACCCTGTGGAAGCACGTGGGAAACAAAGGTGGGCACCTGCATGGCTGCCCTTGCAGGGGAAAAATAAAGAAGTATTTTTTAACAGACAGAAGCCATCCCCTGAAATGAGATGGATGAATGTACTCCCAGAGATTGATGAGACCAGCAAGGAGAGAAAACTCAGTGTGGGAGGCAGGGGCCATAAATAAAGGGAGAGAGAAAAAATTCCTTGGAGAGTACAACAGCACAGAAATCCATGTCTGCAGCTCCACAGCCCCTGACTCCTCAGGGAATCCCTCCCTGGGGTCTGCAAACCAGAGGGATTCCTGTAGAAACCCCAGCTCTGCCTCTGCTGGGCACGGGCACACTAGGAACACCGGGAATTCCTGCCAAGGAACTCCCATTCGCTGTCTGCCCAGGGAGCCTGGAGACTCCAGCTCTGCCCCACCTTCAGGAGCTCCATCCCAGCTCCAGCCACAGGGATTTGCTCCATATTTGGGCAAAACCCCAAAAATGAGACCAGAGATGAAGCTGGCGGGAAGGAACCCACAAAATACCTCTCCTTTCCTTGTGTTCTGAAGAGTGGAACATTAAAATGCTAAAATTCCAAGTGGATTCCTGGTGATTGATGGACTGATGAGTTGATCAAACTGGACAAGGACTTCTTTATTGCAATAAATGCTGATTTAACTCAGCATATCAGCAGCATTTCCTTGATTTATTTTCATCTGCATAAAACAAAATATTTAAATTGTTCCTCTTTTAATTGCTGTGCTTAAACCCAACACACAGCCTTGGAAAGTAATAAGTAGACAAAGACAAAAACAATCCCTTTCTTGGTCCTGATTAATTTCAGCCCAGCTAATTACAGGCAATTACACCAGCTGAGGAACTCCTGGGTGTTCAGGGGACAGTGGCTGCTGCCACTTCACAGAGACCCTGTGTCAGTGGTACCCAGAGCTCTGGGCAGTAATGGGTTCTCCAACCTCAAAACACATGGAAAGTGAAAAGAAAATCAAACCACCCCTCAAATTACCGGAAAATTACTCATTATCTGTCTTCTTTTATTACTGCAGAGCACCCAGCAGCTTTTTCAAATGTTGCCATGAACCACGTCCTTAAAACCACAAGCCTTAAACCAAACAGACTCAGCCAAAACAAAGAGCAGCAGCATCTTTCAGCTTTTTTTCCCCATACAGCTGTGATAAATCAAACATTTTAACCTGACTCCATCAAACAAAATGCTTGAAGTGATGTTCACTGTGTCTGAATGACCTTTGGATTTCAAGCTGGCCACAGGAGAAGCACCAAAATACAGATGGGATTCACCCAGGAACAAGGTCATGGGCTGGAGAGAGGGCAGGTTCAATAGAAAGAAATAAAATTATTATTTCTGTCCTTGAGCTTAGGGAAATGGAGCAGGGAAATAAAACTTTCAGTTTCAAACCACATTTTAGTATCACTGGAACAGGGAAAATTCCAGCATGGACCAGCCACACACAGATACAGCCCAGGGAATCATACAGCCTTTTTCCAGCCACACCACCCAGCTGACAAAAAGCTGATTAAATCCCAGAATCCCACTGCGGTTTGGGATTATGGATGTGGATTGGGATGATGGACCTTAAAGTCCATCCCGTTCCACCTCCTGCCAGGGACACCTGCCACCATCCCAGGCTGCTCCAAGCCCCATCCAGCCTAGTCTTGGACACTTGCAGGGATGGACACAGCTGCAAAGCTTCCTCCAAGCCCATGCCAGAAAATTCCTTGCCATTTTGGCACAGGCTCTCCAGTGCCCACATCAAAAAGCAATTTGTAACTTATTACAACACTGCCATTCACTGTCATATCTACTCCAGGTGTTCCAACTTAGGCAAAACGGGTTCCTGGGAAGAGGGTGACATTCCTTTAGGATATAAGAAATGAGCTGTCAAAGCATGAGCAGGGATCCTATATTCACAGTGCTTGCAGTGTGCACAACTCCCACTCAGTGCTTTGAACTTCAGTTGAGCTGGAACCAGCCTCTCTTGTCAGAAACCTTTCATTTCTGTGGGGCTCACAAGGAAAACGTTCCAATTCCAACCCAAATCCCAAAGGATAAGTCGCCTCTCTGATTTTTGACTGGATGCAAGAACGAGATCAGAGGTTTGCCAGCCCCAGATCTGCCTACCTTGTCAGCTCCTCAACTTCAAAACAACCCCACAAAGGAACAAACGCCCTGCACAAGATCCTTGAGGCAGCACTGACTGAGGGTGCTGTGGGCACAACCCCCTCCTTGCTCAGCCCATTCCTTTAGAGGGATGCTACAGGGAAAGAGAAAACCCAAAACTTGGGATAATGGGACAAAACCAACAAGATCAGGTCAGAGGAGATGTGAGGAAGGAATTGTTGTTCCCTGGGAGGGTGGGCAGGCCGTGGCACAGGGTGCCCAGAGAAGCTGTGGCTGCCCCTGGATCCCTGGAAGTGTCCAAGGCCAGGTTGGACTTTGGGGCTTGGAGCAGCCTGGGAACAGCGGAAGGTGTCCCTGCCCATGGCAGGGGGTGGAATGGGATGAGCTTTAAACCCCTTCCACCCCAAACCATTCCATGATTCCATGATCAGACCTACATGGTTCTACCCAGCTCCTGTCCCCGGTGATGTCTGGCTCAGCTGCACCCGGAGCCTGTCCCAGCATCCCTGACTGAGCTCTCCAAAGGATAATGGAGCTGCTGTTCCAGAAGTCCTCTGTGGCAGGTAATGACAGCAGGTACGTGTGTGACAAATTACCTGCTCTTCCAAAGCCACGATTTCAGACATGGAAGGATCCAAACCCTCAGAACTGCCTGAAGCTGGAAGGGCTCTCCAGACCAGCCCTGAGAGCTGGCACGCTGGCACAGGACCCTCTTTGGCTCAAAGAATGAGGCTTAAAAGGCTGAGCTGTACCTCCAAGTCTACGTGGGGATGCCAAACACCCCCTCCCCTGGCTGTATGACAGTCACTGCAGAGCAGGGAAGGGGGAAGGTGCTGGTTTGAAAAGCAATTTAAAAATCTTCCCGATGTCCAATTCTCAGCCCCTGTGCCATATCTCTCCCACATCCCATTGTCAGGTTAATTGCCTGCCAAGTGGCCGCTGGGAAGACTCGGGGAGCAGAAATAATTTACCTAGAAACTGATGTTCGAGTTCTCCAGCTGGCACCGGGGTCCTAAGCATTTGTAAAAGGTCTTTTTAAAGCACAATAGCTGCCCTTCAGCTCTGGGAACGCGAACCTGCCAATCCTGGCTGCTCCATCAAGCCAGGCTTTCAGGGATGTGAGCAAGCCAAGATCCCACACTGCGAGGGAGCCACAGGCTTTGGAGGGACTGGCTGCAGCTTTCCAAAGGAAAACCCATCCCAGCACCTGCCAGACAGCACAGGGGAGGATGGCAAGAGCCAGCCAGGGATGGGTGAGGGAAATGCCAGTGAGTCCTTAAAGCAAAATTGGAAAAGGAGAAGCTGAACTAAGCAAATAAAAACTTCGGTGTCTGTGTTCCTACCTTGGTTCACTTTTGGTTCCTGTGTTCTTCCAGTCATTCCCCCCAAATCTCTTCCCCAAATCACTCACCTGGTACTTCAATTTCTCCCAAGGCTAATCTCCCACCGAATGAGGCTGAAAGAAAAGGGAAATCTCTACAGGAGAGAGTGGCCAGGGACTTTTGCATCTCCAAAAAGCCGCTGTACAGCACAGCAGCTGCCCGAGACTGACAGGACCGTGACTAATCCTTCCCCTGTCCTGGCCTTTGCCAGAGGGACAAACACAGCCCTGCCTCCTACTGCCAGCTCCTCCTGCATTTGGGAAATGGATGGGCACACCTGGAGAGTGAAGGGCTCAGCCTCAGAACAGCATCACTCCCAAAACTTAGTCCTGCCCTCTCCCATGTGCAATTCCTCTGGAAACAAAGCACTCCACTGCTCTGGAAATTAAGGAAAGCAACTCTGGTACCTCTCAATCCCATTTATCCCTGTCTTCCTCAGGGCCAGTCAGCGCCTCCCAGGCAGGAGTCTCCACCCTCCACCTTCCCACAGAGCTACAGCCCCAGAATTTGATAGGTGGCCTCACAGGAAATCTGGGGAAAATTAATGGAAAGGGAATATAGATTCAGTAACATAGGAGAAGAAGCTAATAAATAACTGAGATGCCAATAAATATCAGAGATCATCTCATCTCAGACTCTCCAGCCTGATCTGGAAGTGCCCAAGGCCAGGTTGGACTTTGGGGCTTGGAGCAGCCTGGGATAGTGGAAGGTGTCCCTGCCCATGGCAGGGGTGGCACTGGATGGGCTTTGGGGTCTCTTCCAACCCAAACCATTCTGGGATTCTAATACAGGTATCAAACACCACCGACTAATAAACCACAGAAAATAAAAATATTTGCTGTTTAAGGCAAAAACCACACAAAAAACTCTCAAAAAGAGGATCTGTGAATAAACGTTTTCCAACCCACTTGTTACTCTTCTTTTTAATAACAGAAAATTATCTGGCTGAGAAAAAATAATGAAGGTGCTTCCAAGGAGGCTGCTTAAGTTGATCGATCATGTGTTTAAAGGCAATCCACCCCCTGCTGCCAAGCACAAGCTCAGGCAGACAAAAAGCAGCAGTTACAGAGCCCAAAGCCTCGTTGATGGCCTTCATTAGTGCTCTGGGGAACCATTACCCTCGGTAGATTTTACTGAGGCTCTCCAGGAGGAATAAACAGATAAAAACCTCTCCTGGAATAGGTGCTTGCATGATCCACTTCCTCTGGGATCTCTTCTAGAGTATTTCTCCTCCCAGGTGGATCTGAGCAAGCCTTTTCTCCAGGGAGACAGAAAAGCTGGCAGGGAGAAAAGCCAGCGTTCCTGAGAAATTGCCCAGAGAGGTTTCAGACTCCTTATCCCTGGGAGTGTCCAAGGCCAGGTTGGATAGGGCGTGGAGCAGCGTGGGAGAGTTCCCTGCCCATGGCAGGGGGTGGCACCCAATGAGCTTCAAATCCCTTCCAACCCAGACTGGGATTCTGGGGTTCCAAGCTGGATGTTTCCAGGTGTCCCTGAGCGCAGTCCCTGCTGATGGCAGCCTCTCCTGAGGAGTCACAGCAGCAGGACAGACACTGTCCCCACCGTCCCCCTCGCTGTCACACCGCAGCTCTGGCGCTCACGGCTTCCCCGTGCTGCCACCAATCCGACCCGCAGGACATTTCCTGCTGTGGCCACGCTGTCCCCCTTCCTTGTCACTTCATTAGCTCCTTGTGGCCTCACACAGCCGCTGGGAGCAGAGGGCACTCAGGTTTCCGGCTGTCAGAATCCAGGGATAAATGAGTGTTCCATTCACTGCAGAGGGCTCAGAGCACGGGCACCAATATCCCTGAGATGCTGCTGGGACTGCAATGATTCATCACCTGCCCGGGCAGGGCGCCAAGACAGGACCTTGCCCTGTGACAAAGATAAATTGACCAGGAGATGAGGCTTAACTCACTCCTAGAGGAAATGTTACCCTTAAAACAAGGGAGTTGTTTCCCACATCCGATTCTACCACAGGAATGCAATTTCAACAGTGAACAGGGCCAGCGGAGGCTGCGCAGCTGAGGAAGGGCCTGGAGCATCTCGGTGCCCAGGAAAGGCTGAGGGAGCTGGGGCTGCTCAGCCTGGAGAGGAGCCCCAGCTGAGAGGGGCCCTCAGGCCTGGCTGGCCCTGGCTGCAGGGAGGGCTCCCAGCAGGGCCCAGCCTCTGCTCCGGGGGCCCAGCAATGGCACCAGAGCCACGGGCAGGGCCTGATGGCAGCAATTCCCCCTGGCCAGGAGGCACAACTTCTTCCCTGGGCAGTGCCCAGCCCTGAACACATTGGCCAGAGAGGCTGTGGGCTCTCCTGCCTGGGGCTGTGGCAGAGCTGTGTGCACACAATGCTGTGCCCTGTGCTCTGGGATGGCCCTGCTGGAGCAGGGAGGTGGCACCAGCTGCCCACTGAGCTCCCTTCAGCCTCAGCCATCCTGGGATCCTGTGAGGAAGATGAGCTGGCTTTTCCCACCCACATGGGAAAGAAGAGCTGTAGTAACACCGTGAGGGACTAAAGTAGAGACGCCACTACTGCGCCCACTCTTAGCACCCCAAAATCACTCAGCCAGCAAGACAATGAGTGCCAGAGGAATAAAGCCGTGGAGAAATGTCCCATTCCAAGCTGTGGGAACAGTAACAATCTTCCCACGTGCCAGTGCCCTGAGCAGAAGCTGCTGACAAAGGCCTGCATTGGCCATTTTGGAAGTGCCAGGAAACACCACCCAAGAAAGCAGCCACTGCCATCTGTTCTACCTCCAACTGCTATTCTCTTTACCTTAAATATATCCAAATATATATAAATACCACACACAGACTATGGAAACAACTCAGCAGAACGTTCCATGCCCACAAGGATGGGTGGCCTGTGGCTCCCACATGTGATATCCCAGCCCTTGTACTCCCAGCACAGGGACATCACTGCTCCACCTCCCGCTGGTTCTGACTCAAGCAGCCCATCTGCCTAATAAAGTATTCCTGCCATGCCATTTCTCACACGGCCCAAGTGCTCTCTGCCAATATTTTTAGCCTCTCCAGGAGGGGCAGGGTACAGGTATGTTGCTGTTTAGAGCTGGAACCATGTGCTCGTTGCCTGGGAAACGGCCAGAGCGGGGGAATTACATTGGATCCATTGGCCAGAGGTTCAGTGGACCTAAATCACCCTCTCCTCACTCTGTTCAGTGTGCCAGGATGTTGAGAGACTGCTGTGTGCTCACACACACGTGGTGGGTGATGGACACCACTTCCGGTGTTGCTTCCAAGAGTTGGGATGACTTGTACCTTGCACCATCCTTTTCCTGACAGAGTAGGCCAGGCCAACACTAAAATCTGCAACCTTCACACATCATCCAATGCCCAAAGTGACAAAAAAGTCCTGTATTCTCTCTCTCAGTCCCACATTCCCTCTCTCAGTCCCATATTCCCTCTCTCAGTCCCATATTCCCTGTCCCAGTTCTGTATTCCCTCTCTCAGTCCCATATTCCCTGTCCCAGTTCTGTATTCCCTCTCTCAGTCCCATATTCCCTGTCCCAGTTCTGTATTCCTTCTCTCAGTCCCATATTCCCTCTCTCAGTCCCATATTCCCTCTCCCAGTCCTGTATTCCCTCTCCCAGTCCTGTATTCCCTCTCCCAGTCCCATATTCCCTCTCCCAGTCCCATATTCCCTCTCCCAGTCCCATATTCCCTCTCCTAGTCCCATATTCCCTGTCCCACCTGCTGCTGCCTTGCAGCGAGGCTCTCCCCTCAGCCCCCCTGCACAGCAGAGCTCCTCTGTTGATTTTGACTCCACAGATGTGATTAATAACAATAAAAGCCGCTGATCCTTTTGGTGGCTGCCTTTTTCTCCTCATTTAAGAGAAATCAGAGCGAAGCACGGTGACAGATGGCAGATATTAAAGCCTCGAGGTGAGGAACACGCTGCAGCAGCAGCAAGGAAATTCCTGAGGCTCATTTGTGAGGGCCACGATGCTCCTGAGAACAGACAAGTTTAGATGTTTCCTTAGCACTGTGGAATCCTCTTTTCTCCTGGAAAAAAAAATGAGTGAGGAAGTACTTCAAGCAGGCTATTTCCCTGAGCCATTTTTTTTGGATGATTTTCCAGGTAATTTTACTCTGTTAAAGCAACAAAACCATTCCTCACTGGAGCTCAGGGATCTTTTTTCTCCAGGGATTTATGAGCTTTGGAACCCAAAGTACTCCTCCCTCCTCTGCCTTACCCAATTCCTTACAGGGCTGTGATTCAATACAGCCCAAAATTGGATTACAGTAATTTACTGCAGGACAGTGAAGAGAAGGGGGAAAAAAAAGGAAAATAAAAGTGTATCAGTCACCCCTGAGCAGAAAATAGAAGAAGATGCTAAAACCTGGCAGGTGCTTCCTTATCTTATTTATCACATGCTGATGGGAACAAACTGTTTTTTACAGAAAACCCAGTGGTGGAAATCTGAACGAAAAATCCTGTCCCAGCAGATCATGGCAGAAATTCCTTGGCTGCTAAAACCTGAGCAGGCTAAACACCCACTGGATGTTAATGAAAGAAAAACAACAGGAAACAACAAAATTCCAATTTAAAGCATCCCAAACCCATTGTTGGACTTCCTGGAGGAGCCCATCTCCACCAGCCAAGGAGCAGTTAAGCAGCAGAATTTAATTCAGAGGAGATGATTCTCTTTAGAGGACATTAATAATGGTTTAAAATGTAATTAACTTGTGTCACCAGGCTGCTATTAATTTAAGTGTGCACTAAATAGTAAATCCAAACAGGATCTGTCATTCTGCATAAAACCCTCATGGAAAAGCTTTCAGCAGTGAAATGAAAGGAAAAACCATCATAAAGCGTGTGCAAAAGTAATCTCTGGTGACGATTTTCATCCTATTTTTGTATTAAATACTGGCCCAGAAACTCAGCACCATCCAACCACCCCTCTGCAGATCTTTGCAGGCATCTCTCCTGTTATTTCCTCGTCAGGCAGAGCTGTACCTGCCCTCCCCATGGACACACAGAGCCTTCCCCAGCTTTTTCCAGGGCTCAGAACAAACACTTTTCCCTTGAACTTTGGGCAGTAAATTCTGCTACACTCTGAGTATTTTGCTCAGTGCTTGTTCCAGAGGTAGGTGAAGAACCCTTCAGCTTCCCCCTTCTTTAGGAGTGGGGTTAGGCAATTAACCTTGTGTCTCTGAGATATTTTGAAGGGAAAACATTCCCAAAAAGCATCAGGCATTGTTCCTGGGGGGCTCCTGCTTTTTCCAGGAATATCAATGCTTGGGGTTTGAGTTAATGAAGAATCAAACAGGTTCATGCAAACCTCATCCTGGGCACTCCATGGATTTAAAGGCTTTGAGTTTTCAGACTCAGTTCTGTGAGAACAACACGGTAGAAATACAGAAACCTGCCTTGAAATAATCGTAATTTGCTGGGTTTCCTCCAAAATTTCCGTATCACTGCTGGAAGCACTTGCAAATACAAAGGATTTTGATTTGAAGCCCATGTGTGCAAGAGCAGGTGAATCAAAGGTGGTGGATCATGTTTTATTCTATTTATCAAGGGGGATTTACCTGTTTTCAATCATTATTTTATTGTAATATCAGCTAAAAGAAACAAGCACTACAGCCTTCATCCAAAGGCTTTCTATAATCCCACTTTAATTATGACTGAACATGAAATAAATTATGACTGAGGGGCAAAACCTGCCTACAACCCTGCTGGGTTTGGTGATCAAGTGTCAGTCCCAGTCCCCATCCAGAAAAGAGATATTTTAGCAAAGAACCAACAAGATCAACTCACAGAAATCACAGAAACAGCAAAAACATAGTGGAAAAGAGTGGGAGTGCCAAAGGTGAGTTTTGTTATTAAATCATGGATTCCCTCCACGTCACTTTGATCCCGTGGCAGGTGCCAAGTGCAGCAAAAATTGCCCTTGGTCTGTGGCAGAACCTCCTCAGCTGCACACGCCAGAGGGGAAATCTCTCATCTGTTCTGTCCAACAAAAAATAAGATTATTATGGAGGCAAAGTGACAGGAAAGGAGAGAAGAATGCTAGCACCAAAACAGATCCTCATGGGAGTGGGTTTGGATATCTGCAGCCTCCAGCAGATGCCTCTCCAGCCCTGCTGGAAGAGGGCAGGACAAAAAGGAGTGGAAAACACAATTGTAATGGTACTTGTGCTCTTGGGAGAGTCTCTCCCTTGTGCTTTTCCATCAGCTTTTAGCTGAAGTGCCATAAAAACCTGCAGCAAACCCTGCTGCCTGTGGGAACAAGCCCAAGGATCACATCCAGCCCTGCCTACAGGGACGGGAAGAGGAGCAGGAAATGGGAATTGGCTGCTTCTGCAAAGCTGAATGGGAATTAAAAGCACATCTCAAACCCAGCAGGCTCAACCAGCACCTCCACAAGTTTGGGAACACAACAATCAACCCAGCCAGCCCAATATTCAGCTTTTTTGGTCTTTGCCACTGATTGATTTATTTATTATCCACACCAGCTGCACCAAAGCAAAGGTTCCAGAGGTACAAATCTCAGAGGTGGTGCCTTCCAAACCTCTCTGTTCTTGCAGGGGGTGGCATTTGTAACCCAGCAAATTGGATTTCTCCCTTTGAATCTGCTAGGAAGCAGCAGCTGGGAAGCAGTAGCAGTGCTAGGAAGAGCTGTTTGCAGGATGAGAGAAGAGCCTGAAGTCTCATTAAGGGTCCCTTGGTACTGTTTGAAATATAGATGGTGTTAAATCTCATTTCTTGGCTGATTCAGAACTGGTAATTGCTAAAGCTGTTAAGTGTTTCCTACCCCACTCCTGCTGCTGGGGGCTCAGAGCTGCTCCCAGATTTCCCTATGGAAATGTCCAGCATGGCAGCCCCAGGAGCTGGGAGAAGGTTTGGGATAGAAATTAAAGCTTCCTCAGTTTCCCAGCCAAGATCTCCAGAGCAGGAGGAGCCCTCCTGGGGCAGCACTGCTGATTGCAGCAGGTGGAGTTCACTTGCACACTCCAGTCCTGGCCATCCCACACTCAGGAATTTTCCATTTCTCCATAAGCAGGACAGCCAGAACAACCAAATTACCTCCACAAAACATCCATTCTGTCGATTACTTTTATGGAGTAAAACTGTACTTTGAGACAACATTTTGCATTAATGTTTTTCTTCCTTGCAACAATTATCTCCTAGAAACACAGAGCCTGAACATTTGGAAAGCTGCCTCCAAACATGATATCCCGGGATACTGTGAAGTGATTCAAACACATTGCTGGGAGATGTCCTTCTGTGCCTTTATTTTCCCGTGTGCCAAACTGATACAACTCCCAAGAAATACCCGAATTAACAATCCCACACCTCTAAAATGTCTGTGGCTCTGCAGAACCCCCAAACTGAGGCCAAACCCTGCCAAACCATCTCCACCAGGCAGTGGGGAAAGGGAGGTCAAAGCTGTGGGAAGTGTTAGCACCCTTTTGTTCCTCAAACACTACAGGAAGATGTTGGTGCCGCTGAGGAGATGAGATTTTTTTGGTTTATTACTTCATTTTATTCCTCTCAGAGAGCTGTGTGGGATTTACCTCCACAGCTCCCAGGAGCATGGATAACACCATCCCTGAGGAACTGCAGCAGCAGGACATAACGGGAACACTCCCAGTGCCTTCAGAAGAGAAGGAGAGGGACCTCCTGCCCTCAGAACTGTTGATCCTCATTAAAATATAATCAGTTAGACCAATTAATGAGGTGTGGTCAGCAGACACTTCCCAGCAGAACTGTCCACGTGGAAATGGAGCCCTTAAGAGAATGGATGGATCTAAAATATATCTGGACACCAGAAAGCAGGGACACGAAGTTTCAAACACCTCTGAGGGCTCACACTGCCTTAGATAATGAACATTTCCAGCAGCAACTCTGGCAGAGAGAGAAAAAAGAGCACTTTAGGCAAATTGAGATCACACTTCAGGGAAATAGCTGCCTAACGTTCCGTTTCACCAGCAGTGCAGCTCCCAAGGGTTTCCTGGCCAGACCCAGACACTCTTAGAACCCTCAGTTTCCTTCCCAGCAAACACAAAGTGTTCCCAAGCATCCTGAGGGCTCTCAGACAAAGGAAAACGAGAAAAGAAGCAGCTCTGTAACACCCTCACTTTACACAAGACATTCCTGGCTTTTGGGTGGAAAGCCACCTAATTGTGGCTTTCCAGTGCCTGAAGGAGAAAAGAAAGATGGAGATGGACTTGGGACAAGGGATGGAGGAGAGATGGGATAAGGGAATGGCTTCCCAGTGCCAGAGGGCAGGGACAGATGGGATACTGGGAAGGAATTGTTCCCTGGGAGAGTGGGCAGGCCCTGGCACAGGGTGCCCAGAGAAGCTGTGGATCCCTGGAAGTGTCCTGGAGCAGCCTGGGACAGTGGAAGGCATCCCTGCCCATGACAGGGGTGGCACTGGGGGGCTTTAAGGCCCCTTCCAACCCAAATCAGTCTGGAATTGTTGCTGTTACAAACCCACACATTTCCAACAAAATTCATCATTGCCTTTACCCCAAAGCACCCAAAACCAATGCTTCTATTTCCTCCAAAGAAAGATACCTTGAAATAACAAGGCCCTTATTTACCTCTTGCCAGAAATAATCATCCCTTCTTCTTGAACTAATTGCTTATTTAAGTCCAGACTTTTTTCCACCTACACTGAGACACTCACACAACCAGGAAAGCTTTCCAGCAGGGCTGGTTTATGGGGTTTTTATTGGCAAATGAATGATATGGTCTCTGCTATGTATACACCTAAATCTACTTTAGAACAAAAACAAATAGGGCTAAAGGGCATTTCTGAAATTTGCTCTGCTTATTTCGCAGTCAAGCAAAGAGGGTTTTATTCAGGCTCTCCTGGAGACTGCTGCAGCCTTTCCTGAGCAAGGCTTGGATTCAGCAGCCAGAGCAGATTTGAACAGGGCAGTCATTGTAGGGTTCTGCAACCAAAACCCCTTTCACATGCCCGGGTGCTGCTGCAGTGAGAACCAAACCAGATATCTTGGGGGAAAAAACCAGTATTTCCACAGCAAAGGAAGGGAAAAATTGATCTGGTAATTCCTCATGGCAAAAAAACCCACATGGGTTGCATCAACAGTTGCCAAAGATGCAGGAAATGAAACTGTGGGATTTCTTTTCCTAGAGTGTGTGATAAAAAAATTCATCTGCAGGAACTGAGGGAAAAAGTCTTGTACTGAGGCCAAGCTGCAGGACTGGAAACACCGGGAATCATCGCAGGATCAAAGACCTGGATCTTATGAAATGGTCACCTTAGAGAGTTGGGTTTCCCTGGGTTTAGAATGTGGCTTCATCTCTGCTTAATCCCCCAGAATCACAGGAGAGCTGGGTTGGAAGGGACCTCTGGAGATGATCCAGTCCAAGCCCCTGCCCAGGCATGGTGACCTGGAGCAGGTGACACAGGAGCACTTCCAGATGGGCTTGGAATAAATCCAGAGAGTGAGACTCCACACCCTCCCCAGGCAGCTGTTCCAGGGCTCATGGAAAAGAAGTTCCTCATATGGAGGTGGAGGTTGTGCAAGACAAACCAGCTGGATTGACTTTAGCTGCAGTGACAGTGGCTGTCACTGTGGAAATAAAACAAATCTCCAGTTTCTTTTGGCTGAACATCCCAGGGTTTGATGTGCAAGTGACATTTTGGAGGTAGAAATCAGATAAATTCTTATGTGCTCTGTTGCTCCCATGAACAAAAAGCACAGGAATATTCCTGGTGTATTTCCAGCACTAGCTGGGATTGGGAATTTCTCTACAACTGGACAAACTGGGCAGGAGCTGCCCCCCAATTTATAGTGCACTCCTTGAACTGAAACCAAAGGTTTAACCTAATTTCCATCACAGCAGAGCAAACCAGAACAGCTCCAGTTCGGAGAGGGAGACTCCACACCCTCCCCAGGCAGCTGTTCCAGGGCTCTGCCATCCTCATGGGAAGAAATTCTTCCTCATGTGGAGGTGGAGGTTGTGCAAGACAAACCAGCTGGATTGACTTTAGCTGCAGTGACAGTGGCTGTCACTGTGGAAATAAAACAAATCTCCAGTTTCCTTTGGCTGAACATCCCAGGGTTTGATGTGTGAGTGACATTTCAAAGGCAGAAATCAGACAAATTCTTATGCGAGCAAAAGGCCCAGAAGTGTTCCCAGTGTGCTTCCAGGAGTCAGTGGGATTGGGAATTTCTCTCCAATTGAACGAAATAGGCAGGAGCTGCCCCCCAATTTTCAGTGCACTTTCTGAACTGAAACCAAAGGCTGGTGCTAGTTTCCATCACAGCAGAGCAGTTCCATTCTGTCAAACCAGCGTGGGGTTTTGCCCTGCAGCTTTACCTTCCAGAAAGAATTTTATATTCTTATTTTATATTCTTATTTTTCCATAAAGCAAGCGTTCCCATGCTCCTCAGTGGAAAAAAGGGAGGCTTTTGACAAGGAACACACTTGGGACTAAATTCCCAGCAGTGCTGTGGTGGTGTCAGACAATCTGGGAGCAGTTGCTGTGTGTTCCTACCTGCAGAGCTTTCGTCTTTGCTGCCAAGTGCTGCAGTTAGGAATTCCCAAAGAAAATCAGGCACGAGCTGAGCCCACATTTCCCACCTTGATGGCTCAGCTAAAAGAAGAATTCCAATGGATATCCAGCTCCCCAGGCAGATCTCATGGGATTTAATGAAAAGGAGAATATTTGGGGTTAATCCCATTTTCCACCACGTGAGCAGACAGAAAAAGCAAGAGGAGTGTTAGGAGAACACAATGGGAATAATCCAACACATTCCCACGGATCCCAGGCTGTTCAAAATCAATCCCAGGCACCTCAGGAGCAGAGGAAAATGATTCCTGAGCAAATGAAGGAGGAGCAGGCATCATGAAAGCCACATAACAGCCACATGCCAGAGCACTGAGAGCTGTTCAGCAGCAAAATGGAGAGAGAGGAGAAAAAATCATAA
Source organism: Pseudopodoces humilis (assembly GCF_049639895.1). NCBI lineage: Eukaryota > Metazoa > Chordata > Aves > Passeriformes > Paridae > Pseudopodoces > Pseudopodoces humilis. The sequence goes on along the minus strand of NC_142208.1, from coordinate 3,501,756 downwards.
TTAAGAACCCTATCATGTTTTAGCTTTCAGCAATAATTCTGACTTCCAATTAATTCCAACACATTTGTGCAAAGGGGAAAAAAGAACAAGTGAAACTGGTTTACATGAGATCTCACCTCTCATGCAGAGAAGTAAATTCAGGGCTTCTAGGAGTGTTTGTGCCCCTGGCAAATGATTTATTGGGAAAGACAAGCTTCCCATAATCCCCATCAAACAGAGCTTGGAACAACACAGGGAGAAAGAGCCCAAAAGAGAGATTTTGATTTGTGCTTCTCACTGTGTTTTGGTGAGAAATTATGGGATTGGGATAACGTGGCACTAATGGGCTGTTCATGGCTTCCACACATTTTTGGTTTCATGGAAAACTTTTATTATTTGTTTTTTTTAATGAAGGGAGATGCCAAACCCCTCCTGCCAGGGAGAACCTTCCTTTCCTATCACACAGCAACTCCACTTCTGAGAATATTCCCATATATTGATGGATATTCCCCACATGGCCCAGCTAAAAGGCATCCTGGGAATATTAATTGCAACAAAAACCCAGGAAAACTCAAGTTTCAGAAGCTGTTATTTACACAAGTGGAATGAAAACTGTTTTCTGTCATGGTCACGTGCAGCAATTGCTCCCAAATAGTTTGGAACAAAAAAATAGTCTCCTTTTCTCCTGGAAAAGCTGGTTATTCACACTGTCAGTGCTGATCTGCAGATTGGAATTTCCTTCAGAAACTTTTGTGTGAAATTCTAAAATATAAAAGCAAAAGCTCTCCCAACCCTGTTACTTCCTATCAGATTCCATCTCCCCAGTCTTTCCCTACACACCCCATCCCATCCATGCATTCCCATCCTTCAATTCCCACCACTGAGGGACTTGAAAAAATGACACAGTCAAAATAAATAAAAAACACACAAAAAATAAACAAGGAAAAAAACCCAGCCGAAAGGGAAATCTGAGACAGGGGTGAACTCCTCCTGAGACATATTCCTGTGATTATCAATTTCATTCCAAGTGAAGAGCTATCCAAAACATAGCCCAAATCCCTAAAATTTGTAGAATACACAGAATTAAACCCAAAAAAATTCCCTGTGTGTTGCCAGCTCACCAAAAATGTCATTTTGTTTAATTAACTCAAAAGCAATGACTCTCACCTGAAAAATGCTTTCATGTTTTCTTTCCTTCTGCCTCCATCCCTTCCACAGCCCTGGAATATCCCATTAAAAATGGAAAGCTCACCTTCAAAATTCAGGATTCTTTTCCCCCAGGAGAGCTTTGCCCATTTTTAATTTTTTTTTTCCTTTCAAAACAGGGTGGGAAGAAAAAAATGTTATTAAGTGAAAAAAAATTTAAAATCTCCAGGAAAGTGACTTGCAGATCCAAAGATCAAAGCGAAAGCTCTGCATTTGCTGTCAGGAAAATAAATTAGAAGCTTTTATTTTGGCAATAAAAGCTGTTTTCAAGGAAAATAATTTAAATTTGATTATTTCAATTCCTGTTTAATAGAAAATTAGAATTCTACCCTGGAAGTTTGAGCTTTGTTTTTCCATATCAGCTGTTACTGAAAGAAAGAGAATCACAAAGGAGAAACCAAATTTTCCTGCACTTTCTCTTCCCTAAACAGAGAATCCAAACAAGAAAAATCATTACAGTATTTTATAATCCTGGACTCTTCCTGTCCCAAAATTCATTCCAACAAGTATATGTCCCAAACATCTTCCACAGAAAACTTCATTAATTTTTCTCAATTATTTATTAAATTATTTATTAAATCCAAGTCTGGTGGTCTTGAAACAAATGCAGCAATGACTCAAAAAATATGAAAACTTCCCATCTGTGTCTAATAAGTCTCACAGGGACAAAATTTAGGATTTTTACAGTTTCCAAATGTGTGCCAAGAAGGCAATTCCACCTCACCTTGCCTGGGGCTTGGTCGGAAAAGGAGAGGAAAAGCGAAGATCACCAAGGAAAAGCACTTCAAGCTCAAACAGAAATAAAACCCCCAAACCCCCCAGTTCAACAGGAAGGGAAATTTGGGGAGTTCACACTCAGTAACCACTGAGAGAGCTTGGAAAATGAGACAGGACCTAAATCCTGGAATTATGGAATGGTTTGGGTTGGAAGAGACCTTGGAAATCATCCAGTGCCAGGGCAGGGGCACCTCCCATTATCTCAGGCTGCTCCAGTCTGGCCTAGGGCAGCTCCAGGGATCCAGGGGCAGCCACAGCTTCTCTGGGAAATCCATTCCAGGGCTCCCCACCCTCCCAGGGAGCAATTCCTTCCCGATATCCCATCCATCCCTGCCCTCTTCCACTTGAAGCCGCTCCCTCGCCTTGTCCCTCCAGGCCCTGACCGTATTATACCCAGGCCTGTTAAAAATGAATTTTATAATTATCAAAGAGTGCTTTTAAAACATCCAACTGCACTCTGGGGCCTGACTGTGGGATGGAAACCCCAAAAGGATGGAAAGGCTACAGGCGGGAACAACAAGGCTCTTCCCAAATCCTCCTCAGGGCTTGCCCGGACCTTTGTACATTTTGCTTGATTCAGGTGAAATTAACCCCAAACTATTCAACAGCAGCAGCATCTCCTCCAAGGAACTCCAAATTCCAAATTTCAAAACCTGCTCTCCATTCCAGCTGGAATAAGGGCACAGAGTTTATTAGGAGGAAAATATGTCACTAGAGGACACGAAGTATAGAGCAAAAGGTTCCAAGAATCACTCACAGCCACATGTTTTCATGAGGCAAAAAAGCCTTTATTTCAGGGTTTTCTCAACCCTTTTATAAGGTGTTCCAATCCAGGTTGTCCTGACTGGAAGAAGGAACAACACCTCCTTCATCCCATTGGTGGGGCAAGAGAGAAAACACTCTCAGAACATCTGTGCCTTGTTTTGGGAAAGTAAAACCTTGTTTTCCCTTGTCTTTCACAACAGTCCTTGAGAGAATAAAAAATTCCCAAAGACTTTCCCTTGGGAACAATCAGCCCCTGAGAGCTTGAAATTCCCTCCGGTTCAGAAAATCATCTCCACAGAAAATATTCCAGAACTAAAATGTTCCCTGGGAGAACATCTGGGAATTCTGGGGAGAGCATCTCAGCTCTGAACAGTCAGCTCCAGCCTTTCCAGGGGTTTTCCTGCCTCTGGACACAGGTGGGATCACATTTCATTTCCTTCCCACAGGATTTAGGAAATACTCCCAGCCTTCTGATTGTTGCTGTTTCATCCAGCTCATGAAAAAGAGGGATATTCTCAAATTCCTCAGCTTCCTCATTATTATAATTATCCAGTTCATAGCGAGTTGGGTATTGGTGTGGCTCTTCCAATTTAACTCTCAAAAAAGTTTTAATAGCCTTCATTAAACATTAATTGAATTAAAAACACGAGTTACCACGGATGTCTCCACTATATGGAACTCATATTCCATGGAATTTGTTGCTTCATTCCACAGGAATTAAGAACCTACAACAAAATGAAAGCTGTGATTGTGTTTTCCTTCACATTTCTGTACACTTCTGGCACAGAGCTTGCAAGTATAAAATGTATTTATTTCAGTTTAAAAAAGGAAAATGCATTAGAAAACTTGCCAGGACTTTCCTAGAGATATTTAAAGATCCTATAGAAATCTCTGTTACTTTTCTGGCTGTTTATTATTTATAGACACAGGGAATTTTTGATCCTGCAGCAATAAATTTATTGTGGCTCTTTCTCAGATGGATTTCTGCCCTTTCTTTGGGTCTTTGTCTCCGAGTGTAGACAGGAAATTCACTTTCAAAAAAACCCACCCCAGTGCTGCTCTCATTTGCAGGAAAACAGAGAAGATGACAAAGGTTTGGCTACCTCTGGTTTTTAAGAAAAGAGATGAAAAGAGAAAAAATAAAATCTTTGCAGCAACACTTCAGGAAATCAGCCCTGGGAAATGAAAGGATTTTGGGGTTGTTTTTCTCCACATTCCATAGCACTTCCAACAAAAGCTGAGCAAGAGCATGAGCCACTGATCTCCAAAGAATAAAAAATGCCAGTGTATTTCCATCTCCAAATCATTTTGCCAAGCGTATTTTCCTTTGTCAAAAGGATCAAATAACTCCCTGGCTGCATTAATGGAAAAATAACTACAATAATTCCAAACTACAGCTGCTTTTCCTGGGGATATTGTAGGAGCAGATACGGATTTACACAAACCTGTGGTCAAAATATTCCTTCAAGAGCTGCTTGCTGTTGATTCAACTCATTAATAAATTATATATAATTATTTCTGGTTAATTTTTCATCCAGGATGGCATTTCTTTGAGTACAATTCCCACCCGGATTCAGCTCATTCCTGCAAAAACCCACCAAAAACAGGTGGTGATCAGGCAAGTGTTGGACTCTGGGAGGTCTTTTCCAGCCTCAGAAATTCTGTGCTTTTGCTTGGAAAAGCATCGATTTTAGGCATGTGAAAAAAGGAACGCCCAAAAATCAGGAAGCGGTGATAAAAATGGGCATAATCCCTTAGATTTCTGTGGATAACTTCCCCCATCTCACACCCCTCCAGCAGATCCTCCATGTCCAGCACAAAAGATTCCTCCAGGATTTTCTTCAATCTTCCAAAAGGTGAAGACAGAGCCACACAAACCTTTTACAGCCCAAAAATACTGAATTCCCCTCACGCTCCTCTCCGGGTTTATTTCCCTCACCTTCACACACCAGCTAAGGATGCAATATTCCTGTCTGAAAGTACTGAAAAATAAAAGCAAAGCAGCAGAGCTGCAAAAATGTTTTTTCCCCTGGATCTAAGCAATGAGGAAGAGTGATGGGACAAGAGACTCCTCACGCTCTTGCCCACATGCTCGGGACTACTTGAAAAATGAAGGGTATTACAGGAAAAACTGGGATTTTTCTTGTAGAAACTGCACTTTGTGCAAGAGAAATCTGAAATCCAGCCCTTTTATAGCTTCTTTTATGCTGGATTCATGCACCCCCTAAGTGTAACCAGAAGATGGAGAGAGACAGGAAGGGACAACCCCAGATGTTTGGGTCACCAGTGACATTCCAGATGTTTAGGGAAGGGGAGAGGTCATCAGAAGAAGAGAAGAGTCAGCCAGGAGGACACCCCTAGTCCTAAGGAATGTCCTGTCAAGTGAAACTATACAACTATAAAACATATGTCTGTAATTTCTCCACCCAATGTCTGTGTACTTTAATTATCACATTAACCCAAGCTCTTTCCAAGGCTGCAAATTGAACCCTTCAGCATCTGTAGAAGTTTTTATTCTTCAGTTTCCGACATCTCCCCTCTCCCTTTGCACTAAAAAAATCTCAATTAGTGAAATTGGTAATCATCCATTGCATACACTGAAGCAAACAAGGCACTATTGTTATTACTACTATCACAATCACTAAAATGTATAAACCTGTTTTAAGGCACTTTTTTATTCAAAGTGTTAAACCCCATCCATTAACCAAATCATCAACTAGGTTCCATCATATCTACTTTGATTTTTGACACTCCTCCTTTGAGCTTTTGTAAACTTTTATAAGTACTTTTAAAATGATCCGAGAGATTCATACAACACATTCCTTCAAAATCTTCACATCCATGTCCATGTGCTAACAAGAGAAAATCTATTGCTGCCCTGTTTTGTAAAGCTGCATGCCTAACACCTTTAACATCTGCTAAAAAAACACTCAATGTAAGGGATGTAGCATTAGATTGTTTACTCAGCCAACATCCCAATTGATCTAACTGCTTTAGTGCTTCTGTGGATGCAACAGGTGGCATAAGAAGGGATGCTGCGAGTCTTTTTCCATCACCCCAAGGATTAAAATCATCCTTACACTCTACTCCGTATTGATGAGTTAATGAGGTATCCACTTCATCTCACACACCCATAAAAACACAGAAAAGTGGAATGGTTGGAGTGGGAGGGACGTTTAAAGATCATCCAGTCTCCGCCCCTGGCACCTTCCACTATCCCAGGCTGCTCCAAGCCCCAGTGTCCAACCTGGCCTTGAACACTTCCAGGGATCCAGGGGCAGCCACAGCTGCTCTGGGCACCCTGTGCCAGGGCCTGCCCACCCTCCCAGGGAACAATTCCTTCCTATAACCCATCTATTCCTGCCCTCTGGCACTGGAAAGCCATTCCCCCTTGTCACTCCATCCCTTGTACAGAGTCTCTCTCCATCTTTCTTGTCAGCCCCTTCAGGCCCTGGAAGGCCACAGTGAGGTCAGCCCAAAACTTCTCTCCAGGATGAACAATCCCAGCTGTCCCAGCCTTGCTCCCAGCAGAGCTGCCCCATCCCTCAGGAACCTTTGTGGCCTCCTGTGGATCTGCTTGAACAGATCTGCATCTCCCTCATGCTGAGGGCCCCAACCCAAAGCGAACCTTCCTCGAGTTTCTTTTGGAACTTCCCAGTTGGAACTGCAGCCAAAACTGAGCCTTGTTGTGCTCTGAATGCCCTTTCCCAACCCCTGCCCAGCTGAGCAGGGACAAACCAGTGGGAAATGCCAACGGGAAAGATTTTTCTCGTTGTGCCCTTTTGCTGACAAAAACAAAACAGTGACATAAAAACTCTTTAGAAAACAATTTAAGAAGGATCAGCAAATCTCAGCTGTTAATGGAGCGAGTCCCTTCAGCTGTCTCAGTGCCTCGTGCTGCCGGTGCAGGGGGCTGGAAACAGCTCCTGCCCGAGGACTGAGGGATAATCATGGACACAGACACACACTGAGACAGCAACAGCTCCTCGAGCACGGGGATGACAGCAGGAAGTCATTGCTGGACACAGAGCAGAGCAGTTAAACAGGTGGACATTTCTGCAGATTAAACATCACGAGGAAATGTCTCTTCTGGACAGCAAGGATGGAGCAAACCCTCTCGCCTCTGATTCCTGGGATTTAAAGGATCACGTTTGACCAAGGTGATCGGAGGGATGGAGCAGCTCTGCTGGGAGGAAAGGCTGGGACAGCTGGGATTGTTCAGCCTGGAGAGGAGAAGCTTTGGGGTGACCTCACTGCGGCCTTCCAAGAGCTACAAGAAACATGGAGAGAGGCTTTGGACAGAGGCCTGGAGTGCCAGGACACAGGGAATGGCTTCCCAGTGCCAGAGGGCAGGGATAGATGGGATATTGGGAAGGAATTGTTCCCTGGGAGGGTGGGCAGGCCCTGGCACAGGGTGCCCAGAGCAGCTGTGGCTGCCCCTGGATCCCTGGAAGTGCCCAAGGCCAGGTTGGACACTGGGGCTTGGAGCAGCCTGGGATAGTGGAAGGTGTTCCTGCCCATGGCAGGGGTGGAGACAGATCCTCTTTTAGATCCCTGCCCAAACCATTCTGGAATCCTGTGACCCCTGCAGGAGGAAAATGGAGGGTGAGCCAGCACTGAGTGTAGGGACACTCACCATGGGCCCAAGAGGGACCAGAGTCTCCCCACCCCAGAGCTCAGGGCCAAGGAAAACCCTCTGCCCTCAGCAGGACCCTGCTCTCCACTGAGCCAGGGAAAAGTAAAAAAAGTAAATCCATGATGCAATTTGGCCTCCGCTCTCCTCCAGGGAGAAAATGGGAGGAAAATTACTTTTTTCCTACAGAATCTGGGGAAAATTAATCAAGATTTGACCTTTGTCTCTAATCCTTTGTATGTTAACCTTCCTCAAGTAGAGCAGATGTCTTGGGCTGCAAAATTATTCTGAACCAGAAATCCGTATGTTTTAAACAATGCTGGTGGGAAAAGGGCTCCAGGATGTGCAAGGAGAAGCCTTGTACAGCCACAAACCACTTCACACCTCTGATCAGGAACCCCAGAGGGCACAGAGCTCACTGCACACCCAGAGAAAATAGAAATTAAGCACTGAAACTCCTGTCCCAGCCACTGGCCAAGCCATCCAGCTCACTTTTTAGCAGCTTTTTGAAAAATTCAGGCTTTTTGTGTTGTGTTAGTGAATCATTTCAATGGAAAAAAAGGAGAATTGTCAGAAGGAACACAAGATTTGCCTCTCCCCATAGAGCTGGGGTGGATACAGGCTGATCAGACCTGGGCCACTAAAGGGTTTGCCTGGGAGGCCAACAAAGCTATGAAAACATTGCCTTGTTTTGAGGATTTAAACAAAAAAAAAAACAAAAAAAAACATTACATAAGTGCAAAGCTGCAGGAATGATCACTGATTTCTATGATTCAAACAAAAATCAACTTTTGACTGGAGGTTTTTTTTTGTTTTCACAAATAATGAAGAAGCCTCTTGTTCCTATTCAAAACTGAAAAACTGAGAAATTAACATTTCTGAAGGCTTGCTCTGGATTTCCATGGAATAAATCCTTCCCCTAGTTCACATAAAGAGCTTAATTTTTTATTTTTTTTCCTCCTTAATCTGCCCCAAACATCCTTTCTTGTGCTGCTGCTTGGTACCAGGCAGCCAAACAGTCCCCCAGAAGTGTGGAATTTCTGTGTGAGCTCACTGCAGAGGCAGCTGATGGGATTCCAGCCTCTCTGAGAATGCGCCGCCTGTTTGGTTACTTTTCCATGCCTAAGGACAGCCTTTGGTCATTTCCATGGGGAATTAATGGATTTAATACAGGTGGAGTAAACATCCCAAAGCCAGGGCTGTCTCAGTGTGGATGGATGTGCACAGAACTCCCCCACAGGCTTCCCACACATCACAGCTACAGCAGTGACAGAATCCCAGGATCACTGAGGCTGGAAAATCCCTCCCAGCCCATGGAATCCAAGCTGTGTCTCATCCCTACCCTGTCCCCAGCCCAGAGCACTGAGTGCCACGTCCAGCCCTTCCCTGGACACCTCCAGGCATGGGGACTCCAAACCTCCCTGGGCAGCCCCTGCCAAGGCCTGAGCTCCCTTGCCATGGAGAAATTCCTCCTGGTGTCCAACCTGAGCCTCCCCTGGCACAGCTTGAGGCCGTTTCCCCTTGTCCTGTCCCTGTTCCCTGGCAGCAGAGCCCGACCCCCCCTGGCTGTCCCCTCCTGTCAGGGAGTTGTGCAGAGCCAGAAGGTTCCCCTGAGCCTCCTTTGCTCCAGGCTGAGCCCCTTTCCCAGCTCCCTCAGCTGCTCCTGGGGCTCCAGCCCCTTCCCCAGCTCCGTTCCCTGCCCTGGACACGTTCCAGCCCCTCCAGGGCTCTCTGGGCTCTCAGGGCCCAGAACTGGACCCAGCCCTCAACTGCAGCTTCACCAAATTAAATCCATGAACAGGATTTTTGACCAACACAAGAATTTCTGCAGGAAGGGAATGGACATGAAGATTTCCCAGCTCACCAAGGGACGGGAGCACACAAACCCTGCCATGTGTAAGGAAAGCAGCCACCAGCAAAGATGAAACTGCACCAGGCAGAGGCCAAAGCAAGTGAATATTTTTGGAAAAAGCGAGGCAGAGACTCCAGACGAGATCCTTGCCATCCCCCAGCCTGTCTGTGCTCAAGCAGGTGGGTGGGTGAAAAGTTACACCAGATGCCACGTTATGTTCCCTCCAAATACCCTCAAAATGCTTCATATGGGTACAGCTTAAACCTTTTTTTGTATTTAAAATCATCATGTGAGTACCTCACATCCAGCAGGGAAAAATCAGAGAATTGCAGAGTGGTTTGGGAAGGGACCTTTAAGTCCATCTAGGGCTGCCCCTGCCATGGGCAGGGACACCTTCCACTATCCCAGGCTGCTCCAAGCCCTGTCCAGGCTGGCCTTGGACACTTTCAGGGATCCAGGGGCAGCCACAGCTTCTCTGGCCAGGGCCTGCCCACCCTCCCAGGGAACAATTCTTTCCCAATATCCTACCTAAATTTCCCCTCTTTCTGTTTGAAGCCATTCTCCTTATTCTGTCACTCCAGTTCCTGACACAGAGTCCCTCTCCAGCTTCCCTGGAGATCCCTTCAGATTGGAAGCAGATCCTTTGGATCCTTTAAGTCTTCACAAAATTTAAAATGTTGGAAATAATCCACTCCATATCTTCAGAGTGGGTGGGCAGCAGAGCACTGTGGAGGAGTGAGAAAACCACACCACAAAATGGTGACTGCAGGGCCAGAGGAGCAGCACCCGCTTGTTTCTCTCCAAAGATTAAGCCAAACAAAGCAAAAGATGAAAATAAAATGTTTTATAACAGCATCGCTACCCAATGAATTTTTATTTTGTGAGCCTGTGGTAATGAACTCTTATTTTGTGAGCCCACGCAAAAAAAAAATAAAAAAATAAAATGCAATTCCCAGACAGCAGCAGAAAAAAAACCCAAAAAACATCTTTTAAAGGAACTTTTCCTTCCTCCTAGTGGTGAAGGTGGCTTTCCCAGCACACAGGGAAGGTGTTTGCTCCTCAACATCCCTCACCAGGTGTATTCCCCACCGTCCCACAGCAGCTGTACCCCTCAACACCTGAAATCCTGTATCCTGTACCCTGAGAACACCTGCTGAAAGCAGCGTTCTCCCATCTCCCAGTGCCAGCAGCACTGGCACAGCTGGAAGCAGGAGGCCCATCCCCCTGATGGAGCAACCACAGCACCCCCTCCTTCAGCAGGGAGCCAGAACCAAAGGAAACCCACCCTACCCAGGGAAGAGCATGGAAGAATTCCTTTGAGGGGGTTTATGGACTTCTGTATATATATAAATATTCCCAGGGTTTAAGGTCAAGGTGTCACTGGTTCCATTCAGCAGTTTTCCAGATTAAATCCAACTCAGTGTCACTAAAATCCACTAAAAAACACCTGTGCCAGGAGGCTGCTCTGGAGAACTTCCATGGAGCAGCACAGCCAAAAAGCGAAAACCATCTTCCTGCTTTGGAAGGACCCTGTGAACAGCTTCATCCCTCCCACCCCATGGATTCAGCTTTGAGGGACACAGAGCCATACAGAAAATACCCCAAATATGAGTCCACAGCTGATGTCAGGGGAGCTCAGGAGCTGCAGCCTCTCCAGGAATATAAAAGCTCCTCCACGCATCTCCAAAAAAATCTCCCCCTCTGATCCCTACACAGCAATTACAGCCTGAAATGCTTTGCTTGATAACTCAAAGCAAATTCTGGCTGAATGGGATGAGTTAAAGGGCAAAGAAACCATATCAGTGATGTAGCTGAGGCTTTCTTCCCTTGTAGAATCTTATCTCAGTAATCACACTGCACAAATACACACACCTGGGGATTTAAATCTCAGCTTCTACAGGGGAATGCTTGGAAAAATGCATCCAGATGAGTATTGAGGAGGTCTCTCACCTCAGGCCCCTGCACAGGCTCCTGCAGCATCGAGCTGAAAAGTGAGCATCACCCTCTGGAATCTGGACTCTGCAGGAGCTGTGGTTGAGCCCAGCAGAAAAGGTTTTGCACTCTGGACTTAAAATCATCCCCTCAGCTCTGTCCCAGTTCAGGGGCATGGCCAGAAATTTGCTATGGATAGAGGGAGAGGAAGAAAGGGGGTTTGCCCCAACCAAGATTGTTTTAGTAGGAACATCAGCACTGTTCCAACCTTTGGAAAATAGTGAGGAATAAAATGCAGTACCAGGCACGACTTCCTTCACCAAAATGGGGACAGAAAGACAAGGCTGCAGGATGGACTCTGGCCTTAGACACTGTGAATTGAACAAAGGGCACAAGCACACCAGCACAGGAAAATCAAATTCATTTGTTCAGTCTTTAATTAAGCAAACTTGAAGGGAGCATTCCAAGCCCAACCTGTAAAGCCTTGTCCAAAGGCTCTTCCTGGACAACAAGGAAACCTGGATATTTCTGCCCAGGGCAGTGGTGGAGTCCCCATGCCTGGAAGTGTTCACAAGACCTGTGGATATGGCACTTGGGGATGTGGGTTAGTGGTGAACATGGTGCCGGTTGATAATTGGACTGGATGATTTTAAAAGTCTTTTCCAACCTTAATAATTCTATGACTCCATTATTTACTCTGTAAAAACAAGTTGGCTCCCTCCCCTCTCTTACACCATCCCTGTGGATTTTCTGTTCTCCCTTTCTTGCCCAATCTCCTTTCAGAATCCTTATCTTTATTTTCCTTGGCATTCTGAAAAAACTTGTGTGACACAAAGCAGCAGGGAAAATGCCCTGGAATGGTTCTTTCCAGAGAAAGGTTTGTATTTACACCAAAGCTGAGGCTGAGGGCATGCAACAGCCCTAAAATGTGTGTTCAGCATGTGTTAAGTGCAGAGTGAGGAACACCCAGCCCTCGCTGCCACTGTGCAATTTTCCACACCGCTGTTTTCTTCCTTCCCTACAGCAAATTCCAGAGCCCAGGCAGGAACCTTATCTCCTCACATCTTGGGTCCTCATTAGCATTCAAGGCCAGGGGAGCGTGAGGGAATTTTTAAACAGAGCAATGCTCCTTGGTCCAACTTTTGCACAGAACACCAACAGGCTCCCATCTCCCTGCCGTGCTCCAGGCCCAGATTAGCAAAAACGCTTGGTTTTGTGATGAAAAACAAAATTAAAATAGGGTACAGGCATCACTGAGAGCTTTAACTAAGCCACAGAACAGAAGCATCAATAGAACTCACTCAGATGGCAAAGGATGTTCATAAAACACTCAAATACAAGCAGGCATCACTGTCAGATGACTTTAACCAGCCGAGCCGACACTGAGCCACAGGCAGGGCCTGATGGCAGCAATTCCCCCTGGCCAGGAGGCACAACTTCTTCCCTGGGCAGTGCCCAGCCCTGAACACATTGGCCAGAGAGGCTGTGGGCTCTCCTGCCTGGGGCTGTGGCAGAGCTGTGTGCACACAATGCTGTGCCCTGTGCTCTGGGATGGCCCTGCTGGAGCAGGGAGGTGGCACCAGGTGCCCACTGAGCTCCCTTCAGCCTCAGCCGTCCTGGGATCCTGTGACTTTAAATTCAAAGGGTTCACCAATAGAAATAAATCACAGTAAAGCACACTGGGGCTCTCAGTATCACCAAGAAACCTCCTCAGAAGTGAAATTATCCGGTAGATTCCTGGGAGAGAGACTCTGGATGTTGCTCCAGTAAGTGCTGCAATCCACACACAGGTCAAATTCAGTGTGAAGAAAAGATCATAAAATCCCAGAATCACTGAGCTTGGAAAAGCCCTCCAAGATCACCAAGTCCAACTTTTGACCAAGTCCCAGCATACCCACAGCACCAAGTGCTACATTTATTCATTTTATCAATGTCTCCAGGGACTTTGACTCCATCACCTCCCTGGGCTCCCCTGCCAAGGCCTGGGCACCCTTTCCCAGACAAAATTCCTCCTGCTGTTCAACCTGAGTGTCCCTGGCACAGCTTGAGGCCAACCCCCCTCACTCTTTGAGCTCTGTGTCCACCACCATAAATCTAATTTGATTTTCCTTTATCTGCATTATCCACCCAGGAAGGAGCAGAGCAATCCTTGCCATCCAACTTGTCTGTGCTTTTGCAAGTCAATATTAAAGCTTGGTTTTGCTGATACCTTTGACAGTGTGGGTCCCTTCCCAGTCTGGATATTCCATGATTCTCCATGCCAGGACAGCAGCCCAAAACCAGAGATGGGAGATACACACAGAATTGCCTTCTGCTCCTTGTCCTGGCTGGATTTAAGCAGCACAGATAATTAATGAAACAGAGAGATAGACCTGGCTCTCTGAAATTAAAAAATTGCTATTATTGGTGCAACCAGCTGGATCTTATCTACTCTTATTGCAGTGAAAAAGCTGTCCTTGAACTGCACACAAATCCCCATCTCTGCTGCTTAAGCTGAAAATATCTCAGTCTTGCATTCCCCACTAAAGGAAGTTTTCTGAAAATGAGAGCTCTTAAAAGGTGAATAAAACTTTACACTTAATTAAAACAATTCCAGGCACTGCAGACATCAGAAATGGTGGCCTTGAATTCAGGGACTTGTTACAACTCTTTTCTCTGCCATAGTGCAATTATGTCTGGCAATTAACCTGACATTTTTCTTCAGGGCATCCTTTCTTTTAAACCACCTGAGTGAAAACAAAAAGGCAGATCTGTGTCTCCACCACACGTTCATTGCATCATTTAAGATACAATAAAGCGCTTTCAATACATGGAGCGGGGGGAAAAGTCAGAGAGTTCTACAAGTTGTAGCAGCCTTTTCTGGGACTGGTCCCTTCCAACCCAAACTAGTCTGGGATCCTAAACATGCTTGTACCCTAATTTAGAGGTGAGCCTCTTGTTATGTCTTTAATGATAAGAAAGATTCATCTAAGGCTGTCAAAAGATCCTAATTTCTCCTCCTAAAAAAAGAAATCAAAACCTGAAGAGCTTTGTTCCTCAGCTCTGCTCTGCTGGAGGGACCTGGAGAGAGTCCAGGGGAGGCACCAGGATGATCAGAGGGATGGAGCAGCTCTGCTGGGAGGAAAGGCTGGGACAGCTGGGATTGTTCAGCCTGGAGAGGAGAAGCTTTGGGGTGATCAAATTGTGGCCTTCCAGGGCCTGAAGGGACTAAAGGAAACATGGAGAGAGACTCTGTACAAGGGATGGAGGGACAGTCGGACACAGGGAATGGCTTCCCAGTGCCAGAGGTCAGGGATAGATGGGATATTGGGAAGGAATTGTTCCCTGGGAGGGTGGGCAGGCCCTGGCACAGGGTGCCCAGAGAAGCTGTGGCTGCCCCTGGATCCCTGGAAATGTCCAAGGCCAGGCTGGACTTTGGGGCTTGGAGCACCCAGACATAGTGTAAAGTGTCCCTGCCTGTAGGATGGGATGAGCTTTCCAGCCCAAATCATTCCAGGATTCTGTGCTGCAGCACTGAGCCCATCCCCAGCAATGCCAGACAAACATTTGACTCTGCAAACAACGTGGGCAAAGTGTTAAACGGCACAAAACACTCTGCCAGGAGAGTTTTGTGAGTTGGTTTTTCAAGTGAGCCTTCCCTGGGGGGCACAGAGAGGTCAGAGCTGCTGCTGCTGGGGAAAGGAGCCCACAGACAGATGGGAACACAGGAGCTGTGACCCAGGTGAACACTGCTTCATTTTAATGAGCTCTTAACATCCCAACCTGCCTCTGCTCAGCTCCTCAGCAGCCACCCTGGTATTTGTCTGCAGGGTAGAGGCAGCAACAAGTAGCAAACAGCCAAGCAAAACATTGGGGTTTTACAGTATTCCTATAATTACTGTGCCTTCTACTGTCCTCTTAATTGGTGTTTGCAGAGCTGGATTCCTGCAGTGCTGTCTGTGGGAATGCAGGACCCGAGCCAGCAGCAGCAAAGTGAATTGAATTTAATAAACTAAACCACTACTGCCACTGCCCAGAATGGCAAATTCAGGGACTGAGCTCAGGTACCTCCACTGGGAGAAAAACAGTCACTGTGAAATCACCAGCTATTCGCACACAGAATCATGGAATCATGAGGTTTGGAAAAGATCTCCAAGATGACCGAGTTCAGCCTTTGACAGAACAGCATCTTGCCCACTAAACCACATACCCAAGTGCCACATCTCCTTGTTTTTTGAAGACTTGTGGCGATGGGGACTCCACCCCTGCCCTGGGGAGCCTCTTCCAATGTTTAACCATCTTTTCCATTGAGAAATTCCTCCTGGTGTCCAACCTGAGCCTCCCCTGGCACAGCTTGAGGCCCTTTCCCCTTGTCCTGTCCCTGTTCCCTGGCAGCAGAGCCTGACCCCCCCTGGCTGTCCCCTCCTGTCAGGGAGTTGTGCAGAGCCAGAAGGTTCCCCTGAGCCTCCTTTGCTCCAGCCTGAGCCCCTTTCCCAGCTCCCTCAGCTGCTCCTGGGGCTCCAGCCCCTTCCCCAGCTCCGTTCCCTGCCCTGGACACGCTCCAGCCCCTCCAGGGCTCTCTGTGAGAGCCAGAACTGGACACAGCAGAGGCAGAAGATCCACAGATCCACAGCAAGGCAGGTAAGAGGATGTGTTGATACTTTAGATCCTACAAAGGGTCTGATTTTTAAAAAAGGCAGTTCCAAACCAGCTAATTTGGGTGACAGGGCACAGCTTTTCAGGCTATTTTACTTCCATACCACACTAAACTCATGCAGTGCTTTGATTTGAAGGAAAACCAGCAAGTTGGGCTATTAGACCTCAGGAGATGCTTAACAAAATGGTCTTACAGGTGCTGTTATAAATAAGAGGCTTCAGGAAATTCACTGGAAGAGCTTCAGTAGGCAAGTAAAAAATGTGCTGCTTGTTAACAAACACCAGGCAGGGGAGACAGAGCTCAGAGGCTGAGCAGAGCCCTCCCTGTGAAGGAAGGCTCAGTGCCCACAGGCCCTGGATCACAGCTGCTGGGCTGTCACAAAGCTTTGTGCAGGTTCAGGGTTGGCATTCAGAGCCTCAGGTGCTCTGACAGGGCTGCCAGAAATGGCATTTTGGTGTCAGAGTTCTCGGTGTGCCCCTGCCCAGCCTGTGAAGTGCCACGTGGTCCCCTCTGGGGCTGCACACAGACACTGTGGCAGCAGCACATCCCACACACAGGAGCCTGGGCACCTCTCCTTTGGCACAGAACGCTTCCAGCTTTGATACAGGGAATTGAACTGATGGTTTTCTACAAATTACCTGCAATGATGCCAAACCCCCTCTCTGTGGCAAAGCTCTCCATCTCTGCCCCGTGGAAAACATTTTGTGCTGAGACCAAATTTCAGTCACCAGGTCCCAAAGTGTCCCCCCATGAGTGCTGCAAACCCAGTGCCCTCAGCCACTCCTCACGTGGCCCATCCAGACCCTTCCCCATCCCCGTGTTCCCCTTTGGTCCCTCTCTGAGACATTTAGATCTCTTTTTTACTGTGGTGCCCAAACTTCCCCCAGCACTCGAGGTGAGGGAATTCCCAAAATTCCATAGAGGAACTGGGCCTCACGTGAACATCAACCTGCTTTGAGCAGCAGTGCCAGCCTGGGGAGCTCTCGAGGTCCTTTCCAACCACCACTATTCCATCTTGCTGTGATTAATCCCGAATGTGCCCTTTCCCCACACCACACAGAGGGTAATGAAAGCCTCCTGCTGGTCCTGCATTAAATCCAGGAGTCAGTGATTCTTTCTTGAAGCACCACTTCTGCAGCCAGCCCGAGACCTGTCCAGCTCAGAGGGGCTTTTGTACCCGAGGTGCCTGGTGACACCCAGGCAGAGCTCTGACTGTCCCCTGGCCACCTGCCTGTCCTGCTGAACTGAGACTCCACCTGCTGAAATAGCTCTTTGCATTTGCTTATTTGAAACCTGATCACTTGTGCCCTGTCCCTTCCTTTTTCCCTGAACAAAGAGTTCAGAGTGAATTCATTTCTGAAGAACATGCACGGAGAATTCTCCCTCCCCGCTCCCGTTTGGACACTGCTCTCTGAATTCTGACTGCTGGGAGCACCTGCAGAGGGAAGGAGAGATGAAAAGATCAACTCTTGCCTTGTCAACTTCACCTTTAATTAACTGAGGAGCCTCTTTTCCCAGCCTGACCAAAATTGTGCCTCAGATCCCCGTTCTCCTGTTGCTGGTGGTGTCCCTGCTCTATCATAAACCCTGAGGCTACTCCTGATTCAGCAGCAGAGTTGTCCCAGCCTTACCAAGCTGCTGCTCCATCCTCATCATTGTCTGATTTGGTTTTGTCTTTCATGTGTGGCTTATCCCCCACTTCCCCAGCTTTTCCTGGGAAACAGCTCCATCTTCCCTGTCCTGCCCCAAAGCTGCTCCTCAGCCACACAACAGCCGCTTTCAACCTGCAAATTTATATTGGAACATTACTAAAATCTACTAAATCAGGGCCAGAATCAAGCTCTAAATATTTTCTTTTACAATTTCAGGTCCACGTGGACTTTGCCTAAATCTCCCCTCCCAAATTTCCTTGGGACCGGATGATTAACTCTTAAACCTCTTTAAAAATCAGCCCTAGTCCATGGACCCCACATCAGAGTGGAAAATCAGCCATTCCCAGGCAAAGTAAACCATTTTCACACTGCATTTCTACACACCAACTCTTCAGAGAAAGGGAATGTTTAGTAAAAGACTGTTTTTACTCTCAGGGCACCATGACCATCCCCTGTCACTGATCCTGAATCACTCGGTGTCGTGCCAGGGCTAAAAAAATCTCGGAGAGGCTCCTCCAGCAGGCAGAGGAGCTGTGGCAGGAAAGACCCAGGAGCAGCCTTGGGGAGCTCAGTTTGTTAAACAGAAGCTCTGTTTCAGCAACTACAGCCAATAGTGTCAACGTTTCAATTGTAGAACACGTTTTGGGGTTGTTTTTGTAATAAATCAATACTTTAACACAGCTCAGAGCTGGATTACAGGCTGATTACAATAATCTATTGTAAGCCTTGGATCCTCAGGTCTTACCCCAAACAAGATGCTGCTGACACAGGATGAAAAGCTGCCTAATGAGCTTTTCTTAACAATTAAAGCACATTAATAGAAAATTGATTTAATTACGCTCTCATCTACTGGAAATCATCAACAGCTCCTTAAAAAAAGGAAAGCACTAGGACTTGTGCTTTTCCTGCACGGAAGGACATGAATACCTCAGTAATGGAGTTCTGGTCTCAATTTTCCTGTGTTTTTTCCCTCAAGTTCTTAACCTTTAATACTGGCTGTGCATTAGAGACTGTTAGAATAACAAAATTTCCTTCAGAAATTGATTTGGCTGAGAATCAATTGCCAGGCAATTTGCATTGCAATTCGCTATTTCCTGAGGAGAAAAGGGAAGAGCTCCGTGAAATCCGAAACGCAATTCCCTGCTACCCCTAGGACAGAGCCTGTGTGTGCACAGAGACACATCCCCACACCCAGGCACTGGTAAATATTCCTGCTCTCATCTCCTACCAGTTGGATCGCTGGAGTACTGTGCTCTACTCAACAGCAGCACGAGGCAGTCCATACCAGAATCCAGCGTGATGCTCAGGGGGTGCTGCTGGTGTCCCACCCCCTTTGGAGATGCCCAAAAGCTCCACATGGAATTATCATTTGATTTTGCTGACCTGAGAGGTTAACACAGCTCCATGGAAAGGACTGGAAGCTGTGCCCACACGGATTGTGCCGTTCTCCAGGCAACAAGGGGGCACAGGCTCAGCAGACATTGAAGTTCTGGAGGGTCAAAAGTCAAAGAACTGTAAAATTATGGAATAGTCTGAGCTGGAAGGAATTCACAGGGATCACTGATCCAGCCCCTGTTCCTGCCCAGACCCCCCAACAATCCCAGCCTGTGCATCCCTGGCAGCGCCGTCCAAACGCTCCTGGAGCTCTGGCAGCCTCAGGCCCATTCCCTGGGGAGCCTGGGCAGTGCCAGCACCCTCTGGGGGAAGAGCCTTTCCCTGATCTCCAGCCTGAGCCTGGCCTGGCACAGCTCCAGCCCTTCCCTGGGTCCTGTCCTGTCACAGAGAGCGGAGCTGCAGCCCCTGGTGAGGTCTGAGCTCAGTCTCCTCCAGCTGAACAAATCCAGTGCTCCCAGCTGCTTCTCATGCAGCTGCTCCAGACCCTTCCCCATCCCCGTGTCCTTCCTTTGGACACTCTGGAAGGATCTTTTTTTAGACCTTTTCAGTACTGTGGTGCCCAAACCTCCCCCAGGACAGGGATGTCCCTCTGCTGACCCACATCCATCCTGCCAGAGACCAAGATCTGCTGGAGAAACCTGACACAGTTCTTCCACGTGTTTGCCTCAAGAGACATTCGGCTCTACTTCTCACAGGAATAAAAGCCCATCAAGCATAACTATCCTTACACCTTTCCAGGACACCCATGAGCTGGCAGGGGTGAGGCTGTGTCTGGTGAGGAGCTGGAGCACCCCTGGAGCTGCCAACACCACCCCAGGCTGTCACTGCTTTATCAGCTCAGCAACACTTCCAGGCTCTTCCCACACATCTCCCTCACACACTGCTGGGAATGTCCCCAAGTGTAGAAACAAAGCCTTGGGGGACCTTTGGGGGCAGATTTCCTGCTTAGTGAAGGGAATTGCTTTAATGAGCTCAGGAATGGGTGGCAAATCTGGACAATTTGTGTGCACGGCTTCACAAGTGTTTGGAAGAACTGAGCTGAGCTGAGCTGAGCTGAAGGCAGTAGCAGCGTTACAAACCTCACCTTGCTCCCAATGTGGAAAGGAATATCCCACCCACATTCCACCCCCATGGACCAGCACGGTGGCAGTGCCACAGAAAATCACAGCACAAACAAGCAGCCAAAGCACAACAGCACAGCCAGACACTCCACTTGCTCCAGTGTCCTTCCCTTGCCAAAATCCCAGCACGGGAGGCTCCTGCACTCAGCAGCTCCAGGGAGCACGGGCAGAAAGGTGCAATTCCAGCCCAGGAACCCTGGGAGCTGCCTAGGGAGAACCTCATGGCAGAGCTGACTCCATGGCAATGCATATTCACAGCATGAAAAGCTGAATCCACTGGAACAGCCTTCTCCTGGGACACTCTGACCCTCTGTGCATTAATCAGCTTTCAAAAGTTTACAATTAAATACCCAGGTCTGTTCCAAGGGATGCTCCCTGTGCAGCTTCCAGGTATTTATTCATCATCCTGATGTCTGAGCTGTTTGCCATCAGTTTTGTGTTAAACTCGTTCCAAAGATTGTTTCCATGCTCAACGCTCCCCTCCTGCCCCATGTTCTTGCAGCATTTCCAGGCATTTCCCAGACACTTCCAGGAGATTCTCTCCGTTTTCCCTCAGATGGATCTGTCCAGGTCAGCCTGGAGTATCCCTAAGAAACACCACACGGCTGAAGTTGATGCAAGAACCCAAGTTTTCCACTAAAACACCTGCAACAACTTCTCAGCCTGGTGTCACCAGGAGAGCATAAAACACTGCTCTGTGAAGAAAAATTCCAGATGGACCAAGTGAGGTTTGGTTGAGCTTGAAAAGGCTTCCCCAAGCACTTACAGTGTTTAGTCCTTTGAGATGTGTCCTGCACGATAAATTCAGCCTAATCATACACGTTAGCTCACAGCACCCTGCAAGACTTGAGCCATCCCAGGGATGTAATACAAGATCAATCCAACATCAAACACTTCAGAAAGAAATCAGCCTCCATTTGCTGGCCATGGAGAAGGCTCCATCCCCTAAAAAGGCCCAGGGAGCCGGCACTGATAGGAAAAGCAATCCACAGTTCCCAGCAAGGAAGGATTCCCGCATTTTCTGGGAATCAGCAGCTGTGACAAACCCCGGGAGGGGCTGCCTGCACCCCACGAGGCCTGACACACAGACTGGTTTTCAAAAAGTCCCTCACGCTCCCAGACTATTTGCACATTTTCAAAACAAGACCCCAACTCCTCATCTCCAATAGACAAAAATACAAACATTTTTCTAGGGACTCATTTCCAACAGTTTGCCAATGAGAGGAGGAGCTGAGCTGCAGCATTTAATGCTCCTGTCTAACTTCCACTCGCTTCCAGCAAACTGCCTGCATGAAAATTCATATCCTGTCTGGTATCTTCAAATCCCTAAGCACCCCAAGGCCAGCTCTTTGCTTCTGGTTCTTGTTTTTTTGGGAGGAGAAAGGAAATGAAGAATTTTGCACACGCAGGTCCCACCAGCGGTGTGGATCAAAGGCTCTGCTCCACATATGGGCACACAGGAGATGCCAGGGAAAGGCTGCCAGGATTGCCATGGGGCAGGGAACCCACGAGGGGAAATCTCAGTCAGATCTAAACACCTGCCTGAGCTTCCCTGTCTCCACAAGTTTATAACTTAATCAGAGTTTCAGAGCTCAGCAGAGCGATGGTGCCGAGCTCCTGAATGACACCGAGAGGGATCCACAGGATTTGCTCTCTTATGCTGGGACCCAGGAGCAAAGGACATCCTTATCAGCTGCCAGCTGCACTGCTCTGCTGTCCCAGCCAGCACCTGGAACTCATCACACCTCCAAGAGCCATCCCTGAACCCTCAACTCAGCCAAGGTGGGCAATTCCCATCCCTGGAAGTGTCCAAGGCCAGGTTGGATGGGGCTTGGAGCAGCCTGGGACAGTGGAAGGTGTCCCTGCCCATGGCAGGGGTGGCACTGGGTGGGCTTTAAGGCCCTTCCAGTCCCAGTCTGGGATTCTCTGATTCTTTATCTGGGACCATCCTGACCCTTCCAGGGAACACAGCAGGGGAGGAGCCAACTTGCAGCTCCCAGTGCTTTTTAAAGCTAACAAACAAAAGCAGTCGTATCTTCACTTCCAGCTCCTACCCATCCTTATAATAACCTGGGTTTTAGCAAAGCTTTTAAAAGAAGGAAAAATATGTGTGTAACTGGCTCATGAGGCCTCTGGGGGTTAAGAGAGGAAGATGGGAAAAACCAAGAAATTCATGCCTCAGTGTGGAAGTCATTTTCATGCCCCACGTTTTCAGCTGGGGAATATTTCTTTTGGAAAATAGTCACTTACAAGTAAACTCCTGGGGATTTTTTTTTTTTTTTCCTCCTTAGAACAATAAATATTTCCTGTGAAGCAGTGTTCTGAAAATCTCAACTGGTTCAGAGGTCCATACAGATGAGCATCCAAGAGCTCAAGACTCCTTTGATCTCCACCCCAGACTGGAAACCCTAAGAGAAAAAACTTTTCTGCAAGATTTCCTCTATTCCTAAATTTTTTTGCCGAGGTGTAAACAGCTTATTGCTTTTTATTTCCATCAATAAAACAAGACACAGGGACAATTTTAAGGGAGGAATTCAAGTCAGAGTCAGCTAGGACATACAAAATACAAAGGAAAAACACCCCTTTGCACAATGATCTTACAGGAAAAGCTGGCAAAAGGCAGGGCTTAACCTCCTTAAAGCATCCAAGAGCACGGGGATTTGCTCTGTCCGAGGACAGTGACCTTGCACAGGCTCACACCTTCACATCAAACAGGAGCCAGAAGTAAATATTTGATACCAAGCCCAGAGTCACCCTCAGGCCCTTCAACCCAGGTTGCTGCTGCACCCCAGTGGGTTAAGCCAAGATGTTGTGCATCAACATTTCCAAACTTGCAGAAAAGGCCCGAAAATGAGAGAAATCTTCCTCTGCAACACAATTTCTGCTGCCGGGATTCTGTCCAGCCAT
Source organism: Pseudopodoces humilis (assembly GCF_049639895.1). Taxonomy (NCBI): domain Eukaryota; kingdom Metazoa; phylum Chordata; class Aves; order Passeriformes; family Paridae; genus Pseudopodoces; species Pseudopodoces humilis. The sequence goes on along the minus strand of NC_142208.1, from coordinate 3,478,901 downwards.
CCCAATGTGTGCCCCTGAAATGAAGGGCTCCCTGCGAGGAGAACTTGGGAAAGGCCCTGCCGGTTCCTCCCTGCAGCCACCAACCCTCTGAAACCACTGATGGGGACAGCAGGGCCAGTGTGACATTAATTAACATCACCCATGGGCTCAGAGGGCCAGAGACTCCCTTGGAGCTGCAGGATTAAACAGAGGAGAGGCTCCAACCACTGCAAAGCACAGAGGAAATTTGTGTCCCAGTCCTGTGCGCTCAGAAAGGAAGGGGAAGGCAATCCAAGTATCTCCAGAGGCAGGAGGATGGGCTGGTGAGTATGAGGAGGATGAGGAGGTGTGAGCACCCAGCACCTCTGTGCAGAGGAGGGGATGAAACCCAGCCAGACGTGGGTCCTGCTCACTCCAAGTGCTTCACTCAAGTGAGGCACTTCCCACACACCTCAAACGTGGGATTTGTGTGGAGTGACCAGGAACAGGGAAGGGAGGGAGTCTGACATGCTGGGAGAGCTAGGGATGCTCACCTAGAGAGGAGAAGATTCCAGGGAGTTCTCAGAGCCCCTTCCAGTGCCTAAAGGGGCTCCAGGAGAGCTGGAGAGGGACTTGGGACAAGGGATGGAGGGACAGGACACAGAGAATAGCTTCCCAGTGCCAGAGGGCAGGGATAGATGGGATATTGGGAAGGAATTGTTCCCTGGGAGGGTGGGCAGGCCCTGGCACAGGGTGCCCAGAGCAGCTGTGGCTGCCCCTGGATCCCTGGAAGTGTCCACGGGCAGGTTGGACTTTGGGGCTTGGAGCAGCCTGGGATAGTGGGAGGTGTCCCTGCCCATGGCAGGGGTGGGATGAGATGGGCTTTAAGGTCCCTTCCAACCCAAACCTGGCTGGAATTCTGTGATTTTGTTGTGTGAGACTCGGCCCTGCTTTTCCCATTGCACCAGAAGACACAAAACTCATCAGGTGGATCTGGAATGAGGAAACCCAAACCCAGCCTTGGCAGAAAATCGCCTTTTCAGAGCTGCCTTGCAGGAACAGGAACTGGCAACAGAAAGGGCTAATTTAAGATAAATTAAAAGATATATTTTTTATCATTTTCTACTGTTCTATACTTGCTGTGGGTTAGCACAATAATGGGAATTATAGACATCTCAGCTGGTGGGTGTTACTGGGAGCTGGCATAGCCTGGGGACAAAAGAGACAGCCATCAGGTAGCCAAAGCTGCTGAATTTACCCCAAAACTATCCCTGTCCCTGTCACTTCTCCTCAGTGACAACACACTGCCCTTCTCTCAGGCTTTAATTATGGTGGTGTTCATAGCAGGGATGTTTAGATGCAACATAAAAAAAGACTTTTTAACCCAGAAAGTTCACTATTGAAAGAAATCATTCCTGTAATTTTTACTATTTAAACTGCCTTTTTTAGCTCAACAAAATAATCACACTGGGGTGTGCAAACATTGTTCCTTCAGTAGCTCCATAATCTAATAAACCCTCACCACTTTGAAATGTCCTCTTAGCTGTGCTGTGCCAGCTGGGGTTTGCCTCATCTTTGCTGAACTCTGTGACTGAAAGCCCAAAAATACTTAAAATTCACCTTATTTTCTCTCACTTTGGTGTGTCTGGGGCTGCTGCTGGCGGTGGCACTTGGAACACAGAGCAGAGGGAAAGAGCCATCCCTCTCTTTCCATCCAAGCTCTGATTTCAAACCTTCCTAACCACAGAGCAGAGCTCCTGCTGTCCCACCTTCCCTGAGGCTGGAAATGCTGCATCCAAACCAGAAATCCCTTTGGGCAGCTGGAATGTTTCATTAGAAAAGAGCAGAAAAGCACACCAGGAACCTGCAGGAGCCCACAAAGCCGTGATTTGACGGGAAGGGACTTTCTCTCATCCCACAGTCTGCACCATCCACGAGTTCTGCAACTTGTATTTTGTGTTTTAGCTTTAACATCCATGGCCACTCAGACATTAAATAATCACTTCTAGGATTGAGATCTTGAGGCAGAAATCCAGTCCATGGAGAAATATCCAAGCCAGGAGCTCGTGGAGGAGAAGGGATGGAAAAGGACAGCTCAGTGTCTGTGTTCAGTACAGCCCGTCAAGAAATACCATTTTGGGAGTAATTTAGTAAGCTTTGGACTTTAAAAAGCAAGTGATCTTGACAAGTCCAGTGATTTCTGAATTCATGGTTATTTTCCAGGAAAAATGTGGAAACGCTTTGGGTTTCCAGGTGAAAATATTAAAAATAACTGCAAAGAATCCCCAAATCGTTAAGGCTGGAAAAGACCTCCAGGATCATGAAGTCCAACCAGCACCACCACCACTAAACCATGTCCCCAAGTGCCACATCCCCACAGCTTTGGGACACATCCAGGGATGGTGACTCCACCATTTCCCTGTGCAGTTTGAAGCCACCAGGGGAATAAATGAAATAAAATAAAATAAAAAGGGGAATAAATAAAATTTATTTAAACATTTCTTAGTAAAGTGAAATACATTCAGAAATTCTGAGTGCAGTAAGTTGAGAAGGCGGTTTGGTGCTCACACTTTCTTTGGTGCTGATTGTTCTACATCTGTTTATCAAAATTTACAAGGTGACAGCCACCAAGATGCACAGATGCCTTTTTTCCTTAGCTGGAAAATGGATATTTGATGTACTGGGATAGTATTTCAGCTATCAAGGCTGTTGGTTTATTAGCACACAGAAATATCCACAAATGATGTGACATTCCTGCCTCTCTCTGCCCCTTCTGCCTCATGCTCCCAGGATATTTTTAATGCCCTTGGAGCAATTTAAAGAATGGAAATGGAATGTGAATTTGGCTTTTACCTGGTGCCTATTTCTGGCTGGTTTGGATTTGGTATTTATTTCATTTGGGTCGTGACTAATTGCTGAGATGTCACACCAGCGTGTCCAATCTTTGTGTACAGAGCTGTATTTTCGGCTCTTCTTCAGCAGGGCCTCTTCTTGCAGCTCAGGAATGCAGCAAAATGCTCAATGCCAAGGAAAAAAACATCATCTTCCCAGCAAATCACCTGAAATAATCCCAGCAATGTGTCAACTAAACCAACAATCCATCATTTCCTTGCTTAGAAGCCTCACTGGTGTTCAGGAAGCTGAAAATCCAAGGGGAGGCTGAATTTGATTTTCCTTCCGAGCCGTGGGCACTGTCCACACCAGTATTTCTGACAATTGTACTTATTACAGGTGACATGTGCAGGAATTTAAGGGCTCCTTCCCTCCACCAGCAGAATGGGAATATCTGATCTGACACTTTCCCCATATTCACATTTCTTGGTGTACAATTGAAAAACACTTCAAATTGCCTTTGTTTCTCCTCTGGGATATCAAGTACTGCTCTAAGATGTTGTCCAGAAAGGTTGTGGATGCCTTTTCCCTGGAAGTGTCCACATCCAGGCTGGATGGGTCTTGGAGCCACCTGATTTCAGTGAGTGGCATCCCTGCCCATGGCAGGGGATGAAAGGACATGAATTTTAAGGCCTTTCCAACCCAAACCATTCCATGATTCCATTTTGGTTAGAGCTCCTTAATGATTTTAATTTCATTCAGTACAGGTCCCACAGCTCTGGGCCAAACACAAAACCTCATTTAATACGCTTTTTTGAATTTATTAACCTATTCAGCTTCTGGTTCTGGTAATCAGGAATGGAAATGTTTGGGGTCCTGAGAGGAAAGAAGGGAAGTGCAGGGAGCAGCCCCCTTTTGGAGCCCCCACCCTGACCGTGCCGGGGGGGGCACTGCTGAGGGAGAAGCTGGCAGAAATCCTTTGAAATCTCTTGGATTTGGAGCCTGTCAGACAGGAGCAGTGATGGGAAAAGACACAAGGCTAATAAACCATGTGAAATGTTGGCTTTTCTGGGCTGAAAAAGATGCCAGCCTGCCTAAACTTCGTATTTCACAGGGAGCTCTTTGGGAAGAGTTGGATGTCAAGACAACTTCTTTTCAGAACCACAGCTCTGTGTCTGCTCCCAGAGGTGTCTGGAGCAGGGCTAATCCTGCCCAGACAATGGGAGAACACAGCACCAGCATTTATCCATGGTTTGTCCACAGGAAAGTGCTCCTGGCTCGCAGCAAAGGCACTGCCCTGCTCACAACTGCACCCGAGATGGATCCTGCAATCCAGTGAGGTCACACTGTCTGCAATACTCCAAAAACATATTTAATCTCCTGGGAACGGATGGACATGGAATATAAAGCATCTCTGCAGGTTTTCAATTCAAAAATCAGCAGAGGTGGAAGCTGTGAAATCGCTCCGGCTGCAGCATCCACCATGTAAACCTTTGTAAGCTGAAAGCTGATCCCAAAATACAGGATTTTATCCATCTTGAGCCAAATCCTGTCTTGGATGTGGTGATGAAGTTTCACCCACACATCAGGTGAAGCCAGTCCTGCAGTGTGGCAAAGGTGTCCTGGATCAAAGATGTAAAGCTCTCACAAATGTGGAAGATTCCAAGCAGATCCCAGCATCTCAGATGCCTCCAGTAGCTAAAGGGAGTTTACAAGAAGGCTGGAGAGGGATTTTTCACAAGGTCATGGAGTGCCAGGACACAGGGAATGGCTTCCCAGTGCCAGAGGGCAGGGATAGATGGGATATTGGGCAAGAATTGTTCCCTGGGAGGGTGGGGAGGCCCTGGTTCAGATCCCCAGAGCAGCTGTGGCTGCCCCTGGATCCCTGGAAGTGTCCAAGGCCAGGATGGACTTTGGGGCTTGGAGCAGCCTGGGATAGTGGAAGGTGTCCCTGCCCATGGCAGGGGCTGGGACTGGATGAGATTTAAGGTCTCTTCCGACCCAGACCCTCCAAAGAATCCATGATTCTATATTACCAGAAAGCTCTAAAGCTTCACAGAAAAGTTCAGGAATGCTCCTGGAAGGATTATCTTGGAGAATAAAATGCACTGCCGAGTGTTTCCCAGGGTGTGTGCTGGACCATAGCAAGCACACAAAGAGAAAAGGGAATCCCCCCTCTAAAAGCTCCAATCAGGAGCAAATCCAATGGCTGGCACCTGCTCCAGTTCCATGAAAATCACACTTTGTGCAGGCAGTCCTTGCTTTGGGCCTTGGACACTTCCAGGGATCCAGGGGCAGCCACAGCCGCTCTGGGCACCCTGTGCCAGGGCCTGCCCACCCTCCCAGGGAACAATTCCTTCCCAATATCCCATCTATCCCTGCCCTCTGTGTAAAACCATTCCCCCTTCCCATGTCACTATTGGCCCATTTAAAATTCCCTCTCCATTCACCTCATGAAATCTCATTAGTGACCCTCAAGTGCTCCATCAGAGGAGATGGATTAAAAAGCAAGAAATATAAATATATATAATATAGATATACATAGACTCCAGCTCCTCCAGGTCACGGCCCTGCCAAGCACAGCCATATGTTAAATGTAACCACAACGAGCATCCCGACAAATTAACGAGCTAATTAACACCAGCACAGAAACACTGAGCAATCACACCCTGTACTCCCACCTTCCCAGAGGAAGCAGGAGGAGAATCTCCAGAGAAACAGGGGATTTGGAAGGAAAACTCCATTGTGTCTGTGGCCCACATAATGACACCCTCATTAGTTAGGAAAAGAGAACCACAAAAATGCCCCAAAATCCTTCTGACCTACCCCAAAATCTACCAAAATAATACCTCTTGTGCTTAATGAAATGTAGTATTTTAAATATGAGCTTCATTTAGTTGGTTTAAAACAAAATATGAGCGTAATCACTCCAGGCAACTCACCTCTGCCATGCCAAAAGAAAAAAGAAATTGACCCATTGTACCTCCAGAAAAAGCAGTTAATTGCTTAAAATACACAGACTGATGTTTAGGAACAGCTTGAATTTTTTCCATCTGCACTGCAAACCATCTGTTCTGCATGAGGGATTTCATGACTTCCCAGGTCCATTTCTAAATTGAAATGGATGTTTTAATGATGAAAAATGGGGAGAAGTGATGAATACTTCATTAAAACACATTATTTCCCTGTCAACTTTCTATTCTCCTGACTGTAAGCAAAAATAATGTCTGAGCAGAGTTAATGTCTCGGGTTATCAGAGCTGCAGATGCCTCTTGGCATTTGCCTGAACAAATAAGCTATTTCATAAACCTGCAAACAGAAATGATTCAATAAATTGGAATTTCTTTCCCTTCTAATGAAAAACAGAGTTCTCCAACTCTTTCAATTACCTCCATGGAATGCAAAAGACACTAAAGAGAGGGTTTTTCTCCCTGTTTGCTTCATTCTTAGGACCATAAAGGCGCATTAAAAACGTCAATACCTTCGCAGGGCAGACTCATCCACATTTCCTTTGGCAAACTGTATTTAATTACTTCAATAAGATGCGAGAATATCATTTCCTACCACCGTGATGAGGAACCAAATTGTCCAAACCATTCGTATCTATCACACAAATAAACACTTTCTATAGCATTTCTCAGTGTATTTGCCAATTACCTCGTATTTTTTAGGCTAAAGCAAGTGTTTGCTGAAGCACAGAGAAATGATAACAGAAAATACACAAGCAGGGCTTGCTTTTGTGCTTAGGCAATTTATTAAAGCAACAAGACATTCCAGCATGCCATGAAAGTTAAAAACAACAGGCTGGAGGAGAAGGATGGCGTTGGAATTCTGAATAAACCACCAAAAGCCTCGAAGGCATCATGCAGCAGGGAAAACCAGGCAAGTCCCAAGGTGCTCTGCTGTTGTCCCGTGCTCTGCTTGTGCCAAGACTTCCCAAATTAATGCGATTTTCAGCATGTCCCCTTCTGAAAACACTCAGCAGGAGACTTATTGGAGACTCTTGAAACCCTCCAATATTGAAATGGTCTCTCTGGCGCCTTCCCCAATCAATTCCTTCTTCAGCCATCTAAAGGATCAATGGACATTTCTAGAAACCTGAGCCTGTTAACCCAGCTTCAAGTTTCTTATTAAAGTCATTTTCTAATAAAAGATTCCCAATGAAATAAAAGCCAAGCCCAAAAGGTAAGCGCAGCTACCTCAAAGCCAACCCCTGGAAATAACAAGCCAAAATATTTGGGCTTTTTCCTGAGGACCTCCAGTCAAAACAATTCCACGCAACCTCCTTGGTACAGATTCCCTGATCCTCAGAGAGGCTTTGACAGAAATAATTCTGCTGATACAAATGTCAAAATTTAAATCATCCAGGAAAATGAAAGCAAATTCACTTTAGCAATCTAGATGTGGGACACAAGACTCTGTCCTTGAGTCTTCCTCACTCAAGGTTTAGGCAATAGCCCAATATCTGGAATTATTCCCAAACAATGAACAGAGCAAGAGCTCCATGAAGGCAAAACAATGTTTTTGTTCTTTAAAAACAAAATTCTAGGATATGGCGCAAAACTCCATTGAAAATCCTGTATTTTAATTATAAACCCGATTTAAGCATGCAAATTCCAGCTTGCCAGCAGGCACAGAGCAATTAGGAACAAGGAATCTTCCTGGATTTCTCCATGATCATCAGAGCAGGGTATGAGCAGGAAAAGGATGACAGCAGAGACGTTGGGCGATCTATCCATAATGAAACAGCTCTAAAGCAATAATGTTTGCCTTGCTCCGTGCCTGGTTCTTCTCTTCATAATTGATTTTGCACTGAAGGTCTCAGATTGCATAAGCAGCCTCAAAATCACAGCTGTGAGAACTGCCAGTTTCTTTTATTCCTCCTGTATCTTCTCCCAGCGAGTTAATCCCAGGTGGGGAACACTGCCCTGATAAAACCCAACAATCCCAGTGCTGGATTTTAATGAGCCACTGCATTTTTGGTCTGTTTTTCCAGCACAAGGACTTTACAAATGAGTTCCTTCTGCTCATGGAGCTGTGCCAGGGCAGGGTCAGGAGATCTGGGGAAGGTTCTTCCCCCAGAGAGTGCTGGGCACTGCCCAGGCTCCCCAGGGAATGCTGCCAGAGCTCCAGGAGCGTTTGGACAGCGCTGCCAGGGATGCACAGGCTGGGATTGTTGGGATCAGGAGTTGGATCAATCCCTGTGGGTCCCTCCCAGCTCAGGATATTCTGTGGTTCTACTCCCAGCTGCAGTCTGATACTGCCATCTGCACCTCTGCTGGACAAAAACCCGACACATTTATTTAAAATATCCCATTTCGCACACCCTTAAAGGAGGGGTTACGAGGGGATTATATCAAAAATACGAAAAATCCTTTCATGGCAGTGAAAAATATCATGGCAAGTGTACAGGTCATTGCCAAAGGCAAGGAGCAAAATGAGATCTGATTCCTGGGAGGTGCCAGCAGCCTTTGAAACCAGTTTTGGCACCACTATAAAACACATTTCTGTTGGTTCAGGGAAGGAGAAGCAACAACGGAAACTCAGCTCTTGAACCAGATCTGAAAGAACTTGGGGTAAAACATCTGTCTGTCATTAGAGTTCCTCTGCAGCAGAAATCCTGCAGGCAACCCCAGATGTGTATGTTATATTTATTATATTATTCACATAATAGCACTTCCTTCATACAGCAACTGATGTGTTTCTCTTGGATCCAGACCTTAAACTTTTTTGACATGGAGCCAAAAGGATTTTCTGTTTGGGTTTATTTTCCTTTTGTTGAGTATATTCCATATATAGCCCTCCTTCCAAACTGAGAATTCTTCCTTATGTAATATAAGAAGAAAGGCAAGATTTAGAAATACACCAACTAAGGACAAAAAATTCACCAAGATAAATGCACAAGCATAATAAATTCTGTTAATTCTATTAATTTATTTAAAAAAGGAGAAAAATCAAGAATAAAATATTGTCTCCAAACCAGTTTGCTTAAAATATTTCTTTTTAATCCAAGAAACCACCACGTAGAAGTTGTTTCTCAACCTATTCCATCACTTTAAAGAGCTGCATACCTAAAGGCTTCCAGTGCATCAGGTTTTCTTTTCACTGAGCCACCTGCCAAAATTTGTCTGGATTCACATTGCAGACAAACTGTTCTTCCCCTGGACAAGTCATGGAAAAAATTCCATATAAAAGCAGAGGAGGGAAGGACAGCTGAGACATCCATGGTGAAGTCCTGCGTTAATCACACTGGTTTTAAACTTCAATGGAGAAACAAGAGCTAGCTGAGCCCCAGCAATGAGAGCAGCTGTGTTTGCTGTGACAATGCTCGGGGAAGGGATGGCCCAAGGTACCTGAGCTCCTTTCACAGGCTGTAAAACAAGCCTGGGATCTTGGAAGCGAATCCTGGGCACTTCCAGCAGTCACTGGCTCAGTGTCACTCACTTCCATAGGAGGATATTGCCTTTAATTCCTCATTACACCAGATTTGGGTGTAAGCTTTTGGGGTGGGGCTCTGCTACCACTTCTGGCATCTGCAGACACAGGATCCCACACGGGTTTGGGATGAAAGGCACTTAAAGCCCACCTTCCACTATCCCAGGTTCTTCCTGGTCCATCCTGGCCTTGGGCACTTCCAGGAATCCAGGGCCTGCCCACCCTCCTAGGGAACAATTCCTTCCCAATATCTCACCTCAATCTCCCCTCTTAAACCTTGTCCTGTCTCTCTGTGCCCATGTAAGAAGTGCCCCTGCTGTTTTTCCAGGCCCTGAAAGGCTGCAGTGAGCTCTGCCCTCACTCTCCCTGAAAAGGCCACAGTGATTTTTCTCTGCACAAGTAATAAAAGAAAATAGCCAGGAGCCAGAGGCCACAGGGGAGGAACAGAGCCTGCTCTCAGCCAGCTCCCACTGCAGACAAGTCTTCCATCATCAAAACAAAAGCGAGAATGAACCATTGTCTCCTGACTGCAGCACCAAGACCACACTTTTCAGATCTGCGTGGAGAAAAGCAACACCACTATTCCTAAATATATCCCAGTCCCTGGGGTTTGTAACCCAGCTCTCCAGCCTGTCCTTCATTGTGTGAGCCAGAAACCTGAGAAGTTCAGCCCTTATCCAGCACCTCGCTGTGCTCCTGCTGCCTTTCTGGGGAGGAGGGGCTGATTTCCTGGGGTGATTTCCATGGCTCCAGCATGTGCAGCATGGCATTTTCCATGGCAGCAGTGCTGTGCAGCTCAGTCCTGCTCTTCTCTGCCTCTACAATTGCATTTCTACAATTACCCAGACCTGGAATTCCTGGGGATTGATTCCTCTCAGGATGAGGTTTTTAGGATACCAAACAAGGAGGAGAAAGGAGTGTCTGAAGGAACTCACAAGGAAGATAATGAGGGACTGTGGATGAGGATCTGGAGTGCCAGGACGCAGGGAATGGTTTCCCACTGCCAGAGGACAGGGATGGATGGGATATTGCGAAGGAATTGTTCCCTGGGAGGGTGGGCAGGCCCTGGAATGGACTTCCCAGAGAAGCTGTGGCTGCCCCTGGATCCCTGGAAGTGTCCAAGACCAGGCTGGACCAGGAACAAGCCGGTCCATGGAAGGTGTCCCCGCCCACAGTTGCAACTGGATGGGCTTTAAGGTCCCTCCTCACCCAAACCATTCCACAATGCCATCATTCCATAACTTTTACCATTAGTTGTTCTATTCCAGCTGCAGACCTGTGAGGAGATTTTTTTCTCCTCACAAAATTTGTTACACTATTTACACTAATATTTCAGGCAGTGCTGGGCAAAGGCATTATTAAAGGCATTATTAAAGTAATTATTTTCCAGTCCCTGAGACTTGCAGGAAAACACACATTTTGCTGGGAAATGGATGCTGACAGGGAGATCAACAGCAAATATTCCTAAATGCCGTTCTCTAAGAGTGGTAATTAGCATCAAAATCCATAACCTTTACGGAAATAGGGACACTCCCTACACAAAAATTGTTCCTTTAGGGACACTGGTTCTGCCTGTTTGGGTTTCTGAGACCCTGAATCCTTGGAGACTTCCACCGTGAGATGATATCAGTGCAAGACATGGCCAGGCAGGCCTGATTTCCAAAAATACCGAATTGAGATTACATAAAACGAGTGGGAAGACTGACAAAAAAATAAAATAAAAAAAAAGCAGGGTTTTGATCAAACAATTTATGGCATTTCTGACTGGGAATGCAAATGAATTAATCTCAGTGACCTTAAAAATGAACTGAAGCAAGGGGTCCTTGGAGGCACAGAGTGAGACTAGGAGGCTTTTTTTCTCAGAAAGAGAGATAATGCTTGCACTAGAGCTTTTTAATACATTGTGCTCACTAAATTCAACTCAGGGACAAAACTCCTGTGGAATATTTGATTTCTGGCGTGGAAACTACTACACTGAATTCCAAAATCATTCTCCAGTAAGTTTGGTTTTGGAGGCTCCAGAACATTTATTTTCTGGATCTGTACTCACTAATCACTTTCATAGGCATTAAGTAACAAATAAAGGCGGTTCTTCTGAAAAGAGCTTTATTTTTCTTTCTTATGCAAGAGTCATGTTCTGTTTCCATTTTTTCCCATAGGAAACTGCTGATCTTAGCAGTACCCAAACTTTGGAAGAAATGTCAACAGAGGAGACATGGAAAAAATTCCCACCCTACAAACGTAATTTTTTCCTGTCTCACATAATACCAAGAAACCCTGAAATATAATACAGCCACGTTTACTTTTGGAGGGGTTATCCAGCTCCTGCAGCATTCCCCATGGAGTGCATCACCAGTGATGTTTTATCCCAGTCCGTGTCTGGATCCCAACTGCCTAAGGAGTTTAGGCAGGAAGCAGGAAATGGAGCCCTTCAGCTGGCAGGTGCTTCCCAAAACAGCACTCCAGGATTTTTCCCTTACCCCTGCTCCAATACTCTCCTTCTTTTCACACCATCTCACTTGGGCTGGCTTTGAGCTGCTAAATCCTGGCAAACCCTTGGGATGGAGAACCCACAGCCTCTCCAAACATCCCTGCTCTGGTTGTGCCTGGAGCAAGAGCCCAGGGAACAAGGGATGGAAAACCACCTTGCCCTGCTTGACTTGCCTGATCTTCATTTGTCCTTCCACTAGTTAGTGACCATGGGGACCAGAGATGTACTAGGGTTGGAGGGATGAAGGAGAAAGAATTTTTCTTCCCCTTTTCCAGGATGGATGACAGACACTGGAGATCTTGGGAGTCCAAGCCTTTCCTCAGGCCACCCCAGAAGTTTGGCACAACAGAAACGCCTCCTAGCAAGGACATAGGGGGAAATCCCTCATTATTCCTTGTCTCTGTCTAAAGCCTCCTTCAGTCTAAGCTCACCAACAACTCTGAATCACTCCCAGTTTGAGTGAAATATAAAAAAAGAAACCTCAGGACTGCAAACACAGACATGGAATCTAAAATTAACAAAAGGAAAACCTCTACGCTGCCGTGGATTTTCTGAGAGCTCAGCGGCCCCTTCTCACCACCCCAAAGTGGCAATGATTTCCTCTCCCACATCCCACAGAACCGTCTGCACCCCAGACAGGGCCCACTCTGAGACTCCCAGGGGCTGTCCCTTTCCCCAGCACTAATAAACATAGTTTTGAAAGAGCAATGGGATGTGTCATCTCCATGAGCTCCAGCACCCCTCCTGCAGTCATCCCACAGTGTTTCAGTGATATCAGACACATCACAATTATTCCTTCTGCTCCCTTCAAACAGGCTCCTCACCACAGCTGCTCGGCTGTTACCTATGGATGTGCAACTGGCTCAGAAAACAGCTGAAAAACTCATCCAAAATGTGATTTTTACAGTGGAAACTCTGTGGTTTTACCTTCTGAAGCCTCATCGGTGGACAAAGCCTTCCTTTCACGCTGCTGTGTTTTTGAGGCGCGGTTGCTGCCCTGTTTTTGCATCAATCTGGATGCCAGGGAAAGATTCCATTAAAACCACCAGTCAGGCTTTGGCAGCTGGCACAGCACATCTCCAAAGCATGGAGGAGTTTAAGGAGATGACAGTTCCCAGTTGCTTTCCAGCAGGGAAGCCGCAGAAATCATCTGCATGCAGTGGGCAGGCTCCCGGTGCCAGCTGCAAATCCCTGCCAGTTAAGGCAAACAACCATTTAATTTTCTTGCAGAGAGGGACAGGATTGACTTGCCATTCCAAGCAGCCCAGAGAAAGGTCAGCAGACACCAGGAAATACTGGAAAATTGTATCAAAACCCAGGCCAAGATGGGTTTCAATGTGCTTCAAGGCAAGGGCTGAGAGATTTAACATCACCAAAATTTTAAGTGCAGGGGAGCTCCTGGACATGGTAACAAACTCCATCAGGAACACCTGGAATGCTTGTGATGCCCCAGCTCTACAACTGCCACACAATTCCTGCTCCCAGATAAACACTTTATTCTTCTGCTCAGCTTTTAAAAGGGAGTTCCTTAGGTAAAAGCACTCTGTGCCCCCCACTGCTAAACTCCTCAACCACCTTCCCCAGCTTCTCATGGCAAGGGATTTTGGACAACTTCTGCTGAAATTATGGTAAAATTTACACAGGAGCTCAGGGAATGTCAGCAATTACCAGCATGACCTCAAGGCTTAGAGAGGAATTGAGATGAGAGGGAGACTTGTTTTTCTGCAGTGATTTGGTAGCAGATGGTGACTTTTATTTAGCCCTTCTGAAGAAAAGTAGCCTTGAAACGGGCACTTTCCCAGCTTCATTAACATGATATTGAGAGAAATATCAAATGTCTAAAGCAGGGACAATTCCCAGAGCCTCATAGAATCCTTAACAAATCCAAACTCTCGTGCTGCAATCTGCTTGGTGCCGTTTGGAGATGTGAGCCTCCAACTTCTGCTGCTTCTTCTGCTGCAAATTCCTTCCAATTTTACTTTGCAGTGAAAACAGCTCAGCTTCTCCACTCTTTGCTTATAAAATTCCAAGTGTTTTCCAGCTCTCAGCAGGGGCTGAGACCCCTCAGTTCTTCCATCTGCATTTTGTTTGCTGATAGGTAAAAGAAATAACTGGCAGCTCTTCTCTTTGTAATGTGAGCATCTTCTCAACCCACCCTGAGCAGCCTTACTGAACCCTCTGGACTTGAAACAGGACTGAAATGACCCAAAAAGTTCAAAAGTTTAAAGTTAAGAGCAAGGAAAGAGTCAAATGAGACAAGGTTGAAGAAGCCAGCAAAAGCCTGAATTTAAAGCACTTAATGAAGGGTCAGAAGTCACCAGCATAACATTCAGGAGGACAAACTGTGGCTAAATAGTCAAGATAAACCAGACAAGGCTACAAATTTAAGAAAATATTGCCATGTTTTGGCCTCTCTGTATTGAAAACACTCTTCTGGTTGGATAACTCTATCAGAAGTACCTGCCAGCCTCCCCCTGCCTGAAGAAAATCCATGTGCTGGCTGCTCCTGTGCCTGAGGCTCAGGAGGATGTGTTTACACTGGTGACATTTCACAAACTGTGTCCCCATTCCCCTCCCACTCAGTGCTTGACAGAGACAGCACCAAGCCTGGACTGATTCCTGCTAACAGGAATAAAAATGCTCCCTTTCAGCTGATAAATGGGCACAGGTCAAGAGGAAATCAATTACAGACAGAAAAGACACATTTCTAACCTGTACATTTAAACAACTCCTTTATAAGTGCTGAGATACAGCTGAGATATCTTCAAATCTTTTTTACATAGCTAAAAACCCTGCACTTCTTGCTGGCTTGCAGCAGCACATACGGCATGCCAGAAAGCACATGAAGGAATCATATGAACAAACAGCTCCTGCTACATAAATGAAGAAAAAATCAATTCTCCATCCACTTATTGTTGAATGCAAACCATCCAGAACCATTAAACATCACAGGGGGGCAAAAAGGCCCTAAAAAGCTGAAAAGGAAATTGAAGAATTGAATTTGCTTGTTTAACTCAAATTGTGTATTTCTATTCTGCTGTAAGGTTTTTGATTTCACTGATCATGGAATCCCAGAATGGTTTGGGTGGGAATGGAACCACCTTAAGGACCATCCAGTCCTATTATTCATGTTCCCAACACTCCCTCACCCACCAGCAGCCCCGCAGCTTTTTAAATCTATGACCTTGTGTTTATTTATTCTGCAGTGCAATCCACAAGAATGCTCAGGTTAAACCTGCCCCAGCATAAATTCCAAGAGGCAATCTCCAGTTGAAGGAATTAGTTACTCAAAATGCTCTCAGCTCCCAAAACGTGCGTATAAAACAACTCAGCCCAACTTAAATCATATCAGATTTGTACCCAAAAAGAATCCCGATTCCTGTGTGGAGTTGCCAGCCCTCATTAATCACGTCCTGATGAATGAAACACTTTCCAGTGCTGGCAACAGAGATTTGTTCTGAAACGGTGGAAATGTTTCAGGTTAATCTTTTTGACAAAGCAGTCAATTCAGTGAAATAACTTCCTCCACTTCCCCTGCATCCCCAGCTAGGATAAATCCAAGGGGCTGCGCTGGAGCCGAGGAATCCAGGCTGATTCCTATCAGCTGTAGACCAAGAGAAATTTTTTTCCCTGTTTCAGTGCCTCTGTTAAAATCCTCAGGGAATCTTGGGACATATTTTCACATGTTCAGCTGATGATCTGCTTGGAGAGGCTTCCAGATGGGTTTGGGAAGACAAGCTGAAAAATGCATGGTCATGTTCTCCTCTAAAATGGTGCTGCGAGGGGCTAAGCTGACCTTTGCTGAAGTGTATTCTAAGAACAAGAGTCACTTGGGGAATACTTCATGTCTTGGGATAAATATATTTAGCTGGAAATGAGACCTAAACAAGAGGAAGGTATTTCAAACTGTGTATCACAGCCTACTCTACTTACAGCAGCTTTTCTTTAAAAAAAGGGACACAAAAATGAGACTTTTGGTCTTGAAGAGTTCTTTGACCCTTTTAGAACTGAGCATGGGAAGTGCAGCATCACAACACCAAAGCAGAGAATGTTTAATCAAAATGTTGTTTCTTATGGGAAACCCCACTCCTTATTATAACAGGCTCCAAAAGGCATTTTTATGCCACTTGGTGCTGAAATTTTATTGTACAACACATGTTTATCCTGAATTAAGCTTTTTCCACCTTTCTGATAACATTTCATGATAATGCTTAAGGTTTGGGGTTTTTTTCTTAACCTGCAATTCTTCAAAGAGGCCTGGGACATAGGCACTGGGAATATGAATAGTTTTGGAACCCCTCCAGGGATGGTGATTCCACCACTGCCCTGGGCTATGGAAAGCGAGGGCCAGAGCAGAACCTTATATTTTATCTGGTCTCAGATTTTAAGTTAATTCTTTGCTGTTTATCTCCTTCTCAGAATTGTAATTTTCAGGATTCTTCCTGAAAGGATCACACACACACATAAAAATTCAAATTATAAACTTCTCTTCACTGCAAGTAGAAAGGGAAGTGTAAGGAAGGTCATCCCTGAGTGGTGCTGGCTGAAGGTCACTCTGCTCCAGCTGAGCTTCTAAATATCAGAAAAAACAACAGGAATCAGCAGCACAAAGTCGAAGGTGACACATATTAGTGAGACACAGGATTGCAGTGGGTGGAAGGGGAGGTCTGGCTGTAAATATTTATATAGACTGGAACAGATTTAGGACAGGCTGAGCCAGCCCATCCAACCACGAGGCAAAGTGAGGCTTACTCTGAACGACCCCAAGTTTGATATTTACTGTGTCCTCTGGGGATTCAGGCCTGGCTTAGGCTAAGTCAGGTCAATAAAAATGAAGTCCAGCTCCTGAAGTCTGGTAATAACTCAGCAATTGAAAGGATTAGAAAGAGGAGGTTAATCCTTGAGCTAGAACTAGAAGCAGGTTGCCTGTACTGAGCCCAAACCAGTCTGGGCTCCTCAGCACAGCAGGGCCAGGGAGCTCCTGGAGCGGGGCCAGCGGAGGCTGCGCAGCTGAGGAAGGGCCTGGAGCATCTCGGTGCCCAGGAAAGGCTGAGGGAGCTGGGGCTGCTCAGCCTGGAGAGGAGCCCCAGCTGAGAGGGGCCCTCAGGCCTGGCTGGCCCTGGCTGCAGGGAGGGCTCCCAGCAGGGCCCAGCCTCTGCTCCGGGGGCCCAGCAATGGCACCAGAGCCACGGGCAGGGCCTGATGGCAGCAATTCCCCCTGGCCAGGAGGCACAACTTCTTCCCTGGGCAGTGCCCAGCCCTGAACACATTGGCCAGAGAGGCTGTGGGCTCTCCTGCCTGGGGCTGTGGCAGAGCTGTGTGCACACAATGCTGTGCCCTGTGCTCTGGGATGGCCCTGCTGGAGCAGGGAGGTGGCACCAGCTGCCCCCTGAGCTCCCTTCAGCCTCAGCCATCCTGGGATCCTTTGGAGTGAGGTGCAACGCTGACCATGGAGCCACCACCATGGACACACAGCACCTCCAGTCCAGGTAAACATGGAGACCTTTGGAAGGGTCTCATCTAGAGAGCTCTCCCAACACTGCAGAACAGCCACATCCATCCTGCCTGACCCTGGAAGCAGCTGCAGATCCTGCAGACAGTCTCTGCTTCTCCCACAGCCCCACGTCCCTCAAGGTCTCCAGACCTCCAGGTACCTGGACTCACACATTTCTAGGCAAGCTTCTACTTTGCAGACTTAACCAAAACCTCACTTTGTGGGTGGAAGAAGACAGCAAGAGGAGCAGAAATTTGTACTGCTTTGGAGACTATTAAACATTTCCCATCCTGTCTCAGCCATTTTGTGTAACTCCCAGCTCACCCCAAACAGGAGAACACTCTGAGCCAGGCAGGAACCAAGGCTAAAATCCAGCTAAAATTCATCCTAACAGCAATACACACTTACTGAACAAACTAGCTGGGCTTGTCACAGCAAATTCCTGCATCCAGGGCCCAGAGGGACAGCAAGGGAACACAAACACTCTGCCCTTTACCCGTTGCTGTCCTAACCTCTGGCTGGGAACTGCACATTGTGTGGACAGGCTGAAGTGGATTCTGCAACTGCAAAATACCCTGCCAGTGCTGTGCAGCCAGTGCTGTGGATCACACAGGGGTGCTTTGGTTACTGCTGAGCGAGGCTTTCCCTCCCCAAGGACTCTGCAGTGTCCCATGGGACAATCCATGTTTTCCACTGGGAATGGAGTAATGAGCGTTGAAGATGGAGGTAAATAATGCATTAAACACCTCAGCTTTGTCTCTGTCCCTATTTGTGAGATGACCATTGACACCTGCCCAGTCCATCCCAGCAGTGATCACCCTCTCCTGTCCCCAGCTTGCTCACTGTCCAGGAGTTCTGTGGGCTGGAATATCCCTCTGGCCAGTCCAGACAGGCTGTCCTGCCTGTGCTCCCTCCTGCCTCCTTGTCACCTCCTCGCTGGCACAGCAGGGGACACAAACTGTCCCTTGCAGAATCCTTGGGGAGGGTGAGGCCTGCTCACCAACAACCAAACCATCCACCTGTTACCCACAGCATTCCCAGCCTGAATCCAAACCCAGCGCTGAGCCACTTCCTGGGGAGAAAGGAACCCTATCCCAGTCAAATCCAGAGCAGTAGGAACATTCAGTTCTGTGGGAAAATCCTAATTTATTTCACACTGATCCTACTTACATGTCCTCTCCTGCCACCACAAACGTCCTCCTGGGGCCCAGTGCCCATCTCAGGGCAGCCTCCTGGAGATGGGTGAACTTCCTCCATCTCCTGGGGCTCATCTCCTCCACCAAGCTCATGCTGTTCCCAGCTGGCTCAACCGCAGCTTCCTGGGAGCCTGGGGTGGACACTGGTGGTTGCAGGACACTTGTTCTGACACCTGCTCCTGGGAATGCTTCCCAGCCCCTGGATAGGGCTAGGCTCCCATTCCCGCTTCCCAGCATTCCCTGGCCACATCCGTGTTCAGGGATGCACCGGTGGTGTCATCCCCTGGGATCTTCTTGCTCTCTGAGGGAGCAGGGAGAGCTGTCCATGGCCTCCTCGTGTTTCGCAGACCCTCAGGACTTCCTGAAACTCCTGAGGGACAGAGGCTTCCAGGAGTAACGTTCTGAGTGGGGAAAGGCACTTGGAGGGAACGAAGCATCTCTGCAGGCAGCGGAACTTGAGGGGCTGGGGACTCTCTGTGGGAATGGAGGCTGTTGGCAGGCGCTGGCAGGGATGGGGGTTCTCAGGGAGGGAGGGAGATGCTCAAAAGCAGTTTGAGGCTTGGAGGTTTGGAGACTGTCAGAGACAGAGGAGGCTCCTGGCACAATGGCAGTCTCTGATGGCCTGAGGGTCCTCGATGGCTGGTTGATCTCCATTGGAATGCCATCTTCGAAGGGTTGGAGGCTCTCCCAGGGATGGCCATTCCCCGTAGAAGCAGCCTCTTGCAGGGATGGAGGCACCTGAAGCAGCTGGACAAGCCACAGCAGGCCAGGTGGCCTCACTTCCCCAGCTCCTCCAGCCATGCCCACAGCACCTGCCACAGCCCGGAATAAAGCAGGGCCGATGTCCCATCCGGAGCACACCGGCAGCAACAGCTCCTGCAGCTCCTTGGCCATGGTCACCCAGGGGCTGCAGCTGCAAGGGACCAAGGGGGGCTCACAGGAGCATCCAGGGGTCACCCAAGGCCAGGAGGACCAGGGAGCCACAAGGACTCCTCAGCTCCTCCGTGGGCCACTGGCCTGGACCCCAGGGCACTTTCACAGCTTCCAAATCCCTTTCACAGCTGCCACCCCCATGGTGGCCAGGGGCCAATGACCCAGCAGCCAGCCTGGGTGCCAGCAGCAGGGCAAGTGCAGCCAGCAGGATGCCACCGTCGCTCATGGCTCTGGCACGGCCCAGCGCCACTGGCGGCTGCAGGGGCTGGCCCGGCTTAGATGGGGATGGCCAGGATGGCCACCCCAGGGCTCCCAGGAGGGGGCTCCTGTGGCAGCTCCAGCTGGGAACTGCCTCTGCTCTGGGCCTGAGAAGATCCTGCAGACACAAAGGGAACTGGAGTTCACCGTTCCCCCATCCCCGCTGAGCTCACCCGACCTGGCTGGTGAGGGCCAGCAAGAGGTTTTTGTTTGCAGCTCCCCAGCTCCTGCAGAGCCTCTAAACAAATCTAGACTGTTGTAGACAAATCAGTATTTCCCAAGGAGCTCTCACAGTGCTCCCACTGCTCTGGTTTGCACTTGGATAGGGTTCCTTTTTTCCCAAGAGCTGGCACAGGCTGCGTTTGGAGTCAGGATGGCTCAGGAAAGAGCTCCTTGGGAAAAAGAGAACATCTCTGAAAACATCACCATTACTGTCACAGTGCAAATAAAAACATTGGGCTGGGTTCTTCATTTCTAGTATTAGCAGCAGCCCCCTGTCACACAGGAAGATAGAAGCACAAATTTCTAAACATACAACATCTTACCAACCTTGTAACATTCCAGGACTAAAGAGCAGTTTAATTCCTAGTTAGAAGATGATGCTGGGAAAGATGAACTTCATGGATTTCATGGTACACAGCAGCAGTGGGAAAAAAATTATATTGTTAATATTTATTCCTAGAAGTGCTGCATAAACCAGGAGCAAACAATTCCACCACCTACACAGGACATCTCTTATCCTGACAGCATAACAGAACACTCCTTACCCAGGAAAAGGAGGGCAAAAAGGCACTAATGCAATGGTAACATCATTTCTCCACGGCTGCCTCGCCTTCCCCCAGTCAGAAACCACACACAACTGCCAGGCCTGGAGTTCAACGCTTTGCCCCCACCAAAAAAAATATTAACAGACCTCCAAGACAGAAAAAGGTGTGATAAATGTAACAAAGGCATGAAGGAAATTCCAAAATTTGCAAACATCCACATTCTCATGCTATTTAATACCTGGGGTAAGCAGAAATCCAAGGACATTAAAGCTGCCATGTGGTGCAATCCAGACACAGTCATCACCTGAAATGCCACAATTTCTGCTGAGTTTCTCACTCTTCTGAGATGTAAGCAGAGCAAGCCCTGTGAGTTTTTTAACAGAAGAGCTAACTTGTTTTCCCCAATATTATTTTACCTGATAGCAATTAATCATTCTGATTTATAGGAGGGTAATCAGAAGTTGTGCTGCCAAAATGACACCTGGGCTGGGCAGTTGCAGCAGGAAGGAAAAGCACAGGCACAGCCTGATTGTGTCCAGCTCCTCCTCATTTTTCCCCTCTGAACCAACACCAGGACTGCAAACGTCCAAGCAGAGCAGCCCCTTTGCTGCCTGAGCATTCCCAGATCAATCCCACAGGAAATACTCCTGCTCTGTTCAAACAAGTCTCAGGGCTCTGGGAAACATCATTGTGGAAGGCTCTGGGGCTGCCTCAGTGCAGGAGGCTGCAGGAATTCCAGAGCAGCCATCCCAGCAGGAATTGCCTGCCCAAAAGGCATCTCCCCTGTGCTGCCTCTCGTTTGTGGGCAGCAGCCATCCTTCCTGCACACCCTTCAGCCAAGTTTCCCCTGCTCCTCCAACCCAATCCTGGCTGTTGCTCTCTCTGTCACACATATCCCAACGCTTCTGGAATTCTGGAAGAACAAATATTTGCTTGTTTTTATTGTCTTTTTTTTTTTTAATTATCTTTTCCATTTTTCCCCACTTGCACTTAGAGGTTACTGCTTAATGAAGAACAGGCAGGGGAAATCCCAGAATGGTTTGGGTTGGAAAGGACCTTACAGCCCATCCAGTCACCCCCTGCCACGGGCAGTGACACCTTCCACTGTCCCAGGCTGCTCCAAGCCCCACCCAACCTGGCCTTGCAATGGTCCTGATTGTTCACCCTGGAGAGAAGAAGCTCTGGGGTGACCTCACTGTGGCCTTACAGTGCCTGAAGGAGCTACAGGAAACATGGAGACTTGGGACAAGGGAGGGAGGGCCAGGACACAGGGAATGGCTTCCCAGTGCCAGAGGGCAGGGATAGATGGGATATTGGGAAGGAATTCCTCCCTGGGAGGGTGGGCAGGCCCTGGCACAGGGTGCCCAGAGCAGCTGTGGCTGCCCCTGGATCCCTGGAAGTGTCCAAGGCCAGGCTGGACACTGGGCCTTGGAGCAGCCTGGGATAGTGGAAGGTGTCCCTGCCCATGGCAGGGGTGGCACTGCCCACCCATCCCACCCAAACCATTCTGAGATTCTGTGATCTGCACATCCCAACAGGATTCAGCTCTCTGGCTGCTGCCTGCATCCCACGCTCAGTGACTCTCTCGTGTGCCATTTCTTGTGCTCAGCAGTCAGGAGGCAGCGCAGAAACATCCTGAGGAGGAGAGAATTAGTCCTGTCAAAATTGAGTGCAAGGAAACCTTTTCAGAAAGGACTTGACTCAACGAGGTGATGAGAAGAGCAGTGTCTGATGGCCTGGCACAAAACACCCTGGGCAAGCAAGAGACAAAAACTACTTTTCCTTTAGAGCTTGGAAACTTAAGGATTTTTGTGCTTAAAATATGGAAGCCAACAAATTCACAATATGACAAAGGATGCTGGAAAACATTGATTTCAGGATTATTCAATAACCCTTCTCTTCCCTGTTGTTCTGATGAATGAGAATTTGAGCTAATTTGCTGGAGTTAATTATTTATTGTTATGGAACCTTACAGCTCGCAGATGGTCACTGTTATTGTAAGAATTGCAGGGAACCTGCAGCTTCTTGCTGGGCCTTCCCTGCTTTATTTAATTCCAGAAGAAAACAGAACTATCTGCCAGTTCCCAAAAAAAAGGCCATTTTCTCTGTATTACCACTGGAACTATATCCTCTTCCCACTGCTGCCTGCTTCCCTTTTTCCAGTAAAAGGCATCAAGTGCAGATTGGTTTCAAAGAGAGAGAATTAAAACTCCTTTTGTGGAGGAAAATGAACTCTCAGCAAGGAAACCCTGCTGTAACCAATATCACTCAAGGATTGTTCTTGCCTTTTCCAGCAACCATAACCTCACTCCCAAGGACAGAGAATGCTGCACACTCCAATAAGCAAATCCAAGATAATAAAGGCATAATTATGTTCCTCAGATTCCCCTAAAAATCTGAGCCATCCACCTCAGATTTGAAGCATGGGCTTTGCCAGGAGGTAAAAAAAAAATCCAAAACAGAGGGATGAAGAACACAGCAAACACTGGAGGTCTGTGACCCCTTCCCCAAACAAAAATATCATCTGCAGGAGAGCAGCAGGGCTCTGGTTTCACCCTGCAAGAGGCCAAAGTGCTGCTCCTTCTGTTCCAGGAAGGGAAAAAACTGAGGAAAAGAGCAGAGTTTCTTTATGAGGTCTTGGAACATTAACCCCAGTAAGACAAGTGCTGGGATGGAGACTCAGGCAGCTGGCTGAGCTTCAGGAGAAGTGAGGATCACTCAGCTTCCCTTAAAACACCCAGTGACACAACATCATGGTGATATTCTTCTTCTAAATAAATCATTAAAACATTTTGGATTTTTTTATATAAAACATTCTTTTTCTTCACACGTAAATCTGATTATCAGCTATTCCAGCAGGAAAAAAAGAAGCAATTAGATTTAGAAAAGTGTAGCCAGCAGTGAATGTGCACACAGAGTGATTCTGGAGTGTAAACAAAGCTGGTTTAAACCATTCTGCTTTATTCTTTTTCATTAGTTTGCAGAGATTATATTCAACTATTTGCTTTTTAATCACATTTGAAAACATTAATTTCCTATCAACAGTCCTGATTTCAAGTGCAAACACTGCTTAATTAGAACTCGTGGGGAAATGATTCTAGGTCCTGTGGAAAATGAGCCTGCTTTCATTTCATACAGAAAATCACTCACAGCCCAAAGGTTATTCCATTTATGCCTAGGGAAAATCCAAATGCCAAAGATGAAAACCAAAAATGCAGGCAATGTGTGATGCGCATCAAGGTTCCCTCCAATTCTCCAGGAAAAGTTAACCGGAGAGGTAAAAAGGATGTTCCATCCATGAATGTATGTTTCATCCATACACCTTTCAAAAATTCCAGAGCCTAGAAAAAGGAAATCCCCTGGGGAAATAAAATTTACTGATAGGTAACCAATTTTAAAGGGAAAAAACACTGCAGCCACAACAACAGGATAACCAGAACCTGAGGATCCAAAAGCTTTTTTAAAAAGTCAAGAGAGGATATAGAGTCTGTCTCCATTTATTCCTGTGCTTTCTTCTGGTTATGGAATCACAGAATATCCTGTGCTGAAAGGGGATCCCCAAGGATCACCCAATCCCACTCCTGGCCACCCCAACAATCCCAGCCTGTGTATCCCTGGCAGCGCTGTCCAAACACTCCTGGAGCTCTGGCAGCCTCAGGCCGTGCCCATTCCTTGAGAGGCTGTTCAGTGCACCACCACCTTCCTGGGGAACAAGTTTTCCCTAATTTCCAAATTAAATCTTCCATGGAAGAGAAAGCTACTAAGTTGTGAATTACTGAGCTTTGCCTCAGCAGAACTAAACAGGAGGAGACACAGGCTCTAAAAAGCTGAACTTCATAGGAGACTGTAACAGACAACCTCAGCTGGTGCAAAAGGCAGACACAGGGAGAAGGCGATTAAATCAACTTTTAATTTACTTAAGGAAGTCAGATGAGAAGTTATTTGGAATGAAGGAAACAATACAAGAAGTAATGGGAGCTTTGAGGAAGACATATCCATAAAGCTCCCTCACCAAACAGCCCCTCTGGCCATTGGAGACCCCATTACTGCTCCTTAACCACCTCAATTACTGATTGCTGGGCTGGATTTCCTGGAAATTCCCAGTGCTGGCAAAGCCTGGGCACAAACACAGTCACAGGGGCACAAACACAGTCACAGGGGCACAAACACAGTCACAGGGGCACAAACACAGTCACAGGGGCACAGGATGGCTGAGGCTGAAGGGAGCTCAGGGGGCAGCTGGTGCCACCTCCCTGCTCCAGCAGGGCCATCCCAGAGCACAGGGCACAGCATTGTGTGCACACAGCTCTGCCACAGCCCCAGGCAGGAGAGCCCACAGCCTCTCTGGCCAATGTGTTCAGGGCTGGGCACTGCCCAGGGAAGAAGTTGTGCCTCCTGGCCAGGGGGAATTGCTGCCATCAGGCCCTGCCCGTGGCTCTGGTGCCATTGCTGGGCCCCCGGAGCAGAGGCTGGGCCCTGCTGGGAGCCCTCCCTGCAGCCAGGGCCAGCCAGGCCTGAGGGCCCCTCTCAGCTGGGGCTCCTCTCCAGGCTGAGCAGCCCCAGCTCCCTCAGCCTTTCCTTGTGAGGGAAGGATGACAGCAGAGCCTCTTTTATCCCCCAGGAAGTGCTGTAGTCTCGTTCCTCCAATCAAACAAACACTTCTCCTACTGATTACCAAAATACCCACTTGGAGCATCCAGCTCCTGAGTGAAGCTCCAAACACGGGAGCAGTCTGGCACAAATGTTTTCACTCAGCACAATCAACATCTTCCCTTGGCTTTCCTCCTCCAAGTTTGACAAGATCATAATGGAATGGAACAAAAGGGGTTGTGTCATTCAAACCCTCTTAGAGGGTGTTTGACTCAGGTTTGTGTGGGACACAACACCCTAAGCTGATACACAAAAGAGTGATCCTTGCCCCCAAATTCCTGATTTTCCTTAGGTACTCCCAGCTGTCCTCAGCTCTGGCCATTACTTTGTGCCTTATCCTGTCATTTCTGGACTCTGGAGAGCACAAATGAAGGTGCACAAGCATTGCTGACCTTTCTTTGAGTGCTCAGAAATGCTGTAATGGTATGAAACAGCCAGGAATTTTTTCATTTTTTATTCATCTGACTAGCTCTTACCGCAAAAGAATTGGCAAATTGAAAATTAGAAAGTTTGGACAGACCCGGGAAAGCAATTCAAATGCAAATACCAGCAGCTTGGTGCAAAAACAATGAAACTCAGCACATGGACACTGAGTTACAACAAAAAGTTCATTAGAAGAGGTGTCAGACCAGACAAAAAACTGAGTAACCTGGTTCAAATTGCAATGGCAGAAATTTCCAAAGGCCTGCTTTACAAAATAATCAGGAACTAAATATTTAATGGAAAGCCTCACCAGACACCTGGTGTGAAAGTGAAGTGTAAGGCTGGGGCCATGCCCTGGCTCTCCTGGGGTTTATCCCAGTTACAAAACTGTCTCTGTGCCCCACACAGGGAATTTCTGTGCACCTCACACTGGGAACACTTCAGGCACTTAGCAAGGCTCTCATTTCACTTAGATGGGAAAGACTTCCATCAGCACAAAGCCTCTGCAGTGCAGCTCTCCCACTCTCCCAACTCCAGGGTTATCAGTCCGTTCCTAAGTGTCCTTTGGGATGAAGATGCTATTTTGGCCTCCATCTCTCCACACTGCCTCATCCATCCTCCCAGAGCATGATGAGATCATTGTCTTGAGTGCTGTGAGGAGTGAAGAGCACACCAGTGTTCTGCTGGCCCTGCATGCTAAAGGCTGGCTGGCTCAGGGGATGTCAGCTGGTGTGCCAAGGAGCCACTGGGAACAGCAGGAAGGAAGGAGAAATTGCTCCTTGCATGCCTTGGCCTCAAAGTTTGGAAACTCTGAGGTTTCACAAGTACAGTGTGAAATATGATTTAACACAGAAGGTGTTATTCACAGCAGCGTCAGGATGATCCTAAACCCACACTTGTCCCTGAGTGCAGCAAAGCCACCTGGCACAGGTGTCCCAGCACGACTTCAGGTGACAACACCAGGTTCCATCAGCATTTGGGATAACACACACAAATGGGAAGGAGGTTAAAATAGAAGCTGGCAGAATGAGCAAGATCAGATAGCTCCTTGCTTTGCTCCTGGCATCGATTTCATTCCTGGCAAAGCCAAGGTTTTCCAGCTGCCCAGCACTGCTGATGAACTCGGCACATCCACTCTGGTGACTTCTGACTGTTGGGGGCTGTTTGTCCCAAACGCACTCCTGACACCCCTCCTTCCAAATTCCAGTCACTTCTTACCAACCTGCTACAGAATGATACCATTAGGAGAAAATCCCAGATGGTTTGGGTTGGAAAAGACTTTAAAGTCCATCCTGTCCCCTGCCCTGCCGTGGGCAGGGACACCTTCCACTATCCTGGATTGCTCCAAGCCCTGTCCACAGACACTTCCAGCGATCCAGGGGCAGTGAGTTCTCCACATCTGGGATGTGCAACTGTGCTGCCCCAGCCCTTCCCCAGAGCCCAGAAATGGCCTGGAGATACCATCAAGCTCTCAAAACAGGACACACATCCAAAGTGCTGCTGCAGATCAGTAGCCAAGTATTTCTCCAAATGATGCTTCCAAAGTCATGGGTATTTAAGAGGAATAAAGAAAGGAGGTAAGAATTTTGCTGTACAAACATGATCTCAGCTTCCTCTGCCCTCCTCAAGGACCTCCAGCCAAAGTGATCTCCACAAGGATGAGATGTTTGCCATCTCTCCCCCCCAGACCTGCAGGCAGCTCAGCAGCCTCTCTGCTGGCAGCAAAATCCACTCGGTTTCAGTTAATACGCTAGAGAGGAGCCCGTGTTTTCTGAGAAGCTGAAAATGAGCATCTTCCAGAAAAACAAACCCATAATAAACAGCCCAATAATGCCTGACTGCTTTATCTCCATCACACACAAGCAAAGCACAGATTTTCTGCTAGATCATATTCAATACACAAATCCATTTAAAAACAACAGTTCATAAACACTCTTGCCACGAGTTTTGGGGGGGTTGGTTTTGTTCGAGGCGTTTTTGTTGAAAGGACACAAACCCAGCAATCCTGAACGTCTGAAAGGCTGCAATTGCTGCCAAATCAGAACTGAATCAGCTATTAAACACCTCTACAAATTACCCTGATGTCGGGAAAACAAACCATGCCCATGTTAGCCAGAAACATTGGAGGCTCTAGGATGAATCACAGCAGTGACGTGGCTGCTGTGCTTGAAAGGACACAGTCATGACTTGGGGACGTCACCAGACGGCCCAGAACAATCACCCACCAAGACATTTTTTCATAGCTGCTCTCCAGAGCTTTTCAGGTGCAAGGCTGGTGTGTGCTGTGATTTATTTTGGGCTGGGAAAGCAGCAGTCTCACCTTACCGGATACTTTATCGACCCATTAAGTAGCAAATTCCTCTTAAATCTTGCTTTTTCTTTGAAGTACTTTCCAAAAAGTAAACAAAGGCACTTAAAAGGTCACAGACAGGTTTTCTTTCCTACACATGAAAGATGGAGGCATTTTAAGCCTGCCAATATTTTCAAAGCCAGTCTCCTGTATCGCCTCCAAATAGCTGGGAGAAGAGAAAACATCTTTCTGCACCTGTATTTTCTCCCTCTAAATGAAAGGGTTGTTTCCTGACCCACTGAAAATTATGAAGCAGATCAAGAATGACAGAAAATGTTCTCAGGTGGAGGGAAAAGGGACTCCTGTGGGCAAACGTAATGCATCTGAGGAGAGGATAGCAGACTGGATCAGAAATAAATG
Source organism: Pseudopodoces humilis (assembly GCF_049639895.1). Taxonomy (NCBI): domain Eukaryota; kingdom Metazoa; phylum Chordata; class Aves; order Passeriformes; family Paridae; genus Pseudopodoces; species Pseudopodoces humilis. The sequence goes on along the minus strand of NC_142208.1, from coordinate 3,450,754 downwards.
AGGTGCTGAGCAATGTCCCCAAGCTTGGAACAGCAATCACGTGAGAAACATTGGTGTACCCAAAAAGGGAGGCAGACGTTGACATCTGCTCGTGGGCTGTGGAAAACCAGAACTTGCATCTCCTCAGGAGTTACTCTCCAGGTGAGACCCAGCAGGTGCAAAGCCGTGAGGGAATGGATTGGGAAGGAGGGATGAAGGAGAAAAGCATCACACTGGCAGAGGGGTGTTCCAGCACCCAAATGTTCTAGCAACACCACGTGGCCCACACTCCATCACACAGAAAAGGAAGCCAAGATAATGGAGTGCAAATCCAGAGCAGAAAATGGGATTTCTTTCCAAGCAAATAAGACTTGGAAGTACAATAAAACCTTTAGCTGCTGGTCCCTTCCGCAGAGTTTGGTCAGTGAAGCACACCAAAACAAACAGGATGTGTTTTCTCTGGATTACTGATGGTTGTGGAATTGCCCAATATTAATTCACTTAGGAATATTCAACAAAGGGAGCCACTGGCTAATTTTTGGTGTGCAGCCTGCTGGGAACAGCTGCTTTGAATACTGATCACCTGAGCAGATAATTCATAATTAATGTCTGCATGGAACTTGGGGGTTTCTAAAAATAAATGTCTCTTCCCAGCTAGGACAACTGGCATTTGTTTTGTTCCTTTGGAGTTAAAACCCAGCTCTTTAGGAATGTGCTGTGCTTTTCCAGGTTGAGAGTGCTGGTGAGACCCACGAAAAAAATGTAATCCCTCAGATTTTGTCACTCTGCCGAATCCTATCGGATTCTGCCTTGGATACTCAACCTCAACCTGCTTGCCTAGGTAATATTGGCTTGTTCACAGCACTGAGTGCTCCTCTTTCACCCTGCTCAGGGTTTGCAGCTCATCCCAAGGCTGGGCATCCACACGGAGCACAGACTCCATCCCCATGCTTCCTCTATCAAGGAATTTCTCCTCCTCCAAGCCCTGCCTTCCTTTCAGCCCCAAGCAGGTAAAATGACTTTATTAGCACAACCACTGCCATTCCATGCCAATAGTCAATAAAACCCTTTCTGTCTGTCTGTGCTGTTTTTCCTCAATGGCTTTATCTGTTTGCTGATCGTTTTTCCCCATTCACTGAGACACAAATCCCACACACTGTTACTCCATTCCCCAGGTTCCCACAGTGCAGGAATCGATACCTTTTAAAACACAAACCTAAACTGCCTTTTCCTCAGGCCAGCATTCCCTTCCCCTCCCTGGGAGCCTTGGTGGTGTTGGCTGTGAAACAAAACCATTTTTGAGGTTATTAACCTGCACAGGGGAGCTGAGGGGAGAATTCCACACATCCTCTAAAATGGATTCCTCTGGATTGCGCAGCAGTCCAAGGAGTTGTTCCCTGGCACGAATAACAGGCCAAACACACCAGTGGCTGTTTTCAGCCCACGTTTTAGGTTATGGAATTGCCTCTTACCGAGGTTATTCTTGAAATTAGGAGAGTCTCAGACTGCCTGGGAATGCAAATTCTAAGGGCAGCTTAGCAACAACAGCTCAGGGGGTGACTTGTAACAATGACAGAAGGAAGAAAATAGGAAGAATTGGGAAAAAAAGTCTCCTGCAAGACCTTTGTTAAAGCTTCTCAACAACAGAATCTGGCTGCTCTTCCCCTGTAAGAATTAGGTCTAACTTTTGTAAACACCACAAAAAAACCCTCATTTTGTCAGCTAAAATAATTTAATTTCCACACACAGTACTTGACTTTATAGGAGAAAGTCCTTAACAAAGCAATCTCTGATCACAACAAGAAATTTGGGATATGTCTTGAGATCAACACAAACCACAGTAAGTGTGGTAAAATGTGATCAGGAGGTCATTCAGGAAGGCTGCAGGGGAAAAACACAGATCTTTTCAAAGACATAGAGGGATCGCTTAACCAAAGAGCAGGAAGTGCCCAGTGATGGTCAGGCTGGAGGTGCTTCCACCCAGACTTGCTCCAGGACAGCAGCCTGGCACATTTGGATTTTCAAATTCACTTAGCCTTGATAATGGTTCCATTATCAATATTTTTAACTGGCAGAGTCCCTCCAGCTGAACTTCCCACAGCAAAGACAAGATGCAAGCACTTCTTATGCTTCAAGAAGTGGCCTTTACATCGGGAAAGGATAAAGTTTTAATCCCAAATCCTAAATCAGGCACTGAAGGGTGAAAGTTCTGTAAAAAAAATACCACCATGAACCATTTCTGTCTAAGAGTGTAACAGAAGCACAGTGTTTATATTCCCATTTACCAGAAAGATCCCTTGTGTCCCAGTTGTTTCTTTTTGGTTTTTTATGATGCCATTAGTCAGCCATGGGAGTGTGGGGCCTGAGGGGTGGAAATGTTCTCAATACTCCATCAGCAACTCTCCAGACTCCCTATGACTGGAGTAAAAATCACTCAGCTTCCCTGCTGGATGACTTGAGGCTTTCCCAGCCAGATGTTCTACCTGAACTCCCTTCCCACCACAGAACAAGCAAGGAAAAAGGTGAGACACTGTGCTTTAATCACCTTCATTAACAAACTGATTGTTAAAAGTTTAACTTCTTCACTAGGTAATAAATTTAGACGCTGTTTTCTCCCAGCAAAGACCAGTTCTCAGGCTGTTTTTGTGATGGAAAGCCCTGAGGAGGAGCTGTGGTGTCCATCCCTCCAGGCAGCACTAGCAAACATTAGAGCCCAGCTCACCATCAGGAACAGGGAAGGTGCAGTTCCCTGTTAAAGCACTCAGGGAACTGGATTGAACCACTGGAGCTGTGACACAAGGGGCAGCAGTGCCTGATTTTGGAAAAACTCAGTCATTTAACAAACCCAGTTCTCCTTTCTCTGCCCACTTTGGTGTCCTGAAGAACTGGAGCCCCACAAGGAGAAGCAGGGCATTCTCCCAGCTCCCAGTCCTGCCCGGGTGAGGGGATGATGTTAGAATTCCAAGCAGGCTGGAGACAGCAGCAGCAGCAATATTCCAGCACATTAGCAATCATCTGCCATGGGGAGAGCTAATTTTTGCCTCATTAGAGCCTGATATGAATCTGTGATGTTGAACAGTTCCATTTGCAGCTGCTCCCAACCTGTTCCGGCCAGGTTTTTGTGGTAATCATTTGGCTGAACCAGAGCGGGGATGTTGGAAAGCATTTTCTTTCTAAAGAAACATGGTAGCTGTTAATGCACACCAAGACTCAGTGAACCCTTCTGGTTCTTTAAAGGGTACCTTTCCCATGCTTCAGATCTTTCCAGGGATCAGGAAGGACATCCAGGGATGAGTGAGCACAAGGTCTCACAGGCCACCAGGGTTATATTCCAAATATCCTGCACGTAGCAAAGCTGACAGAACAAATGCTGTGGAAGGAAGTAGCTAAGGCAAATTAATAAAATTACACATTCCCTAAGGAAGGGAATCAAACTTGAAATGTAAAACTGTCTACATTTCCTAAGGAATTGTTTATGCCAAATTTGTATCCTGTCTTTCACCACTGGAAAAACAAGAAGCAAAAAAACACAAAAAAAACCACAAAAAAAAAAAAAGTTTTTTTTTTGCTCTTGCTGGCTGTTTGGGTCTGCTGGTGACTCCTAATTCCCAGATGGTGGAAACCCCCTTACCCCTAGCATGTTTCCATTCCCTATTCCCCTTCTCCACAACACAGAGGAACCTGCTTTGTTCTGGAAGCTGTCCCTGCCCATGGCAGGAGGTGGAGCTGGATGAGCTTTAAGGCCAGATTTGCCCTGGGCACTTCCAGGGATTGGGAATCCACAACTTCTCTGGCAACCTATGCCAGGACCTCCCTGTTATGGGGAATAACATGCTGAATAAACACAGGACAATCCAAATCAGTTGCACAGGACTGTGAGGAAGCTTGACACTGATGCTCGTCACTCCCGCTGCACTGTGACTGCACTAACTTGCTTTTTAGGAGCTTTTAAAAATGGTGATTCTTTCTACTCCTTATGGAGCTCTTAAAATCACTAATTTGTAATATTGGAGTGAATACTCCCTGATTTTTATTCTGGCATCAGAGCCATTCCTGATGCAGATATCCCACAGTCTGACAGCTGATCTGCATAACGTGGTGAATGTACTTATAACTCATCTCCAGACAGGGAAATAAATCTCCAGCACCTCTTTTTGCTGTGCACTGCAGCACAATGCACCGTTCTGGAAACGCTTCCTGAGTGCCAATTCTGACTTGTAGGGCTCAGATAATTAAAGCTGTGTTAGAAAACAGATCATTTTCATCACTTACTCAGGGGAAACAAAAGCCCAGTGAGAGTTTTTAACCCTTAACCTGTTCAGGTTACCTTACATTGGTAACCCTAAGGAATGCAATTTATCCATTTCATGGGGCCCAGCACAGGAGGGACCTGGAGCTGCTGGAGAGAGTCCAGGGGAGGCACCAGGATGATCAGAGGGATGGAGCAGCTCTGCTGGGAGGAAAGGCTGGGACAGCTGGGATTGTTCACCCTGGAGAGGAGAAGCTTTGGGGTGACCCCATTGTGGCCTTCCAGGACCTGAAGGAGCTACAGGAAACATGGAGAGAGACTCTGTACAAGGGATGGGGTGCCAGGACACAAGGAATGGCTTCCCAGTGCCAGAGGGGGCAGGGATAGATGGGATATTGGGAAGGAATTGTTCCCTGGGAGGGTGGACAGGCCCTGGCACAGGGTGCCCAGAGCAGCTGTGGCTGCCCCCCGATCCCTGGAAGTGTCCAAGGCCAGGTTGGACTCTGGGGCTTGGAGCAGCCTGGGACAGTGGAAGGTGTCCCTTGAGGTCCCTTCCCATGCTCCTTCCTGCCTTGGCCCAATCAGCACTGAACAGTCCCCAGTGGAAGTCCCCACATCCATATCCCATTCCACACTCCATTGCCTCCCATCAGCTTTCATTTACTGTGAGATTTTATGTTCTGCTTTGGCCCCAGCTCTCATTCCCTTTTTCAGCTGCCTTGTTTGAGGCCAGAGCACGAAGGAAAGGTTTCACTTACTGCTCATCCTCCTCTGGAAAATAATAACATTAAACAGAGCATGGAGACAGCAGCTTGGTGACAGATGGGGCTGTGCTGGTTTGTGTCACCCAAGGACCTGGCTCAGAATGTTAATACATGGAAATCACCCAGCTGCAGGACTGGGAAGCAAATCTGGTGACCAGGAAGAGAGATAAAGAGCTCCAGCCCCGCTTTTTTTGTCAGCTCAATCAGAGTCTTCCCTGGAAATGTTCGAGGGCAGGTTGGAGCAACCTGGGATAGTGGAAAGTATCCCTGCCCATGGCAGGGAAATGAGATGTTCTTTAAGGTCCCTCCCAGCCCAAACCATTCTGGGATCTAGGATTTATTCTGCCAAAGTAAGACAGAAAACTGAGATTACCATTAAAATTCAAAAGGCAAAGCAGCACAAGAAGCTGTTGAGGCTTCTCAGCACTCCCCAGTCCCTTGATCTTCCCAAGCACCACCCAAAGCTCCTGAGGAAACCCAAATGATTTTTGTTCCAGTCAACAGAGCACAAGAGCAGGAAATAAATGATCCTCCCAGCAGCAACGATGAGCAAAGTAAGTTCTGCAGTGTTAAATATGTTCTGCAGTGTTAAATATGCTCAGCCAAGTGGGGTCTGTGAAAAAGGCCTAGTTTTTCCAAGAAGGAAAACAGTGTCCTGGAGAGAGCTGACAAATGATAATAAGCAGAGTCTGCTGGTAGAAAGCAGAAAATAAACTTCCTTTCTTTTCATTCATCATGCAGCAGGTCCACTTGTTCCCTCCAGATGAACATTCCCAAGGACATCTCCTTCTCTTATCTTGTACCAACCAGGAACAAAAACATTCCTTGCTTTAAAAAAATGATCTTCCATGGGTTTATTCAGTCCAAATTTGAACACAGGAGCTCAGTGTTTAATGGAGATCTCTGGAGCTCGTTCTCATTTCAGCGCACGTTGACTAGCTGGTTCTAAAAAAAAAATCTCTATCCTTGGACCTAACACTTGGGGATTTTCCTCAGCCACCGTGGAATTTTTACCCCATGGCTTACTACAAACCTCCAGGGATCACTGGAAAACTTAAATTTCAGCAGTGATGCCAGTTTTCCATCTTACTTCTGCCAAATAAATCCTAAACTTTGGGCTGGGAGGAACTTTAAAGCTCATCTCATTCCACCCCCTGCCATGGGTTACAGGTTTAGGGGCACAAATGGTTCCATAGTCCTGAGGAATATTTTTTTCAGGGTCGCCTGCAGTAAATTCCTAAGTTATTCACCATTTTCAGTGGACACAATCCTGTGCCAGGTGCTCTGGGATGACCCTGCTGGAGCAGGGATGTGGCACCAGATGTCCCTTGACTTGTCCCGTGATCCTAAAGGCAGCAGGGCTTTGCCTCACTCCCCGCTGCACATCTTTAATCCACATTACAACTGGACTTCCCTTCTCTGAAGGGAACAACTGCCACAAGAGAACAGGGCAAAAAGAACACAGTGTTTTGGGCTGAAAACTCTGGGAGCAAAAAAAACTAATTTAAGTCAGATTTCGCATAGTTACAAAAAAAGACCTTTTAAGAGCTCCTGGACCTCTCCACCCCCCCAAAAAAAGTAATGAGAGGAAAGAGCTCACAAATACAATTAGAAATACAATTAACTTTAGAAAGCCTGTGAAGTTACACATCACTTACCAGTAAAAATAAAAAAAGAGCCTCACAATCCAGGCAGAAAATCACTTCAAGTTACCTCCTACTCCAAGCTAAGAGTTTACAGGGTTTCAGCAGTGATAAGGAATCCCTTGTGGAGCTCCACTGGAAGGATGGGGCTGCACAACTACCCTGGGATTATTGCTTTTCCAGACCTGCAGCATCTCCAATCCCGGCTGCTGCTGCTATTTAGAATATGAGGAAGCTCACCCACTGTTATTTCATGTTCTGGTAGCTCCACAAAATAGCTTTTGCAGTCAGAACCGAGAGGTTATGAAAATATTTAGCACAAGAATGGAAAACATCTTACTTTTATTAGTTTTTCCATCTTAAATCCAACGTGTTCTGATTGCATTTAATTATCATCTGTGCCTGGATGTGCGAGGAGCAGCAGCTGCTGGGATACACTGTAATTTCTATTATTTTAGATAAATACAGTGCAAACATTGATCTGACATTTTGATTTGTTGCCTAAGAGCAGAATTCTCATTTTTCCCCAAAACCCATCTGCCAGGGCTGCAAAGAAGTTGCAGATCAGGACCCCGCACATCAAAGCACAGGAAAAAATCAGAAAACTGCCAAATAATGCAATGCAAACATCTCCCCACCCCCCTTCCTGGTTTAATCCTTTTGTTTGGATTTATTCTCAGACCTGTCTCTGTCAAAATTCTGGGCTGCACAAAGCCTTGACCACAAAAATCCATGGGAGGTTTTTCCCACCAAAAATAAAGGAGAAGAAACCTCAGTGGAGAAGCAAATGCAGGAAATGTTCTCATGAGCTTCCCCTGGGGTGAAGAGATGTTCAACCAAGGTGAAGTGTTTAAGGAACATGGAAAAGTTCCCTGGGACCAAGAGGAATGGTTTCCCCCATTTCACCCATTCCTGCCTGGAATTGCAATGATGAAGTCACTACTCAGCAGCTCTTTGGGATGAGTTCCTACAGGAAACTCTGCAGGATTCCAGATGAACACTGAGCTGATCCCGATGGGATCCCTTCCAGCTCAGGCTATTCTGTATTTGTACAATTCTGACCCAGCCTCTCTCTCTCCTTCCCCTTCCCAAAATTGGTGATTTTGAGCTGTCTCCCCACAACCAAGAGCAGGAACAAAGGGCACAGAGCTCCCATGGTCTGATTATTTTTGTAGATGAGTTTTCCAAGCAAACAAGGAATCCAAAGCCAGTGGAGCCCACCCAAAGGGAGCCTTCCCTTTAATGACAGTTTGGATTCTAACAAAGGGATTTTTCTATCTGCATGCACAGCCTGAGTTACAGAGCCCTGGAGTTGAAGGGGCACAGCCAAAGGTCGAAATCCAGGCTCCTCCATGTTCACTGCTGGGCTGAAAAGTCCTTTTATTTCACATTTCACTGGTGGGAGCCGCAACAAAAGGGAGTCATGGAACAGTGGGGGGGGACAAGAAAGACATTTGTGCCTCCCTTTCCAGCTGCTATTATTAATAAAATGAATGAGGCTTTATCTCCCCAATTTCTTTGGTAAATAAAACCTCCTTCACCACAAAGCAGCCTTTGCATAACTGCTGAGCAGTACACAAATAAATGGCACATCAGCTATGATCTTAAGCGGGGGAAAAATCCACAATAATTACACTTGTCATCCAGTAGGAACTGTTTTGGAAGAGGTTACACCTATCCACTGTTTTCCCTGGAGAGGGGAAGATGGATATCTGGCTGCCTGGGGATGAACCAGGTTGTAGGAAAGCATTTACAGAATAATTTATCTGTTTGATAAACTCTGAGTACTCCTCCCCAGCAATGAATTCTTTCAGCTTTTGCCAAGGCTGTCCCAGTTTTGTGTCAGTACCACACTGCAGAAAGACTCAGGTAATGATTAGAGGAATGGCCAGAGGAGTAAATCACTGTGAATAGGAGCAGATCCCAAAGAAAGCTGGGCATTCACTGGGAAAATGAAAGGAATTCTCAGGTCAGCTCGACACTCGAACTTCTACAGCCCTGCAGAAGAACCTGCCAGCAGGCCCCTCTCATCCAGTCCCAACAAGAATTTGTGCTGGCAGCAGGGCTCGGCTGAGGACAGAGACAGCAGACGTAGCTGTTTGGGGGATTTATATTTGTGTAAATCAGCAAATACCATCCAAATACCTCCTCTCCTCTGCCAGTCCAGCAACACCTTCACAAATTTGGGAAGGCTGAAGTCATTGGTCCCAGCTTGGATTCCATTTTCTTCTCCTCCCTACCAGATATTGGCTTAGTCAACCAAAGGTTAGGTTCTCTTTGCAGAAAAGGGATGACTTCACCAGTATTTCTTATTGCATTTTATGTGCTAAGGTTTAGTTCTGCAGCTTTAAAAGTAACTGCTGTATCCAGAATATCAAACCACATCTGTCATGAGCCCAGTCATCCTTTCATATCCCATTTAATCTCATGAACATTTCATGAAATAAGTACAAGAAATGTTTAATTCCCCATCACTAATATGGGTAAATAATACTCTTGGGAAGAGTTAACTATTAAGACAACGTAAAATTAAAATAATAAGCCAATAACAGCGGAAGATTTGCATTCCATTGCCCCGGGTAAAAGGCAGGACAACCCAATTTCTCCAAGAGGCAGGAAACCCATGAAGCCTGCAGGATTCCAGAGAGGAGCAGAGGGAAAAAACCCTGATCTGACTCCTGCCCAACCCCCTCCTGCAATACCAGGATGAAGGAAACAAAAACAAATCGTACAAAAGCAGATGAAAGCATGAAACAGGAGAGCAAAGAAGAAACTGCTGCCACAGGACATTTTCGCAAACCCCATGGGAAGTCCTGGGAAAGGCAGGCTCCTTGGAGGGCAGGGATTTGTTGGCAGGCTGTGCAGAAACTGCCACACTGCCAAAATTTCGAGTTGATTCCTTGCAAATGGAGCTCCTCTGGACACTGAGTGACTGCTCCCCAATCTCCAGTGCAGGGAGATGCTGTCTTGGACACCTACTTGGGACAGCAGATCCAGACCCGTCCAGAGCAGGTTCAGAGGCTCAGGTAGAGCCCAAAACACCTGCTCTGAGAGGCAGAACAAATCCTGGAAGCAGAATGGCCTCGATTGGGTTGGAAAAGCCCTGACTGCAATGGATGCTGTTGTTACCACCTCCCACAGTGCCCCTGGGAGATGCAGAGAGGTGAGAATTAGCAATGTTATCAGGAATATACTTGGAAAAAGCACTCAAAACTGCCTGGTCCTACAGCAGAAAGGAAGGAATTTCCCAGAGGAAGCCTAGCAAGGACAGTATTTGGGCACACAAGACAAACCACACTGTGCAGGCAGGAAAATCCCACCTCAAAGGCTCAGCTCCATCTCTCCAGGTGTGATCCCAGAGCATGACAATGACCCAGCCCACATAGAGTTCAGCCAAACCTGTGCCAGGGCCTGCCCACCCTCCCAGGGAACAATTCCTTCCCAATATCCCATCCATCCCTGCCCTCTGGCAGTGGGAAGCCATTCCCTGTGTCCTGTCCCTCCATCCCTTGTCCCCAGTCCCTCTCCAGCTCTCCTGGAGCCCCTTTAGACACAAGAAGGGGCTCTGAGATCTCCCTGGAGCCTTCTCTTCTCCAGGTGAGCACCCCCAGCTCTCCCAGCCTTTCCTCCCAGCCTTTCCTCCCTCAGGTCATTTATGTTCCTTAAATCCAAAACCGGTCTCGGTTCTCCACAACTTTTTCATTTTAAAGTATCAGTCCCACCAAGCTCTTTCCTGAGAGGAGGAGGAGGATCTGACTCACGAGACCATACAAGGGAATTAGTCCTGTTAAATCAGATCCATAAGAAGAGAGGAAAGAAGGGTCAGAGGGAGGTGACACCAAGACTGAACAGAGCACTGGGGATGACTGCACGGCCTCCCACTTGTTTCCATAGTTCAAAGGACCACATGGACTTTGTGTTCCCTTATCAACACCCAGCTCCATGTCCCAGCAGATCCCACAGTTTCTAGGAATACACTGCTTCCCAAGATTCCCAGAAACCCACGTTCCCCATGGGAAATCACAATTAGATCCTTGCTTTGGAGGAACTACCAAGAAGGAAGCAAGAGACAAAGTCACCTTTAAAAATAAAAGGCAAATCCCCATGACTGAAGACAAAAATAAAACTAAATTTAAGAGGAGAGGGAAATTTACTAAATCAGGGGCTGGGGGAAGTATGGGCTGGTTCTCAGCGTGCTTCTTAAGAAGCTGCTTCTTCCCTCTCCATGCCAGTAGAAGCAGGAGCACACAGGGGATTTTTCTTCCTTCAGGTTCTCTGGGTGTGTGCAGAGGTGCAGCCTCAGAATTCACTTGCAGCACCCACTGCCAACACAAATCAGCCACAAAAGAGTTAATCAAAGGAATTCCCCCTTCCCCTGTATCACTAAACTATTTCTTCCATTTCTTCCATTCAACCTATTACTAAAGTTTCTAAAGCACCGAGAAGATCGGTTTATACACAGGAGAGCCTCAATCCTGGACCTTGTCACCTGATTTCTCCACAGGATTTTCCTGCCCTAATCCAACCTGACAGCCTGCAGCCAACCAGCTCAGCCAGAGGAAACATCTGGGGTCGCAGGTGGGATATAACATTTATCCTCATCAGTGTGAGGCAGCACCCACGCACAGCTCCAGCCTGTCAACACCCCAGATCTGAGGTGGAGCTCTCTGAAAACACCTCTCCAGGCTGCCACATTTTTAAGTGCTTTCAGCAGAATTTTAGGAATGTTGTGAAGTCAGCAAATGCAAACCTGCAAAACTACCGCTTGGAAAATGTTTAAGTTTTCTCCCTTAATGAAAAAAAAATAAATATGGAGGTAGCGGGCTCATTTATGATTAATAAGCAAGAACTTATTTTGGCTCTAAAAACTCTCAGTTTGAAGGCAAATATTCTGTTGGACCCCTCTCAGAGTAGCAAACTTTCTCCCAGGAAAGGGAATATATCCAATAAATAAGTTTATTTTCCTCTCACAATTGTTTTCCCTGCAGAGCCCAGATTTCCAGTGTGGAGTAGTTTAAGGCAGAGCATCACTCATCCCCCTTTTCATTCCCAGTCTCACAGCCTGGAGGAATATTCCTGCTGGAGGTGGGCACAGCAGGAATGTTTAATGCTGCCAGCAATTTCAGCCCCTGATGGGTACTTGTCACATCACAAATCCGTTCATTCCCACCTTCAAAGCACAGCTGGGAGGGAAATTTTTGGTGTTGCTCAAGGCTTAGGGAATCTCTTGACCCATTTCAGTTAATAAAAGTTGAGGGGGTTTCTTGCTACTTTTTGAACACAAGGGAATCAAGGGGTGTTCCCAGAGGGCCGAAGGAACAGCACAGGCAGAGTGAAGCCAGAGAATAGATAATAAATAAATAAAAAATAAATAAATAAAATAAAGAATAAATAAATAAAGAATAGGCTGTGGTGGGGCCAACACCTGAACCAGGGGCCCTCACATCCCTAGAGGTGGGAATTTGGCCAGCAAGACACAGACTGTGGCTAAAGTCACCCCAGAATACAAAAAAAAAAAAAAATTAAAAAATAATAAAGCTTATTAGACTTATTAAAAGCAAAGAAGCTCTAAATTCAGGATTCTGCATACTGAGAAATTTCAACTTCAGCTCCTGACTCAAAGCTCTGTTTTTTCTCACAAGCAGCTCAGAGAAGAACAAGAGCCCAAGTAAGGAAGGAAAAAGGAATTAATGGAAGGAGGACAGTATTTATTTGATTTTTGAGAAAACACTTCTCATAATACTCAAAGATGGGTCTCTCCAGTAGAGTTTTGCAAAGAACAGAGTTTTTATTTGGGTTTATTGTGTTAATAATTGAGAGGACACAGGATGATAAAACAAAATGAGCTCTCATAACCATAGCCCAACCTATTTGATAATGTCCTCTCCCATTTCCATGACTTCATCATCACTCACTGCATTATGTCTAAACATAGACTATAAACTCTCCGTAATTCGGTTTGCAAAGCATTATGCATATTTAGGGAGCTATCTAAATAATCTTAAATTAAGTTACAAAGCCAAGGGAAGAGCCAAGTCATGCCCTCACACACACAGGGCTGCCAGGAGAACATGGAAAACCTCAAGTTTTCCCGAGAAACGCAAACACAAAAACACATTTGTTGCACACTCATCACCACGTGGCCATCTGATAAATAATAACCATAAATATGATAAAATCTATCTCCAGTAAAGGGTTATCTGAGTACCAAGCCATGCTCAATACCCCAAACCATGCTGGAAACAGTTCTGCCCCTAAATACCCCCCAAAATCGTCTCCAGGGAGAGGGAAGAGGCTGAGCAGGAGAGAAATACACCCTGATTCCAACCTCTCCTGTTCTTAGGGCTTTTTTCCTATGACAGCATTGAACACAACATCCCAAAAGCAGCCAGGCAGCAAAAACCCCATAAGCAAACCTCTGGTGTGGGGGGAATTTGGGAAGCCAGCACAGAACTGCGCAGTGCAAATCCTCCACTTTTCCACTAGGAAGAAAATATTATTCAAGGATTATTTTAAAGCATTTTTTGTTTTTTTTTGTCATCAACAGAACAGATTCTGCACCTCAAAGTACTCTCTGTATTCAGAGGACTGAAAACTTTAAAACTTTCCATGAAAACCTTATATGTTTCCATGCAGTGCTGGGGGTGGAAACACATAATTCACAGAAAAACCATTTCAATGTGCAAAATTCAAAACTATGAAAAACCAGAGGAATTAAACCTGTGCCTTGAGAAAAGACTTAACCTTAAAAGGACAGAAGCTTCAAGTTGTTTTGGGAAACCAGTGAGGAGTATCTGCAACTATACAGCACGAGGAATTTGGCAGGAAAACTTGTTTAAAGGATGGCTTACTGCCTTGGAAAGATTTTTGTTTAAAAGAACAATTTAAGATATTAAAATATAGATGGACAAGTGAAAAACCTCCACTCCCCTTAGGTGTTATCCAGCCAAAATGTTCGAGTCCACCAGATAGTTCTGAAGAGGAGCAAGAAGAATTTGATAAGCATTTATCCATTGTGGTACCAAGTCACACCAGGAAGGAAAACAGGGATATTTCCCTCAGAACTCAGGATCAGCCGCTCTGAGGAGAGGGATGCTGGATGCACACAAGGGTTGATCCAGCTCAGTAACTCTGACAGCTGACACACACTGCCTTAAAAGTAAAAACCACAAATATACACAAAACATGCTCAGTTTGACACATGGAGAGTGAGAGAACCTGGAAAGAAGACAACACCAAACACAAGGAGCTGGGATTTGCAGAGCATCGGCAACATCTGTTAGAAGATTTTGACAAAGCCCTGCTCTGGTGCTCCCTAAGAAACCCCAGCACATCCTGTGACAAAGCAGAGGTGCTCAAGCACAGGTGCTGCCCTTCCTTTGTGCCCAGGATGTACCAACACCATTTTCCATCCTCCCAAGCACAGCTCCTGTGGAGAACCCCTCGTGCTGTACCAGCATTTACACCTGGGAGGAGGCTGTGACCACCTTCTCCCTGTTCCACAGCCACTCCATCTCCATCATTCCTTCTGTTTAAAATCCTCATTTATCCAGCAAACCATTGCCTCCAATTGCAGGAACTCTGGTTAGGGGAGGTTTATTCCAGTGCAGGGTTAACATCTTTCACCTCCTTTCTTTACCCAGGCAGAATTTTCCAGGCAAAAGCAGTCCACACAATTTTTAAGCAACCATATTTAGACAGTCTCTTTCTCTGAAACCATTTCTCCCACCAAAGTTTTTGTCTCTAAGTGTTGGAAAAAAGGAATAAAAAGGATCTTTCCCAGCCCTACCTTCCATGACGTAGACCAGGGAACCCACATCTCCCTCCTTGATGATGCAGCTGTCCTTGCCATACTCCACGGGGTACATACAATCCACAATCTCCTGGATCTGGGATAATTCCAGGTTCTTCATGAAGTCATTGTCAAGGATTGCTTCCTTTATTAGCTCCTTGGACCTGGGGCACAAAGAAATTTAAAAAAAATAAAAAAAAAATTTAAAAAAATCAGTGTTTTCCCTAAAAATGTGCAGAGAAGTCAAAGAAAAAAAATACACAAAGTAAATTAAACAAAGAGATGTGAACTTGCAATTATTTTTTGTAAACAAGCTTTAGATATGCCCAGCATTGAAATATAAATAGATTTCGTAGAGTTGCAAAATCCTCTTTTAGCTACAAGTTTCACATCTACAATAAACACAGCTACTTGGAATATCATCCATACACAAAACTGAAAGGAAGCACAAACAAGAGGGTAGCAGTATAGGTAGTATAACTTGGTTTATTATATTTTCCAATAATTATACAAACTGGAGCACACCAAAGGGTGACGCTGCACAGATTCTCTGAGTATTTATATTATATTGGCTTATTTATATTATATTGGCTACAGGAGGCATTTGGCACAAAATTCCTAAAGCCACTTGTGCAGGTGGACAACTGAGATGTTAAATCCTGATCTAGACCAAAACTAAAGCTCCTAAAACACCTCCAGCAGCTCCTCAGTCCTGACCCTGGGGGCTGAGCTGCTCACAGCCAGCAGTTTCCTGAGCAGTCAGGAGGGTTTCAGCTGTTGAAAGATGAAAATGAAGCAAACTTTTCAAATAAAAACACTTTAATGGGTCACATCTTCTTGAAAAAGAGCCAAACTGGGACTTGAGGAGACCCAAACCAGCCCAGCCTTGGGGATACCACGGTCCTTGCACAGCGTCAGAAGCAGCTCAGGGCTCCACCACCGCAGAGCCAGCTCAGCGATGTTTAAGATTCTTTTTATTCCTGTGATAGTTTGGAGGTTGTTTCAACACAGCTCATTCCTCTGGACACCAGAGGCCACCAGAACTGACCCTGCTGAGGGGCAGGAGGAGACAGGACCAGGCTGCCCAAGGATGAAGCAGGCTCAGGGCACCACAAAACCATTCCTGAGAGCTGGAATCTGCCTGCACACCAATCCCTGACTGCCACTCCGTCCCCTCCTGTGTGCAAATAAGGACCCTCAGGAAAACCTGCACCTGGGGGATGTCTTCCTTTCAGCACAGCTGGGGATCTGTAGGGCTGACTGGGTGCTGCATAACCCCATTTCCTCACCCCACCTCCTGTGCCAAGCCAGACAATGCTTTCCCTGCCGTGCCTTGACTCAACTCTTGACTGCTCTTCTGGTCTCAGCCTCCCCAAACCCTCATAACAGTGAGCTTGTTATTAATGTTACCCAGCTGCCCACCAAAGAAAGCCTAGTTAAAGCTTTTGTGTTCATCATGTCAACCTGCTTTCCAATTCCAGGCATTTATTTCATTCCAAGGCTCCAAATTTATTTTGTTTCTCCTTGATAAAGTCAGGCTTTCAAGAGGAGTTGCTGCAAGAATACCCAAAAAGACTGTAGGGAATTCCTGGCCCAAGTCAAACTTCCCTCTGGATGTAGAGATCCTCAGCACAAAACAGTGCTCTTCTTGTTGGAATTGAACATGGGAAAGGATTTGAGGAGGAATTGGGAAATTTGGTCCAAACAACAGCAAAGGAACCGGAAAACTCGGACTAAATCAGCTTAAAGGTCTTTTTCAACCTTTATGATTCTAGCTGGGGGAGAAGCAGCAAAATAGACCCAATATGAATAAATTTAGGGAATTCAAGAGCTTAATAATATTATCAATATTATATTAATAATAATAGTAATATAATATGATATCAGATGTGTAACAGAACATCTGAACCACCTGATTCAGTCTCTATCCTCGACACAGGAATATCAGAGCAAGCTCAGGGGCTCCTGAGTCATCCCAGCCCTTTTAACCACCCCACAAAATACATCATCACGAAGGAAAACATGTTGGCTGGGACATCAATGAAACACAGCTTCATCTCTGCCACATCAGAGCATCCTAAAATTAAATACCCACACGGAAAGGGCTGGATAATAACTCAGTCATGCTCAAATGTGAGCAAAATAGGCTTTATTAGTAGGGATAATTGGTTAAGATGAGACTTTGACTACAAAGCCTGTGAGAAAAGCACCTCCAGCTGCCCTTAAACAGTGCTGGCTGGAGGAGCAAAACCATCTTGCAAGCCAGCTGCTTATTTATGAGAGTATTTCATAGAATCCTGGACTGCTTTGGAAAAAAGTGTTAAAAATCATCTCCTTCCAGCCCTGCCACCACAGACTAAACCACCCTCCATAGTTTGGGAGCTCCAAACCCTTCCAGCAGGAAACATTCCATCCATCTTTTAGAATAAAGCAAGAAAAAAAGCTGAGTTTGACATACTTGAAAATGAGTTGGTACTAAAAATACAACGTCAGAGCTACAAGCAGAGCTCCTCTATTGTTCCCTGTGAGAGAATATTCGTCACTCTTAATAATTCAGAAAAATTACTCATGCACTGTGGCCTGCCAGCCCCTCACACTGGCATGTGCCAGGCCTTCAGCAACTTCCACATTATTTTATTATTATTATTATTATTAGCTTTTCTTTCCCTGTAATTCACAGGTGCCATTTCAGATAAAGAGGCTTTTTTCTATTGTGTTTATTCTAATGTACAATCCCAGGTGGGAAAAGCCCTCCCAGACCATCAGGCCCAATCCCCACCTTGTCACCAGCCCAGAAACACATGAACCTCAAAGCACATTAATTAACTCCTAGTCCTCAATTATTCCCTAATAGGTGCTTCTCCAAACCACACCATTCCTTAATCATCACCATTATTTCAAAACAGCAGCTATCCCACACACATGAATATAGGAATCTACCCTGTAATACAGAATAAAAAATATTTTAAATGGTTAAAAATCATACTCCTGCCACGGCAAATAAGTGCTTTAAACAAGATATAGCTGTTCCATTACCTCTTATTTTCCAACAGTATTTCTTCTGTACTTTCTGGTTCGGGTTTCTAATAGGAACAACGCACAAACAAAATAACCTGCAATATTTGTAAGGCAGCAGGACTGCTTCCAAATGAGCTTGTCTGAAGGAGAAGGGTTTCCATGAATATTTACTTAGCACTGGAGTCAATGTCTCTGCCTTCAGAGGGTCACTCAGAGTAGAAAGCAGTTATTGCCATCTTTCCTCTCCAGAGCAAGCAGCCTGGCACCAAGCCATCCCTGTTTTCCTGAAAGATTAATGACCAAATGTGCTGGAGACTTGATGAAGAGTTTAAAAAGAGGGCACAATCCTCTGTGATACATCCTGTCCCAAATCAGTTTAGGTCCATCACGGTAATTAATAAGGCAACAGGAGGAAGAAGCTAATTGCATTTGAATTTGCAGAAGTCATGCAAAAAGAACCTGAACAAGTTGCCTACAAGTACACCCAATGCACACAAACCTGGCTGTGCTGCCTCTCAGGGGCAAAGCACAGCCAGGGGTGTCCATCCACACACCTCCCACAGCTCTACTGGGGGTGCTCTGCTCCCCTAGCCCGACCACAGCCTGCCACCAGCACCCCCAACAAGCCAAAGAAATTCAGTTTTTTGCCCCAGCAAGCACAGAAGCCGTGCTGAGCTGTGGAAAGCTTTATGTTAAAGGTTTGCAGTGACCATAAAATGCTGGATTTCAAACCCTGCTGTGAACACCCACCGGCACAAAGGCGGAGATAAATAAAAATATTGGATTGTAGCAGATGGGAAATAAAACCCCTGAGATGCATCCCCAGGAGTGTGGGGAGCTTGAGGGATGGGGAATTCTGCCCCTCTGTCCCTGTGCTCAGGTGAGACCCCACATGCGGAGCTGCCCCAGCCCTGGGGCCCAGCACAGGAGGGACCTGGAGCTGCTGGAGAGAGTCCAGGGGAGGCACCAGGATGATCAGAGGGATGGAGCAGCTCTGCTGGGAGGAAAGGCTGTGGGAGATGGGATTGTTCAACCTGGAGATGAGAAGGCTCCAGGGAGACCTCAGCTCCTTCCAGTGCCTAAAGGGGCTCCAGGAGAGCTGGAGAAGGGACTTGGGACAAGGGATGGAGGGACAGGACAAGGGGGAATGAATTCCCACTTCCAGAGGGCAGGAATAGATGGGATATTGACAAGGAATTGTTCCCTGGGAGGGCAAGGAGGGGCTGGAATGGAATTCCCAGAGAAGCTGTGGCTGTCCCTGGATCCCTGGAGGTGTCCAAGGCCTGGCTGGATTTTGGGGCTTGGAGCAGCCTGGGATAGTGGAAGGTGTCCATGCCCATAGCAGGGGGTGGAACAGGGTGCGCTTTGAGGTCCCTTCAAGCCCAAACCATCCTGGGATGCTTTGCAGCCCAAGTTAATCCCCAGTGCTTTGCAAGGGGAAAATCAGTAAAGTAAATATCCAAGTAAATACCCAACCCTGCAGCACAGTCCGTTGTTATCCAACAGGAATTCCCTTTTTCCAAGGAACACAACCAATGCTCATCCCAGGCTCTTCCCTCACAGCAACAAAAGCCATGTTCCTTACGCTGGGTTTGTACCTTCTGGCACATACAATAAATATTAGAACACAAAGTTATTCTTCATCCCAAAAGGGCTCGTTTCAATGTGGAAAAGCCACTTGCTGGCTTTAAGGAAGGGAAGAATTTAGGAGCAGATGGAAAAACTTCTGACAGACCCCTCTAGGGATGCTTCTAGAAAGCAAAGCCCTCCCACCACACCCTGTTCTGGTGCAATCCCAGTTTGCATTGGAGCCTGCAGGAACCTGGGGGTCAAGGGGAGCTACCCAGGAATCATTCCCCAGAGAATCTGCTGCTGGCAAGAGCTGATCAAACAGCGGTGGATCAGGAAAAAGAGAAGAAATTAAGAGTTCAATTTAAAGATTATAGCAAAACAAGTCTGAATTTCAGGTTGTTCACCTTCACCACCACAGCTTTACAGCAAATATATTTGAAACTACCGTAAGGAAAGCAAAAAGCAAGGTACTGGTTGGACAGGCTGGAAGATGCCTGCAAAAAAGGGGAAGAAAAACCACACTTGGCAGTGACAGAAATAAGCAAGACCATTTTTTTAGCTGTTTCCATCTCAAAACTTTGAGCAAAACTTTTCAATATGCCAATTTTGGGGGGGAAAGAGTATTTTACCTTGAGTTTCCCCTACCAGGAATTAACAAATACTAGTAATAACCTAAATCTCCATATTTAGGAAGGAAATACCCACAGGAACTCGACCAAGCAGACAGAGAGAGCTCAAGCTTACAGCAGTAAAAATGCAGGGCCCTGGGAGATGAGAATTCCTGATTTACTCACACAATAAATCCTGCTCAAAGCTACTGCAACCAGTGGCACCTTTTTTTACAGTTATCACTGCTGTAAAAATCCAAATTATTTGTAGAAACTCATGCACAAAAGCACTATTTTTTGGGACCTTCCATTACCCTGCCCAAGGAATTAAGCTGATTTCAGAGATAAGAAGTATGGAAAAAATTCTGCAGCCTCTGCCCCCGAATCTGATGATGGATACAAGAATCCAGCCAATCCCTACAACAACCGTCTGTTTAAAATCCACACCGTGAAATGTTTAAAAGTGTTTACTTCTACAAAATGTGGCCATGGAAAAACAGAAAAAAACCCTTCCTTAAAAAGGGAAAACACAGCCAAGGATTGTGCCTGCTCCAGCTTGCCAGAAACTATCCAGCAAGATACGAATACACAGCAAGAAGTGTTAGACTGATATTTTTTTTTAAGCTGTCCCCAGACATACCTCCCTTTCCAAAGGGGGTTTCCATTCCAAGCAGCACAAAAAGCAGAGGCTGCGAGTTTCCAGCAGGGTTGGGGAAGCTTTTTGCTCAAAGCTCACCTTTGTAGAGCTTCTAATTCTGTTTTAAGCCCTCGTGTAGTTCAAAGAGGAGGTAAGACTGAAACACACCCAGCTCTGTTCTGGAACAGAATCCCAGAGTGGTTTGGATTGGAGGGACCTTAAAATCACCTCTTTCCACCCATTTTGGGCTGTCCCAAACACTTTCCACTATCCCAGGCTGCTCCAAGCCCCATCCAACCTGCCCTTGGACACTTCCAGGGATCCAGGGGCAGCCAGAGCTTCTCTGTGCCAGGACCTCTCCACCTTCACAGAGAAGAATTAATTCTGTCTGTGGAACCTGAATTTCCCCTGTGTCAGTCTGAACCCATTCCCTGTGTCCTGGCACCCCAGTTCCCAATGCAGAGCCCCTCTCCAGCTTCCCTGTATCCCTTCAGGCCCTGAAAGGAGCTGAGGAGTCTCCACACGCCCTTCCCTTCTCCAGGCTGAGCAGCCCCAGCTCTCCCAGCCTGGCTCCAGACGGAAGATGCTCCAGTCCCTTCAGTAATTTCAGGAGTTGTTCCAACAGTTCTGTGTCCTCCTCACATATCTCCATATGTGTACTCAACGTGATACTCCATGGGTATCTCCATAACTCATCTCCTGTGGCCTGGCCAGGCATCCAGAGGTTCCAAATTGGCAGCTGAGAACCACAAAGCCTTCAGTGATCCCAAAATAAGCATCAACAAGAGACAGCAGTCCAGACCTGTTCCTGTCACTCCTCCCTTCCCAGCAGGCTGGGTTATGGATTGTTGTCAGCTCCTAGGTTCCCATCTAAGAACCAGAGGTAGGAGCAGAACTTCCAGGATGATTATTTAATCCCTCAACCACCAGCCTGAAGCCCACACCATTCAGCAAAGCTGCTTTTGCAACTGAAGTGAAATTCTTGGTGCCAAGGCAAGGTGGAGGGTCCCTCCCTGTGAGTGTGTGGCTTTTAGTGCCACAGCTCCCAGGAACAAACCCCCAGCACAGAGCACTTCCTGAAGGGTGAAATGCTGGATATTGCCTTCAGATCCTAAAACCTGCAAGAGAACAAGCAGATCTTTTCATGACTCACTCCGAGGAGCAGAGGAGAGAAAAGCTCGGACCTTTGGGTAAGATCTGGGGCTTGTTTGGACTCCAGTGCCCTTAATAGCTGATAAGTCTGCCTTAGCTGTTTGTTTTGGCTCTGGATAAAGCCCACTTTGGATGTTCCTTCAAGGGAATTTTAAATATAACTCCAGAGAGCTATTCTTGTCTCAGTAACTGGGAATAAGAGTAGGATTCAAGTCTGCGACCGAGTAACGTGAAGGCCTTTAAATACTCTTGTGGATTTTCTTTACAATGCTTCCCTTTCCCACAACACACAACCCACAGCCCATCTTCAGGTTTTAGAGGAAATTTCTGAGCAGGAACTTAAGTATCTTCAGCAAGCCTCCTCCTGAACAGCTGGATGGAAGAATGTTCTTCGCAAGAGTCCACTAAAATTTTTAACCAAAATGCCAATTTAAAAAGAGGTTAAACAACTCTGCCCTGATCGAAACCTGTAAGCCAGGAAAATAGCTTTCACATTTCCAGGTTTTCTTGCACTTCAGTACAACTTGGAGTTCCAGAATCAAGTTGCTCTGCAGAGAATGTTGCTCAGACAGCTCCACTTAGGATTTCTAAATATATCAGTACACTGCTGTTCATTATATCATATTTTGGCACCCGACATTTAAAAAGAAAAATCATTTCAGCAAAAAAATATTCAAATCCCCTTTCACCTACGCTGAAAATTGTTGTTGGTATAAAAATACTGTAGGCAAGAGTTGGTTAACTTGCATTTTAATGTGTCTCACCCCACAGATCTTAATTTACCACCCTTTTTTAGGCTCCTATTTCGCATCCTACAAGGCCCCAGGTTTAGATACCAGAAATGTTGGCAAGCTCAGGCAGGCGAAGAAGTTGGCTCTTGCCAGCACAATTTGCCTCCTCCTGCACTCTCTGACAGCTCCGAGGAACTCCCACATGAGCTGCATTTTGAGAAACCACTACCAAGCCCTCAGAGAAGGATTAAGCAGCTCCTTGATTACCTGAAGCAAACAGCAGAAGCTTTGGGCAGCTAATGAGAGGTGTAAACACAAAATCAGAGAAGCATTTGGGTTGGAAAAGATCCTCAAGGCCATCAGGTCCAAGCTGTGTCTGATCCCCACCTTGTCCCCAGCCCAGAGCACTGAGTGCCACGTCCAGCCCTTCCCTGGACACCTCCAGGCATGGGGACTCCAAACCTCCCTGGGCAGCCCCTGCCAAGGCCTGAGCTCCCTTGCCATGGAGAAATTGTTCCAGAATTCTTCTAGAACACGTAGCAAAGTGATGGTGAAGGGGGATGGGTGTCTCTCAGGGATGCCTGGCCAAAACCAAGCAGACTTTTGAGGGCTGTTACCCCATGCATTTCACAGTTTCAGTGCTCACATCCAGCACAGCTGTGCTGGAGCCTTCTTGCACCTACAAAAATAGCAGAGAAAACACGTCCCCATATGTCTCCACACCCAAGGACCCAGAAACAACCCAAAATCCTCAAGAAGGAGCTCGGTGAACAAGACAGAGTCACAGAAACCCAGACAACACATCCTGAAAGTCACGACGATGCATCTTGAAAAGAACCATGTAGTTGAAAGGCAGGAGTTTCTCCATCCAAACCATTATCCATGTGGGCTTCCAGTCCTGGCAGCTCCATGCAGTGACCCCTGACTGGAGGCAAGGATGAGGAGGGGAGCTACATGGCAAATCCCACAGTTCCCCCAAGTTTATCAGTGCATTTGGAGGTCTTTGTGGCTCCCTGGGGATAAATGAAGGTGTGGACAGTGAGCTGCACCCATTCCCTGGAGAAGGGAGTTACTGATGGCCACCACGGAGACGGCTTCACCCTGGTGCAACAGGCAGGAAATCTGCCAAGGGAATGATAACCTAATTTACATAGATGCAGAAATCCAATTAGAGATCCTCTGAGCAGAGACAGCTCACTCTGCTCTCCTGGATTACAGGCTGAGAACATTTCAGGAGCGCCTCCAAATGCACCGTGGGCCAGGAGAGATGGATGTGCTCTGCAAAAGCACTTTGCTCCTCCCTGACATAAACACATCCACAGGGAATGCTGTCAAAGCCAGGGAAATAGACAGCTGCTCCAGTGAAAGTTCAGGAAGGGGATTCACAGGAATTGTGATGGATGGGGAGGAGAGAAAAGCGACAGAGACTTCACATCCCTCACTCTGATTCACCCAACACTTGTGATGGATGGGACTGTCACCAGGGAAGTCCCATCAGCTCTCTCCAGCCTGGAGAAATCCCTGGCTGAAGTGCCATAGGCGTGTGGCAATGGAATGCTGCAGACAGTGCTTGGAGCCTCAGTCTTCCAATAAATATTCTCAGGGATCTTAGAGAGAACCATTTCTTCCCAGTTCACGAGTCAGCAGGAGGCCTGACGTTTGCAGGCAGGCTTTGGGACATAAATATTTGCAAGACGTGTGGCATTATCCAAATAACTTCCCGCTGCCAAGCACCAAGGAGCAGCCAGGATGGAAGGGCAAGACGTGCCTCCTCCCAGAAGGGTCACTCCGGGATGCAGCCGTGGGAGCACATCCTGCAGGCTCTGTCTAGCCTGCCAATAAACCAGATTAGAGCTGGACAAGCACCTTGTGGCAGGCAAGATGAACTCTGAGCAGCCACACAACTTGATAGCATTTAACTGGAGAAAGAGCAGCAGCAGGAAGCTCAGGAGGTGTCTGTGGAAAAGCAGGAGGATGGGGCTGGGAGCAGGGCAGTGCTGCTGCTTTCCTTCTGCTCAAAGGTAGGTGGGGGAGAGGTTGACACATTCCAAATATTATTTTCTCATCCCTATTTCTATTGCATGAGCATTGACCGTGACAATCCCACTGAGTTTTGAAGAACAGTGCAAACAACAACTGCTCCGCACAACTCCCTGACAGGAATCCAGGGAACAGGGACAGGACAAGGGGAAACGGCCTCAAGCTGTGCCAGGGGAGGCTCAGGTTGGACACCAGGAGGAATTTCTCCATGGCAAGGGAGCTCAGGCCTTGGCAGGGGCTGCCCAGGGAGGTTTGGAGTCCCCATGCCTGGAGGTGTCCAGGGAAGGGCTGGACGTGGCACTCAGTGCTCTGGGCTGGGGACAAGGCGGGGATCGGGCACAGGGTGGACTTGATGACCCTGGAGGGTGTTTCCAACCTTAATGACTCTGTGGTACTAAAACAAAACAGGGCTTTTGCTCATCTTGGTTTAGGAATTCCACCAAGAATCCCATGGTTGTAGTGTTGCCTTTGGCTTCAATCAAAAAAAAAAAACAAAAAACCCAAACTCTGAAGCACTCAGCACTGTCCTCATGGAGGGGAGATCCCACAGCCACAGAAGGGATGCCCAGCACAGCAGGAATCAGAGCAGCACAAGGCAGACACCTCCAGAGAAACCCTCCCACCAAAAAAAACCACAACACAAAAAACTCAACCCCAGGCATGGAAAGCTCCAATCTCAGGGCTTTCAAGTCTTCATAAAATCTTGGATTGTAAAGAACAATCTGCAGGGGGCAATTGGTGGTGGGTTGGGGACTCAGAGAAATTTCCCTAATTCCCATAAACCATATGAGACAAACTCCAGGGATGCCTGCAATCATCCAGCCACATAATAAACACAAGACAGAAACTTAAAGGAATTGTTTTGAAGAATAATTGTGACAAATGTGCTAGGAGAAAGCAGGCACCAAATTCTGATGGAAGGCAAGGGAAAGATGAAGAGGTTTGAATTTGAAGGATTTTAGGAGACAGCCCTTTTCTTTGATCAAAATAACTCTCCTCCAGAGGTACTGAAAGTTTCCAGGAATTTCAGCCTGGAAGGATACTGAAGGGGAAACATCCTATTTCTGGCAAATGGGAAGATATTTTTGAACAAGTAGTAACCTTACATTTCATGGCATCACTTGTCCTCAGGGAATCCTAACAGGAATGGACATACGGAGGTAAAAGAAGGATGCAGCGGTACAAAAGGTGCTGCCCAAGGAAAGCAAAGGAGTGGCATGGAGACTGGGGAAATCACAGAACCAGTTAGGCTGGAAAAGCCCTCCAGGATCATCCAGTCCTTGGAGCCTGGGCCCAATGCCCACCTTGTCCCCAGCCCAGAGCACTGAGTGCCACGTCCAGCCCTTCCCTGGACACCTCCAGGCATGGGGACTCCAAACCTCCCTGGGCAGCCCCTGCCAAGGCCTGAGCTCCCTTGCCATGGAGAAATTCCTCCTGGTGTCCAACCTGAGCCTCCCCTGGCACAGCTTGAGGCCGTTTCCCCTTGTCCTGTCCCTGTTCCCTGGCAGCAGAGCCCGACCCCCCCTGGCTGTCCCCTCCTGTCAGGGAGTTGTGCAGAGCCAGAAGGTTCCCCTGAGCCTCCTTTGCTCCAGCCTGAGCCCCTTTCCCAGCTCCCTCAGCCCCTCCTCACAGGTTTCACGCTCCAGACCCTGAACAAGTTTTGGAGATTACTCACTATGGTCTTTAGGAGCAGCTGTGACCTCCTGGTGTTACAGCCTGGCAAGCCAGAACCCCAGCGTGGGATCCACGGAGATATTCCCAAGGGAAGGCTTTCCCACTTACAAAGGGCCATTTCAAGGGGAGACAGGAGCAGCACTTGTTTTCTGGAGGACAGACAGCAACAGGCATAAAGGCACATGGCTCTCCTGCCCCACTCAGCAAGCCAGGAAAGCCCCAAAATGCACAGCTCAAATGTGCTGCCACACTGCTGCCCAGAACCACAACAGAAAACCTTTGTTTCACAGGAAAGCTCCAAACAGGGAACCAGAGAGAAGAACCGTGTCTCAAGGCTGAGAACTGTGACAGGAAAAACAAGCCAGAGGAGGGCAGAGAGTTAAGTTACCTTTATCTGCACCACATGTGCAGAAAACAAAGTTTGCTCCCATAATGTACCACTGAGATTTCTTTCCTTCCCTGGCATTACTATCCTGCACTTAAGTCTCCCCTTTTCCACCACCCTCGTGTCTCGTCACCTTCCCACACCATCTCCCAACTCCAAAATGCTTGTTCCCATTGCAGCAACTCTAGCTCTTGTTCCTTTTTCGTCCAAGTTCCTCATTTGACATTCCTAGTGCAGAGCACCATGGATTTCTCTTCCTTTTCCTTCCACCATCCTCACAAATGCTTTCTCCCCCGCTTCTGTTCCCCCTGCAAGTCCCTGCCCCTCTCACTGTTTCACTGCTCCCATGGGGCAGTTGAACAAATATCAGCCAAAACAAAGCAGAAAGCTGAGCCCCAGGCCAGGAAAAATACTCAGGTTGCAAAGGGGCTGAAAGGAGCCAGAAGGAGCCCAAGGGTTTCATGTGGCAGAAGAGGAAAAGAAGGAGGAAATAGAAATGTGCCTTCCATCAGATTTGGTGGGATATTGGGAATAAATCCTTCCCTGGGAGGGGGGAAGCCCCTGGCACAGGGTGCCCAGAGCAGCTGTGGCTGCCCCTGGATCCCTGGCAGTGTCCAAGGCCAGGTTGGACAGGGCTTGGAGCAGCCTGGGATAGTGGAAGGTGTCCCTGCCCATGGCAGGGGTGACACTGGATGGGGTTTATGGTCCCTTCCCACCCAAACCCTTCTGTGATTCCATGATAATGAGGGGAAGAAAACCCAACAAAACCACAAAAAAAGCAGAACAGGACATCAGTACATCACAAGGAGACAGAAATAGTGTTTCTTCCAATAAGGCACATGTGGGTTTCTAGGGAAACAGTTCCTTTCCTCTGTCCCCAATATTTCACGAGACTAGGAAAGAAACCTCGTTCACATTCTGAAAAGCACTGCTACAACTCTTCCGTGTTCTGAGTCTGTTCCACGCTCCGAGGCTGCATTGAGGAAATATTTACATGAAGGAATACACAGAAAGAGCTAAAAAGAGATAGAGAAAACGTGCCTGCCAAGGAGCAGAGTTATTTCTGTGGAGGAAACAGGAACTACTGGAAGGAACTGAAATAATTCAGATTCAGTTTAATCCCAACAGGCCCAGGAAGTAACATTTGAGATTTAAGTGCATTTTAAAGATAACAATTCTTTTTTA
Organism: Pseudopodoces humilis; assembly: GCF_049639895.1. Lineage (NCBI taxonomy): Eukaryota > Metazoa > Chordata > Aves > Passeriformes > Paridae > Pseudopodoces > Pseudopodoces humilis. The sequence goes on along the minus strand of NC_142208.1, from coordinate 3,423,325 downwards.
AAGTCAAAAGCAGGCACAAGCTGTTTGCATAAAGGCTAATATCACATATATTCAGGAGTGCAGGTGATTGGAAAGATCAGCCCAAGCTGGTGTTAAACACTGAACAACAAAATCAACTGGCACTGGAATTCTTGGAAAACACAACTTCCTTTACTGAGTTTAAGGAAAAAACATTCCAGCCTTTCAAGTCAGTAAGAAAACAGCACAACTTTGAGCATTCTTTTTTAAAATCTAAATTCAGCCTGCTCACCCAAACAGCAAGAGCAGCCAGATCTAAATGGAAAACTCAAACCCAAAGAAAAGCAGCCAAACCTTGTGGTCATTGTTCATCCTGGGGCCTGCACTTCCACATCTCCTTTTGCAGGAAGTTTGAATAAATCCTTTATTTCCAATGGAATTCAGTTCATTTACCCCTATTTCACCCACTAAGATCCACCTTATCTGAAATGAAACACTTCTGCTCACCTAACAAAGCACTTCAGGCAGCTGTGATGCACAGGCAGATTTTGGAAAACTATTTTAACTGTGTCCCTACGAGACAATTTCTCCCCAGGAAAGAGAACTCCTGGGATTCTCCATTATGGAACACTAAGAAGTGTTAATAATAATCCACCTCTTCCAGCTAAGGGAACTGGGACATTCTGCTCACTCAGACCCACTTTGTAACGCCAGGACAAGGGGGAATGGCTTCCCACTGCCAGAGGGGAGGGATAGGCAGGATTTTAGGAAGGAGGGTGGGGAGGCCCTGCCCAGAGAAGCTGTGGAAGTGCCCAAAGCCAGGTTGGACTCTGGGGCTTGGAGCAGCCTGGGACAGTGGAAGGTGTCCCTGTCCATGGCAGGGGTGGCACTGCATGGGCTTTAAGGTCCCTTCCAACCCAAACCATTCCGTGATTCCATGATTTTCCCCATCTATTCCATGAATAAAATGATCAGGTCTTTAATAATCTGTATATTATATTATACCTGATGTCCTTTAGGTGCAGTGGTTCTTAAATAGGTGCCAGAAGTAACATTAAGATTTAAATTCCCATGGTTTTTCCCTCTCCAGCGTGCAGTTCCAGCAGCTGGCAGCTTCCACTTCCCATCACAGATCCACTGAGGCTGGAAAAGCCCTCTAAGGTTGAATCCAACCATCAGCTCCACACCACCACATTCATTACATGTCCCCAGGTGCCACATCCAGGCCTTCCTTGGACACCTCCAGGGATGGGGACTCCACCACCCTTCCAATGCCTGACCACCCTTTCCATGGAAAAGTTTTTCCTTTATCCAATCTAAACCTCCCCTGGCACAGTTTGAGGCCAACTTCACAAGGTGCTCAACCATCCCAGCATTTCCTTCTTCCCAAACTGTAACTCCTGCAGGAAACCTCAGGAATACAACACTTTCCACCTGCCAGTTTAATGGATCTGCTTTTTTTTTGGCAGCCATCCCAAGAAGCTGGTATATGTGGTGGTATTCTCTCCAAATCCTACTTGGACAATTTGCCTTCCTGCTCAAGGAATAAAATCTAACAGTTCTTCTCTGTGCTGGTTAATAAATCTGCATGCTGCTTTCAGGGTTTTTTTGTTTCCCAGTAGAGAGACAAGGCTGTTCTATTTATAAAGGTCAAGTAAATTGTGTGCAGTCTGTGGAGCCTTAACATCTCTGTGTTATTAAAACAGAATATTTCATTTAAATAGCCCCTTTCAGAGAGAAAAAGAAATTTCTCCTAATAACATCACTTCTCCCCTCCATTCTAAGTTAAGGTCTATGCACACAGAGGAGAATGCAAGTGTTTGCTTGTTCTTCACTCAAACAACTATTATTTTTTAAACACTCTATAACACTTTTACAGGTTGTTTGGATAAGCCACTACTTTAAATCCTGTTTGGCTGGCATGCCAGGAAAAAGCCTGGCATTATCTTGTGGGCAGGGAGAAAAGCTGCCAGGAACAGCAAACGGGATTGGGGCTGAGGAGAGGGTTAAACAAGGTTTAAGAGCCTTAACCTGGACAAAAACTTTGTCTCAAACATATCAGACACATCTCTGCCATCTTCCTGTACTGGAATGATGTCCTGAGGGACTGGTCCTTCCACATGAATTTCACATGAGGTCAGACAAGGATTCAAGAGCTGCCAATGCTCAAGCCTTCCTCAGTTCTGTGAGAAGCACCGGACTGGTTTAATCTTTATCCGCTTAACAACAACTGCAAATAAACAGGTTTTGTGGTCAGAGTGATGATCATGGCACAGCAAAATGGGGCAGACAGCTTAAATCCGAGGTAACGGTACCCGTGGAGCTGCTGGCACCGCACAAAGCCCATGCAGGCCCCCAGGAACATGGCAAACCAAGGAGCAAACACAAATCCCATCTAAGCCCATCCCAATAACAGCATTCCCAGCTGAACGCTGCCTGCACTGAAAGCACAGCACAGGAGACATTCTTCAGCTGGACCTACATAGGAACCTGAATTCCTGATGGCATTTTGTGTTTGATGATCCCCACCGTGGGCTGGTGGGTGGCTGAGAGCTGAGAGCTGTCCTGCACCGAGCCAACGTCAAAGAACACAGGTACAACCAAAAACAGAGCTGAGCAAGGGATCCCTGAGGTTGGTTATCATACTCTCCCCCAGAGCAGCTCAGGGAAGTCTGTAAAGGCAGGACCAAGAAGTGCCAGGCAGAATTACTCCCTGCAGGTGCTCTAATTCCATTTTTCTGGACAGATACGCCCAGCACTGCCAGCTAGAAGCTCAGCAACAAAAACCCCAAGAGACCAGCTCTGCCCCCCAACACTCAAGCTGGGCTCCACAAAGGCTTTAGATTAACAAAAGAAAAACCAACCCAAAAAAAAAAAAAAAAAAACCACTTGAAGTTTCTAACCTGAGCTTTAATTATTCCAAATTCTTCACCTCATTAGCACACCTCTAACAGACATAAACCAAATTTTAGAGATTGCTGTGTGATTTACTCTCGAGTTACTAGGAAAATAAAGCCTTAAACAAACCTGTCATTAACCTGTATCTGCCTTAACGTTTTTTCCTTAGGTGGAAATTTGAGGAAAGCTTTTCTGCCTGTGAAAATCAATGTCCCTTAAATGAGAATGCTGGAATTTTAAGTGTCCTGTTTTTGTTAAAGACTGCGCCTTGCTATTTAATCAGGAATGAAAAGTAATTTCTAATCACTGAGTGCCCATGCTTATGAAGCAATTATAGTTAAGGCATTCTTTGGGATAGAAAAACTCATCAGCACTGAAAGCCAGACAGATCAATGCCTGAAGTGATGGGCAGAGCAAACCTTGTGCTGAGCACAATTCTCTCCTCCTCGGATACAACACTGGGTGCCCCAAACTCCCCAACTTGTCGTAAATTAGGAAGCAAAAACATATGAACAGCATAAGTACATCTGAAGAGGAGAAAATAAAGGAATAAATGAACTTCTACTGCTCTCTGGCCACCCCTGAGGCTGCAAGCAGCACTTCAAGCAGGCTGATGAAATCCTCGTCAAAGGCAGCAGAGGAGTGTTGTGATCTGCACACTCCCTCTCCTAATCTGTTCTGGCAAGGCGATTACAGGAGCTGCTTCCTTTAAAAGAAGTCAAATTTATGCACACACGAATAAAGGGCTAACTGTACAATCAGTCCCAACAGCAGTGCCAGAAAAAGAGCCTGCTGCAAGAGGAAAATGGGATGCAAAACGCAGCATGGAAGGGAAGATGCTGATTTTTCAGCTCCTGCTTTATATGGATCAATAAGGCCACAGTGGTCGTAGAATTCTGGAATGGTTTGGGCTGGAAGGGACCTTAAAGCCCATCCAGTCCCACCTCTGCCATGGGTAGGGACACCTTCCACTATCCCAGGCTGCTCCAAGCCCCAAACCCCAACCTGGCCTTGGGCACTTGGGATCCAGGGGCAGCCACAGCTTCACTGGGCACCCTGTGCCAGGGCCTGTCCACCCTCCCAGGGAACAATTCCTTCCCAATATCCCATCTATCCCTGCCCTCTGGCACTGGGAAGCCATTCCCTCTTGTCACACTACCATTTGTAATGAATCTCACTCCATGTTTCCTGTAGCTCCATCAGGCCCTGGAAGGCCACTACAAGGTCAGCCCAAAGCTTCTCCTCTCCAGGCTGAACAATCCCAGCTGTCCCAGCCTTTCCTCCCAGCAGAGCTGCTCCATCCCTCTGATCATCCTGGTGCCTCCCCTGGACTCTCTCCAGCAGCTCCAGGTCCCTCCTGTGCTGGGCCCCAGGGCTGGGGCAGCTCTGCAGGTGGGGTCTCACCTGAGCACAGGGACAGAGGGGCAGAATCCCCCCCTCCCCTGCTGCCCACGCTGGGGCTCAGCCCAGGGCATGGGGGGATCTCTGGGTCCCAGCTCTCACCCCCAGCACCCCCAGGTCCTCCTCCAGGGCTGCTCCAGCTGCTCATCCCCAGCCTGGATCGATCCCAGGGGCTGCCCTGACCCAGCACCTGGCCTGGTTGAACCCTCTGCAATTCCCAAGGGCCCCCATGGAGAAGAGTTTGGGGGGTTCAGGGTTTTGTGCCTCAGCCAGCCCGTGCAGGCAGTGCCAAGGAAGGGCTGAGGAGGGAACAGGCTCTGCGTGCCCAGCACTCACCTTTTCCATGTTCAGCTGGGACAGATGTCCCTCCCCTACTGCTCCCCATCACTCTTCTCGCAGGGAACATAAGCCACCAACAGCCAAGACATTTGCAGACAGCCCAAGAAGCAGTTTTGAGGGTGTGAGGGGGAGGGCCAAAAGCAGAAATCTGTTTACTTGGCACCTAAATATAACCCAGTTAACTCAGCAAACATTTTCTCTCTACTACATTGCTATTTTGTCTGTGTGCAGAGGCTGCAAGGAACCAGCTGCAGCATCACCAGTTGATTACATTCTCTGATGAGAAATTTGCTTTTGTTCCTCAGCAGAAATTTCTGCCACTACGTGCCCGTGACCACTCTCCTGAGTCTTGGGTACAAAAATTCAGTTTTCTGCTAAAGCAGAAAGAAGGAGCTTTTCACCTCAGCTTTACACAAAGGAGCTCAGCTCAGCCATGCCTGGCCAGGAATCAAGCCCCTGATAATCAAACAGGACACATCAGGTGGCTGCTCTTCCAGGCTGGCCACAGGCTGATTAATTATTTCATTCCACACCAGGTTTATTAAGTTCTCTCATTCCACACCAGGTTAATTAATTCTTTTATTCCACACAAGCCAGCTGCTGCTAAAAGGGAGGTTTCTCAACCAGCTGCATTCAGAGTAAAGGCTGGTGCTCAGAAAAGCCTTCATGGACAGTAACCAAAAATACAATTGGGAGTTTTTAGATCTTTGTTCAAGAAGCATTATAACCCTTCAGAGCACTTTCAGGGGGGTTTTGCCTTTTTGTTACTTTTTTTTTTTTTGTAATAGGCTTGCACACCTGGACACCTGTAGCATGTAGAGGAAAACTTCTTTTCATTATGAAAATTAGAATGGAATCATAGAAGCCCAGACTAGTTTGGGTGGGAAGGGACCTTAAAGCTTATCCCATAACACCCCCTGCCATGGGCAGGGACACCTCCCACTATCCCAGGCTGCTCCAAGCCCCAAAGTCCAACCTGGCCTTGGACACTTCCAGGGATCCAGGGGCAGCCACAGCTGCTCTGAGCACCCTGTGCCAGGGCCTGCCCACCCTCCCAGGGAACAATTCCTTCCCAATATCCCATCCATTCCTGCTCTCTGGCACTGGAAAGCCATTCCCTGTGTCCTGGCACTCCAGCCCTTGTCCCTCTCCAGCTGTCTTGGCACCCCTTCAGGCACTGAAAGGGGCTCTAAGGTCTACCCAGAGCCTTCTTTTCCAGACTGAATTCCCAACTCTCTCTGACTTTGCTCCCAGGAGAGGTTTCAAATGATCCATGACATGATTTTTTTTTTTTTCCAGACTCACTTTAAGTCCAACCTCACCTGAAGTTTTACCAGGCAGGCAGATCCCTGTCAATGCAGCATCTGATTTACCCTTCAGATGAGTCCACAAACAGACAATTGATTTAACTTTTAGAAGCCCTCCCTGCACAACAGATATTCCTTAAAAAGCACAGGCCACAGGCAAAAGGAGAGATCTTGACTCTAAAAACGTCCAAAACACCAAAACACACATCTACAATTCTTCTGCAGTGCTTTAACACTAATTTGCTGAGGTGGCTGCCTTTTATCCTCAGTGTTTGTATTGCAGCAAAGTGCACTTGAGTCAACAAAGCAATCCCAGAGAAAATGGTGTCAGGGCACAGAGTGGCTGTGGCTGAGCAATCTCAGGCTCCCCAGCCCAAACAGATTTTAAAAAAAAACAACAGCTTTCAGGTCTTCTGAAAACACTGAGCACAAGATAGGTTTAAAATGAGCAGATATTGGTGGAAGGAAAAAAAAACCCCAGCTGTTGAGAAGTGAGAGATGTGCCAGCGATACGTCTGAAGCATCAGCAAGAGGTGCTCAGGGTCTGCACCCTACAGTCCTGTCCTGCCTGTCTCTCAGTGTCGAAGGGATTTGATGTCACCTGGTGGCTGCAGACACTTGAAATTTAGGGTGGGATGGTCCCTCACATCGTTTTACTGGGAAGCCACATGGAGAGAGCCAAGGCAGCTCTAAAGGAGGCACAGAGCAAACAACCTGACAGCCAGGCAACTTTTTTGTGCATCCTTTTCTTCAGTAGAACTGATAAAAATTCCATTAAGAAGCTTGGAATAAGTATGGAATATTATCTCCCCATGATATATCATTTCTTTGGTATGAGCAAAGTCACAAAATATTTCAGCTGCTGACCAAGGAAATCAGGCTAGGTAACAGAGCTGAAGGCTCCCCAGGAAGCACCTAAGCCTCAGAAGGCTCCTCCAGCATATATTAAAACTCCAAATCCCTGTGAAGATCCCATTCTGGGTACATTTCACGAGCATCCATATTTTCCACAGTTAACCTTGAGCTTTTGCTTTGCCCCAGTGCCCAAGGCAGCTGTCCCAAGCCACCCTTCCCAATCCTGCCCCCTGCCAGCACAACTTCACTGAGCTTTGCCTTTTGGCTGCTACATATTCATGGATTTTCCATCAATAACAATTCTGCCACAATGCTCTGAATGTTGCTCAGCTGTATTTATTAAGCAGGAGCCTCCTTCAGAACCCTACAGCCAAAATGTTCGTGCCCAGCCAGCTTAAACAAATAATGTGACTCCAGCTTAGAACACTTGCACATCACAGAGCACAGCAAGAACCTTTTGTGGTGGAAACCGTTGAAAAAACATGTGGAACAGAATAAAGCTGCCACTGGAAAAGTCCTTTATAGCTCACAGCTGGAATTTCAGTCAAAACAAGGAGAGGGTGGAGAGCCACTGTGCTCCAGAGGTGACACATGAGTAACATGGACTCATGTCCCTGGCTCTGCCCTGTTTCCAGCAGGTCTCCCATGTGTTTGGCCTCACCAAACAGCTTCAATCCCTATGGAAGTTTCTCTGTTTGCACCTGTAAATTGTGGGATAACGCTTAACCCAGATTTGTACATCCCAAGTGATGCTCTCAGCATCACACTAGTGGGTTCCCATTTGAGTTATTTTTGGTTTTCAAATTAAGAAATCATTTCAAAAGATTCCTAACACCTGTTTTGTCTGCGCAAGAGTAATGGCACAAACCCAAAGAGCTGAGATTTTATTGATGATCTCCCCTTTTGGAGCCACTTTGCCTACCTAGATCACGCTAACACTCATCCTTGTGCAAAGTCCAAAGGGGGAAAACTTGGGGATTCATGAGGGAAGGGATAATTTGTTCCTAGTCATGGACAAGACACAAAGCACCTGGCAGGGTGGTTGATGAGAAAATAACAATGCCTGCAAAACAGAAGGTGAAGCAGGCAGAGGTCGGGTCTGTCACCTCACAGAGCCCAAAGTCACTTTTCCCAGTGCCAGATGCCACCAAACAGCGGTGGCACACGGAACACACCTGTGCTGGCAGTCACTGTGCTCAGGTATCCCAGCTTGCTGTGCCTGCTGGAAACGCCCCTGCAGGCACAGTAACAAACCCAGCACGTGGATGGAGGGAGATGAGATGGATAGCTAGCATTCCCTTGGGAATCCAGGCTGCGCTACGGCATCCACCCAGAACTGATCCAGAAAAAGGCCACAGGAGCCTTCCTGCCAAGGCAAGCCGTGATTCTGAGATACCTGTCAGAGTCATTTAGAAAGCAGCAGAATGTTAGCAGAATGTGTGCAAGCACAGCTGTCTCAGCTGTGTCCCTCCTCCAAGCAGGAGCAGGGACACTTCAATCGCAGTCCAACTTCAAGAGGCTCTGGCTTCCTCCCAGCTGTGCCCTCAAACCAGGGAAGGTCAGGGAAAACCGGAGGATCTGCCTGCCTTATGCTCTCCCAACGTGCTCTATCCTGGTGTCCCAGTCCCAGTGTTTGGGAACAGTGCCAGTTGACAAAAGCCTCTCCACGCTTCGTTTCCCTCCTGTGCCTCGCAGAGTTGGCTTCCAGCGGGAGAACAGTAAGCAATCACGGATCTGATGAGCAGGAGATGTTCTCCCCTTTGTGCAATCGCTGTCTGAACAGGACTTAAATGTGCAAGGAGGCATAAGGAGAAACAATAGGTGTTACACACACACCCCAGTTAGCTTGTAGATATCTGCCAAGTTTGGCTGCACAGCCCTGTTCCAGGACTCGGACACGAGCTGTGTACGGAGGCGCACACACACTCCCACCTTTCTAACGGATTTATCCCTCTCTTGGTCTGGATATTCCCCACCAGTGAGACCTGGCTGTTGTTTGGTCCACAGCAGGACTGTAACAAGGACAAGCCCAAACACTAACACGGAGCCTCTGGAGCTGGGGCAGGGCACAGAGGTCCCCAGGATGTCACTGAGCCAGCGCAGGGCTGCAGAGAGACATTGTGACAACGACAGCTCCAAGTCACTGCCACTGAAGGGGCTGACACTGCAGGGAAGCCCTCCCCCTGATCCCAGCACAGGATTCCTGCTACAGTAATTCCTGTGAGGTGCCACCGAAATCCCTGGATACAACAACTTAAGGGTTGTATCCATTACTGTCTTCACCCCCATCCCTTCAGACCAGACTGTGAAGTAGAACACTGCAGTGAACTCCTCCCCTTGGAGGTCCCGCTCCCACCTGGACCTATCCAGACACCTTTAAGGATGTACCTGCCCCAGTTGGAACCTTATCCATCAGCCAGTCTCTCCAGGTTTACCTGCTGTGGTGTATCTATCCACAGCCACACTGACTCTGAGGTGCTCCTGTTCCAGCATGGCCTTATCAGGCCCTGCAGGAATGAACCTGCTCCACCATGGATTTACCCACAGCCCCTGCAGGAATGAACCTGCTCCAGGAATGAACCTGCTCCAGGAATGAACCTGCTCCAGGAATGAACCTGCTCCAGGAATGAACCTGCTCCAGGAATGAACCTGCTCCAGGAATGAACCTGCTCCACAATGGATTTACCCACAGCCACAGGCCCTGCAGGAATGAACCTGCTGTGCCATGTGCTTGTCTATGGCCTCATACACAGCTGCTGATGCCTCAAGGTGTCCCTGCTCCAGGACCTATCCTTGGGCCCCAACCCCTTTGGAGGTACAGACAGTTTGAGATGTTCCTGCTGGAGGAGAAACCCCAGCACCACCACCCACTCACAGCCCTCACCCCAGCTGGGATGGGGGAGACAATCAGAAGGGTAAAAGGGAAAAAACTCATGGGTTGATGTAAAGGCAGTTCAACAGGTAAAGCAAAAGCCACAAGGATTTAATTCTGTGTTTTCCATGGGCAGGTGGGTGGTCAGCCATTCCCAGGAATGTGGGGTTCCACCCTATGCAATCCTTCTTCGGCAGCTGGGATCAGCTGTCCTGGCTCTGTCCCCTCCCAGTTTCTTGTGTAGCCCCTGCCTGCTTGCTGGTGGGGCAGGTGAGGAGCAGAAAATGCGTTGGCACACCAGAAAAGCTGGCCTGGCAGGAAAATCCAGCCTCCTGTGGTATCTTGTGCTCCAGTTAGTGGAGGTTCTCTGCCTCCAGATGCACACAGGAAAGAAGGCTGATTTTTAACCAAGATGTAAAGTCTGGACCCTGCTGGATTGGACAGCTCTGTAGAAGAGCTTTGGGATTGTCAGGGAAGAGAATAAGCAACATCCATGGGAAGAGAGAAAAATCTTGGGCAGAAGGAAGAGCAGGAACAAGACACCCAGGGAAGTAACCAAGGGCTCAGAAGGGAGAAAAGGGCGGTGTTTCACACCACAGAACACAGGAGCTGCTGAAGGACATTCACCTCCTCCAGCTGACCATATCCACCCCTTAAGCTTCACACAACCCCCCACCTTTACTAACTTAGGCAATATTGCAACTTCAAGGCAAAGAGCTGGAGGCTAACTCTGTATTTCCAGGATGCCTGATCTTCCATTGCACCTAAAGGAATTTCTCAGGAGTTTAAGAGCCTGATTTTGAAAGAGCCTCTATAGCTGAAGCCAGGTATTGTTTCCAACAAGCCTTAAAGTACAGTTGAGTGGCACTATTTGCATCACATTTTGCTTTATCTACCCCTTCCTGAAGTGCTTGGCCACTGTCCTGATGTGCTGCTGGCATCTCAAGGCCATTGATTTCCTCTATTCACCAGAAATATCACCCACCAAGGACGTTATTTTCCTCATTTAGCCTGTGGACTCCAAGAGCAGTAATGAATTCCCCTCAGCCACCAGATCTCTGCACACAAATGACATCAAATAGGCAGTTTAAATCCTAACAAGCACTGACACATCCCAGGGACCCACTTCCACTGGGAGCAGGGAACAGTGGCTCTCCATTTCCATCACAGCCATGTCATTTACTCCTCTGCTCCTGAATCTCAGTGATACTCTGTGGTCACGGAAACCGACAGCACTTCCACATTTGGATTTGAAGAGACCTTAGAAACCATCTCGTTCACGGGCAGTGACACCTTCAACTAGACCAGGATGCACTCCCACAGTCCTGCTGGTCCTGTACAAAGCTGCCTCTACTCCACTGATATTAAAGCCTGACTGCTTTCCCTCCTAAGAAAAGTATATTTGCATGAATTCAATACTCCCCTACATGTGCTAAATACATGAGTGCACATACATGTCATTATATATATACATATATTTCTCTTCACATTCAACACAGAGCATGTGTGCACTTACAAGACTGCAATTTAATTTTCCATCAACCCAGGCAGCTCCGTTATGATTCCTCCTCTTTCTTCACGTCACCCACAGCCACCACCTCAGAGAACATTTAGTAAGTGAACAAAACGAGCTGGCCTGGGCTGGGCAGTTTGTAAATCCACGTCAAGCCCAAACCACAGAGCTGCTGTGCAGCTTTCCTGACACAGCTGGGGTGTTTGACAGGAAACACCTCCAATAAATGTGCTCACAAACTGAATAAAAGAGGGGAATTTGGGGAAAGAAAGGAAAAAAAAAATCTCCTCCAGGCAGGAATAGTTGCAACCTGACAAGGAGCCTTTTATCACTGATACCCATCTTCAAGTTTGCTCCTAATGAACAAGCTCCAAACACAGCCGAAAGACCCCAGACTTTGAGAAGTCTGACAGCCCATTTTCCACTTGGAAAGCAGGCACGGGTGTTGAAGTTTGGCTCTCCCTGCTCAGGCTGTGGTTTCCAAGGAAACCAGTGGCTGCAAGAGCCTTGCAAAACACCGGTCCTGTGCTCCTGCTCAGAGCACGCTGCGCTGGAGCTTCCCCCGACACAAGCCATGCCAGGCAGGGGCTCCAGCAGCGTTTCCAAAGCACCTGGATGCAATTCCAGGCGTTCAGGATGGCAGGACACACAGAACCTATCTGACTGATTGCACTCCTATAACAAACCACTTTCTGTAGATGCTGAGAGCAGAAAGGTATTATTTGTCATTCTTTAGGCTCCAACGTAGCAACAAATACTTTTGTTTTTTCCTCTTCTCTCTGCCCTTCGAAACAAAGACAAGCCACACAAAACGTGAACGTCAGGCACTTCCCTGCCTGTGCATATCCTCTAGAAATGGCAAAGTAGCAGATGAAAAACATTTACAGAAATATTTATACTTCATCCTGATGCATATGCAAGGTCTTGTGCCCCGTGAAAAGCCAAAAGCAAAGACCAGCAGCACAGGCAGCAAGGACTAGCACTGATGGCAGTGAGTGGCGTTTAACCCATTTCCAGAATGGTTAACCCCAATGGTTTAACCCAAATGGGTTAAAGCCAGAATTCAGCTTTCCTGAATTCCCCATTCCCTCAGAAAGATGTTTGTATTCAGTAACTCTTATCATCCTACAGCATCTAGCTCAGGATAACCACGGAAACTGATATGTAACAATTCACTGTATCCTTTTTAACTCTCTGAAGAAACAAATTTTCCCCACGACTCCTGTTTTCCATCTGTTGCTCAGCAAGTTCAGGACTCAAGGAGTCCTTCCTGAGGCAGCTACCTGGGCTAAATTCTGTGCTACTATGTTAATTTCTGCTCAGTTTCAGAACTCTGACCTGGCTTTTTTATTAACAATTTCAGAAATGTAAGACACATCCTGTGTTTAGGAACATGGGATGCTGAAGCTCAGGAATGCTTTCACAGAGTCTGGAGAAAAGGAATTTGTGTCCATGGCCTGAGGACCTCATTTTGTGTTTAAGTACTTTAAAACTCTCCACCTACAGCATTTGTACGGCTAAGGATGAATGTAACACAGCTCAGACAATTATAGGTAATTATTCCAGTAGTACAGATAAAAGGAAAAAAGTTAATTCTGCAGAAAATAAAATTATGGAGCTGTACTACAGTTTAAAAAAGAGTCTCTATGTTAATTACCAGCTGTTAGTGTGCTCAGAGCTACTCTACTTGCTGAACAGTGCTGTTTTGCATATAACCACCAAGAAAATGTCACTGTAGTTTCTGAACAGAGCTACTTTGCTTTAAAACACAGTTTACTGACACCACACTGCTAAAATTAATCTCCAAAAGCAGCAGAAAAAACCCAGGGAAGTCTGTGTTGCTTGTTGAACAGAACTAAGGATAACTGACATTGCAGCGATGTTTTCTTTTGCAATTAAACTCATCTCAGCAAAAACCAGACAGAAGATGACAAAACAACTACGTGGCTTTAATAGCTTTATTGGGAGATTTGTTTTTTACCTTCCTGTGAGTCAAACCCCTCTGGAGTTTACACTCAGCATAAACATCGCCAGCTCGAACAAGCGTGTTGAGAGATGACCCAAAACACTGCTTCAATAGAGAAAAACTGTACTTCTGTGCTTAACAGCCTAACACCACCCAGCCACCCCTTACTACTGCGAGTAACCCAAACCTCAGAGGGTTGTACCGTACTACACAAGGAGCTGAGCTGGCACAATGTCCCCTTGTCACTTCCCAAGGCATTAAAGGCGCTAGGAGAGTGAGTCACACGAGCGCACAGAGGGGAGCCCCATCACTGCCACCACTGCCGAGCCAGACCTGTCAAAACATGGCAAAATCACGCTCGGCTGCCTTGCTCCAGCACTATCCTCCCTGTGCTCGCAGCTCTGTCAGGGAGAGCATCATCCCTCACAGCAAAACCGCATCCCTGCAGAGCACCAGGGATCCTCCCCAGCCAGTGGTGCCCCAGCGCCGCTCAACACATTGCAATAAAATCCTGACCTTAAATCCTGACCGTTCAAATGCACCGAAAAACCCCACTGACATTAATGGATTTTTGTCCATCGAGCATCAGCTTAAAACTACATTCAGATGGATTTGACATTAGAGCACATAAAAGCAACCACAGCATTTAATAGCTCTCACAACAGATGATAAATGCAGTTCAATTAATTGTTCGCTGGACACATCACAGTGGACTGACACCAAAAAAAAAATAAAGAATGAAGGTTGCACCACTACATCCATCTCTGCTGATTGCTCGGGCCAAGATGCTTCACCAGAAAGTGACAGGATTCAAGAGGCCACCACCATTCCAGCTCCTGCCCCACATTCCAGGAAACCATCACTGCAGGAGCGTGCCTCAGCTGCTCTCCCCATCATCTCATCAACCAGTTCCCAGTGGTTTCACCATGTACCAACCATCCCCCAAATGACTGTAGGAAGAGGAGAGCGTGGGGGTTGAGGGAAGAGGGGTTTGGGTCGTTTCAGGGGTTTTTAGATTAGTGGCTCCTGGCTACTGCAGCATACATAGCACTGATTAACACCAGAAGAGCATTTCATGCCAATACCCTAAACACAAAGTGCTTTTCAAGTACTGCTGGGGGTTTTATGACTATTAGGATCACTTAAAATATGCCTCTAGCCCCCAGAGGATGTGCACATTTGCCTTCAAAGAACCAATCTGGCTGTTGCAGGGATTTTGTTAAACCTCTTGTATGGATGTTGTACTTTCCCTAAGGCTATGCAACCAAGTATTCTACATTTCTTAAACCAGACCTCTTAAATACAACTCACAGGCTGCTCCTCCCCTCACAAACGAGTCTCTGGGATTTTGGCAGATTCCCCAAAAGTCTGTTAACTCCCCAAATCAAGTTATTTTTTGTTTTACTCAACATTTCTTACAAATGACACAGCACTTCGCTGCTGTCTCTGTTAACAACAGAGCTTGTACCACCTCAGCCAAGAGATCAGGCCCTTCACACTCACGAGCTCCGTGCTTTGTTCTATGTTCTACGTTTCTTTTTTTCTCCCTTCTGGAGAAGAAAACACGCTGATTACACAGCCTTCCAAAAAGGTAAACAGCTGTTACCGATCCCTGAACAAAGCAGCCTGTTAAAATTAAAATCCTGGGTATTTTCCCATGGCAAGAACAAGGCAGGGAAAGGGAAGAGTTGCAGCTTTCTGGTTGAAAAGGTTTCTCTTTACTTGGCTGTCCTGTACAATTTTAACTGCAAAGGCAGTTGGTACAAACTCGGTCTCCCAGTGTTCCCTCCATGCTGACAAGCTGTTAGCAGCCAGGATATACCCTGCAAGAGGTCAAAGGTGTGGAAAAACAAACACGAGCAGCAATTTGGGAAGATGAAGAGGAGAGAAAGATCTGTCACGGCATTTTTTCTGCGGCGGAAAAGCAGCCAGCTTCCTCCCCAGTCTGTGCCCTCTTACTCACTTCTTGCAAGTTATTTCCTTTAAGAGAGGGAGGGAAGAAAAAAGACACATATTTTAAATAACTGGCTTCTAGTTACTTGAACAGGGAGACTGATAAAGATGCTAATGCCCAATTCCTCTCGCTCATAACTCAGAAGAAAATGGCTGAATGGCTGGACGTGTCCCTCCATGAATTTTAGTTCCCCGGGTCAGCCCACAAAGTCCTGTTTCACTTTTAAAAATATTGTAGAGTCAAAATAAGCCCAACTCTGCAACAGCATCTCAAACTCTTAAAGCTCTGAAAAAGCAATTTTATTTAACCATATGCATCCTAAACAGGGGGGAGGGAGGGGGGAGATGTGTGTCAAAGGGGAGATCCTGCAGATTTAACGGTATTTGTCCACACAAGGCAGTTAAATTTCCTCTCACACTTTGAAAGCCATTCATAGAAGCCCAGAATGGTTTGGGTTGGAAAGGGTCTCAGAGCCCATCCAGTGCCATCCCCTGCCATGGGCAGGGACACCTTCCACTGTTCCCAGGCTGCTCCAAGTCCCAAAGTCCAACCTGGCCGTGGGCACTTCCAGGGATCCAGGGGCAGCCACAGCTGCTCTGGGCACCCTGTGCCAGGGCCTGCCCACCCTCCCAGGGAACAATTCCTTCCCAATATCCCATCCATCCCTGCCCTCTGGCACTGGGGAGCCATTCCTTGTGTCCTGTCTCAAGTCCCTCTCCAGCTGTCTTAGGCTCATTCAGAGCTCAGCCACTCCATAACCAAGAATCTTCTATGTGCCATCACAACAGCTTCCACCACCACAGACCCTCAAGTATCTGCCATGACCCTCATGATAATTCAGTTCCAACAGACTTCCTGCTACTATTGTTCCTCCCAATCTCCAGCCACCTCTGCCAGATCAGAGCAAATCCAGCACCACCTAACTACAAAAAAAAACCAAAAAATCCCAGAGGTTACTTCAGAATAATTTTGTTGGAAAACCTCTCTAAAATCACCAAGTCCAACCATTCCCCTAGCACTGCCCTGGCCACCAATAACTAATATCCCCCAAGTGACACATACACCTGCCTTTTGAACACTTCCTGGTGGCTTGACAAAACCAAGAGTCATTACCCCAAGAGTCAACTGAGATTCAGCGTGAACAGGGGAGAAATAAAAAACCAACACCTTTTTTTGCAGATTTTGTTATTTCCATGTCTTCACCACCTTAACTCTCACCACCACTATGAGTTATCTTGGCCACCGGGTAGGGCTGACACAGAGCACGCAACACTTCCCAGAGCCTGTACACTCCTGAAACCATTAGCAAGGACCTTTTCCTGTAATCACAGACCAGTTTGGGTTGGAAGTGACCCCAAAACTTATCTCATTCCAGCCTCCTGCCACGAGCAGGGATACCTTCCACTATCCCAGGCTGCTCCAAACCCCTGGAACGCCCCAGCTGAAAAGCAATTACAACCTGCAGCCACAAGTTGACTTCAATATTGCAAATAACATCAGGAGTATTGCCCGTGGATGACCAATATGAAACACCTCCTCAGAGGAGTGGCACGCCATACCCCCACAGCAGACTGCAGGGCTGCGTTTACACAAAGAGCAATTAAAATTCCAGCTGGAAAACGTTAATCCAAGGCTTTGCCAGGCTTCCTGCACATTTCACCGGGTACGGCAGAGGCTGCCGAGTCGCTCTGCTGAAACCTGTGGCGCTTCCCGGAGCTCTGCCAGCTCCATCTGCGCTTCAAGGGCGCCGAGGGGCGACGACACCGACAAGGAAAGCGACAGCTTTGGGGTTTTGCTTTCCCAGAGAAGCTAACACCGTGGGATGCTTTATCCCAGCTCCGATGTTTACCGCACACGCCAGGGATTTCACAGAGGAGCGCTCGCCCGCCTGGCCTCAGCCACCCCTGGCCCCACTCTCCTGACAGCCCCCGGCGGGCACTTTTTGGGGTGTTTTGTTCCTTTTGGGGGCTGTGGGGAGGCATTTCCCGCGCCGCCGCCGTTCCTCCCCTGCCATGCTTTTGAACGCGCGGCCAAGGCGCCTTAAAAGGACAAAATATCTGCGGCGGTGGGAAAGGGGGAGGCGGGAATGGGAATGTGGGAACGGGAGTGTGGTATGAGGGGAACACGCGGCCCGGCCCGGCTGGGCCCGGCGGGGTCCGGCCATGGCGGCCGCCCTGAGGGCGGGCAGTTGCCTGGAGACGGCGGGGCCCCGCCATGGCGGCGGGAAAGGGCTGAGGCTGCGCGGGGAGCGGGGCCAGCCCCGGCAGGGTCCCTGGGAGGACGCTCCGGCAGGCTCCCCGTGCCCCAGCAGGGTCCCCGAGCCCCGCCACCCCTGCCCGGGCACCGTCCCTGTGCCGCGGCCCCGGCCCCGCGCCGCCCGCCCCGACCCCCGAGGGGCTCCGCAGGGCGCCCGCATCCCGGAGCCCACCCGGCACACACACTCCCCGCTACCGGGATGGCTCCGGGGGTCCGCCAGCGCTCCCGGTTATGCTCTTCCACGAGGAAGATGCCGGTCGCGGAGGGGAGGCGGGTTTGCCCATCGACGGGGAGGTTGCGCTCCGTCCCCGCACATGGAGCCCGACGCGGCGAGCATCCGCTCATCACCTCTTCCCTCCTCCTTTTTTATGCCTTAAGGAGCGCTGAACCAAAGGCACGGCGATTTATTGGCCAAAAAAAAAGAACTACGGAGCGAGGGAGAGCGATCCCGCTCCCGCGAGGGCTCCGTTTACCCATTAAGGCGCTCTAATTTCCCTAATCTGCGGCAGGTGTGAAACCGGGGCAGCGCATCCCCCGGCGCTCCGACACCTGAAGATCCCCGCAACTTTCCCTGCCCCCCGCATACCCTCCGGCGCACCAGGACACTGCAATAAGCTCCTGCTTCTGCCAAACACCCCCTCACCAAAGCACCAGCCCCCGCCCGGAGAGCCGGGCACCGTATCCTGTTGGGCTCCAAGTTTCCCAGCTGGGAATGTCTCCCTGCGGGGTCCCGGAGCGAGCCCCGGGTTTCCCCGCCCTCTCCCGCAGCGATAAAGCCTCCATGCCCACGACACGATCCGGTTCAACCCGCCGGCAGCAGCGTCCCCCCCGCGCCCGCCGCTGCCCCCGTTCCCCGGCGGGATGGACGGATCGCCCCGCAGCCGGGACGGGGGACAGCCGGGTCCCCCTCTGCTGGCACCTCGGCACTCACTCCTGCCGCTCTTCCCCCCACCCTCCGCAAACCCGGCGCTCGCAACTTTCCCACCCCGCGGGGCCACCCGAGGAGGATGCGGGAATGCCGCGCTCCGCTCCGGTCCCTGCCCGGCGGGCGGGCGGCGAGGCCGGGAATGGAGCGGGGTGAGGGAGAGGGGGGAGGCTGAGCGGCGGCGTGACCCCCTGCTTACTGCGGGCTCTTGGGGTAGAAGGGGAGGGTGACGTGGCTGAGATCCTGGATGTCGAAGGCGGTGGGTTCGGCCGAGATCGCCTGGCGCTTGGTCCGCTGCTCGCCCTGCAAGGTGCCGGCGCTCTGCTGCTGCGCCTGCTGCGTGGCGGGCCGGATCACCGAGCGGTACTTGTCCAGCTCGTTCTGCAGCTTCTGGATCAGTTCGTCCTTCTGGTCCAACTCCAGCTCCAGCTCGTCGATGAGCGCATCCCGCTGCCGCAGCTCCTCGATCTTCTCCTGCAGCGCGTACTGTAAATCCCGCAAAGTGCCCATGGTCCTGCCGCCGCGCTCGCCCCCGGCCGCTCCCGGCAACTTTCCCCCCCCGGGGCCGCCTCCCCGCGCTCGGGCCACCCCGGCCCCCGCCGCCCCCCTGGGCTCGGCCCGGCCCCGCGGGGCCGCCGCCGCCGCACCCGGACCCCCGGCACGGCGCTCCGGAGCCGGGGTGTTGTCAGGGGCGATGTGGATCCGCCTGCGTCAGGCCGGGCTGGCGAGGGAGCCGAGAAACACACACACACACGCACACACACACACACACACACACACACCCGCGGCGGCGAGCGGGGAGGGAGGGGAGGCGGGCGGGCGGCGGGAGGGAGGCAGGGGCGGCGGGGAGGGTGCACATGCTCGCCCCGCTCCCTCCCGCCGGCCCCGCCGCGCCCCGCGCCGCCCACGCCCCGCGGGCTGCCGAGGAGGGAGGGAGGGGGCCGGCCGGGAGCAGCCCCCGGTGCCTGCCCTGCCGGCCTTCTGCTGGAGGCCAGCGCACAGGTCCGAACCGCGATCTCCCCTCCCGTCCCGCTGCCGCCGGGGCCCCGCTCCCCTCCCTCCGCTCCACTCAAGGTGCCACTTCTCCTTAAAGAACTTATCCCCCCTTTACTTTGCTTTTAAAGAGACGGTTTTTGTTGTCTTCTCCGAGTGGAAGCAGAAGCCAGCGTCTGGCATGGCTCCTCCTCAAGCCTCAGCAAGCTCCGGGCTCCAAAAACCCAGATTTCCATGGGAATATCGGTCAAGTCTGTCTGCACTGGAAAAGCCTGGAGGCAGGGCATCTGGCCTTCAGAGCACTAAAAAAACCCCTAACTTTAAATCTGGGAGATTTTCTGCCTGGCCCAAATACCCACGTGAAAGCCCAAATTAAGTTTCTGCCACACCAAACCCAATTGGATTTTCCCAGAGTGCAGGGTTTTCCTTTGTGCACTCAGGTTTTCTGCGTGGTCCAACCTCTGCTATACAGCCCACGGGGCTGCAGCACCGAAATAACAAAATCAAATAAATGAGCCACAGCGGCCGAGCCCTCAGTGCCAAATGGTTCTGGGTTCTTCCATTTGTCAGGCACTGAAGGGCCAGCAATGCTCACCCTTAGAGAACTGCTCCAGCCTTGGCTCTCTGGGGAAAAAACAGGGGGCTGTGAGCTGTTTTGGGGGCTCCTGATAAAATCATCCAGCCAGGAGGAGCCAGTGATGAAAGCCTCGAGCGCAGCTGGATGCAGGACCCTCACAAAAGCTGCTGCAGCACTGGGGCATCGGCACGCTTCCATGCTCAGAGCTTTTCAGCAGCTGTTCCTGTTCTCTCTTGGGGGCACTTCATTTGGGGAGGAGGAGGATGCAGCCCTGAATATGTTTTTTGGAGGTGGGTGGAACCTAGGTGTTTGTGTCCTAGACCTCCCATGCCAGGCATGAGCTGGGGAGTGGCAGACATCTAACCCCTGCTTATGGGAATGAGCTCCTTTGGTATTGCCCCTTTTTTTTTCCCCATTACACACTGGCTCCAGCTTTCAACCCGCAGCTGGTCTTTATAAAATAAATTTATAAAAGAGAACAGATGAGGAATTAGAACTGCTCCCTGCTCCACACTTGCTGGAAAGAGCCTAGCCTCTGCTCACAGGCATGAGGATTTGCAGGTTCTTCGTGCATTTGATCCTGCATTTTTCAAGATGCACATGAAAAGGGGGAAAAAAGCATTTGGATTATGCAGAACTCTTCAGTTTTCAGTCCCCTTGATACATTCATGCCAGGCACAAAGCAAAGTCCTCCAGTTGTTTCCATGGGTTTAAGTCCAGACAGCATTTTTTACTGTCTATTCCCCCTATTTCCATCTCACATAACTCACTGGAAACAAAAGTACCAAATATCTGCTGAACATTTCCATTTTAAAGACAACAGGCATTAAACAGATGCATTCCTTCTGCCTACAAACTGGGAATCAGTGATAAATAAAATATTTTAACAGCATTCAGCCGACATGATGTAATTTTTATTGCTTTCCTCCCTGCAGAAGTGAAATCTGCAGGAGGGAGAGGTGATACAGTTACCTGAAGCCCACCAAGCTTCAAAAGAATGGAAGCCCTGGGGAAAACTGGTGCATAATTTCTCAGTGACAGGCAGTAAAATAACATTACTTTGTTTCTATGAGAGGGGCACAGCCCAGGACTGAGACAACAGTGTCCCAGAACAGAAAGGATTCACAGAAAACCATGAGAAATTATGGCAAATAAAGCTGTCAAGAAATTTAGCCGAGTGTATCTAAAATATATATTTATTTCCAGGTGGGAAGCAGATTTCCATTAGACCCTTATAGGGGTATCAGGAGAGACTTTTATGGCCCAGGTTTAGATTTGGGACCATAACCAGCAGCTGTCAAGTCCAAGGCCGGTGTTCCCTGGTTTAAAGATGAGGCCAAAGCAGCCCAAAGGCCTTCACAAGCCGACAGCAGAGCTCTGCTGTAGGAAGGCAGCCAGCAGTTGCCTATTTCTGGCTATTCCCTGCTCTCCCAAAGAAACCAGAGCACAGAAACCATGAGGCCAGCACAGATCCTGGTGTGTGATCTCTGGGATCCCAGGGTACCACTCCCCTCCAATAAAAATAAATTCTGTGGTCCCATTCCTTTCAATTTAATGCTCCCAATAAAATAAAAAAAAATAAAATAAATAAAGCTGAGGCTCAACAGAGCAGCTGCTTTATCTGCTTGATGCAGGAAATGGAAAGAAACAGCTTTAGGATGAAGAATGGCAGGAATGTACCAACTGGCTTGGTGCTGGGAAGACGGGGCAAAGCTGCTCATGGTTTAAGGACACTTTTGGCTATGAACTTCCCAAAGCCTTTTCCTGCTCCCTCCACTGCCAGAGTGTGCCTGGATGTTGAGTGGGAAGCCAAAAAAAGAGCATCTGCAGACATCTGCCCCAAAGCACAGCACGCCAGGGCTGGCTGGTGGGAATGACACAGAGCAGGGGTGTTTCTCCTCTCCACTGCACTCACAATATTTCCTCTCTGCACAGCTCCGGGGTTTTGATAGCTTCTGCTTCTGAACCTTTTCAGGGATCATCTGTCACCAAATGCACCCACTCAGCTGCCATTTCCCAAGCTGAAACTGTATTTGAACACTGTCTATCCTGCAAACACCTCCCTGGATTTCTGAGACAAGGCTCAGGGACTTGGCACGATCCCTGACGGGCAAATGTCACCTTGCTCCAGCCGGCCAGGACAGCACGGACAGAGAGGCTGGACATGCACCACTGACCACATACATAAACATTTGCCTCCTCCTGGATGTGGTGTCTGTTCCCTGCCTAATCCACTCTACTCTTTCCCCAGAATATCTGCAGGAGTAGATCAGCCCATGGCAGAAAGTTGAACCAGCTGGATTTTGTGATGGATTATCCTGCTGGTGGGGGCTTTGTGCAGGTTTGGGAAGGTGTGTGACCTGCAGGCTCTTCCCTCCACTGGCACACAACCAAATTCCTTCCCCACCTGCACACCTTTCATGATGAGAAGGAACAACAGAAATACAGGAAAATTCCAAGGAAGGCAGCACAACAGCTGAACCCTTGCAAAAAGCACTGCGAGGTGTAGTCACACCTGAGACTCACCACATCTCACATCCATGGGATGCCACCTGCTATTCCACTACATCCCCAAAATCCACGGCAGTCCCCAAGGCAGAGCAAGGAGTGCCACCTACTGAAACATGGGCACACCTGACTCCACCCTAAGGCACATCTGGCCATTCCTTCTGCTCTGAAGTACCTCTGGCAGCTCCTTCTGGGTCCACAGGGCCCTACAGATTTATAGGGGGCAGCTGGGAACTAAACTGAGCCCCCAGGAATGACGCTGAAATTACTGTGTGAAAGCCAAGACCAAGGAGCAGGAATTGAACAGCTGGGGAGTGCTTCAGCCTCTTTTCTCTAGGAAAAGAAGACCTATTTTCTCATGACACTGGATGTTCCTCCTCCCTGTTTTCATCCTTCCCAGAGCCTCTAAAACAAAGTTGAAGGCCATTTGTTCCTCCCCACAAAGGGATGGAGATATCCAGCTCTGAGCACTGTCATTCAAACCCCATTGATTCCTTCGTGCTGGAAGTCAAAACATCTAAGTTGGATTATCCTGATGACTTTCCTTTAGGGCATTAGTTCTTTCCATGCTCAGTAAGAAACATTGAGAAGTGTGAAGAGCACACAGCCATTCCAGCCTGCCTAGGAAATCCTCCCAGGATGAATCTGGGGTAGAGTGCATGAGAAGGAAAAGAAAAATACCACAAGGCTTATTAATGGAACAAAAAATTGCTCGCTGCAGAAGAAGCCGAAGGAAAAAATAACAATGTGCTGTTCTGCAGTTGTAATGCATTTAGCTTTTTATATCACATTAGGGACACACAGAACACCAAAATGAATGTTTGTGCCATGCAAAGCCGGAGGAGGAGACATTGGGAGCATGGAATAGCAGAGGATTCTCCAGGAACGCAGTGTTTTCGAGCACATGTCACATCACGCTGAAGATTTAAATTCTCCTTTGTGGCCTCTTTGCCTGGCAGGAAGAGATGGCACAAAGCACCTCCTGTCAGTACAAGACAAGAGATCTCCCTCCCCTCGTTGTTTTTCCAGGCTGGAGCAAAGCCTGGACTGTGCTTCCTGCTGGGTGGGCTGCAGAGCTGAAACAACATGGGTATCACTCATCTAATTACAATTTCTACAGAAAAATGGCACCCAAAAATCATTCTCGGTAGCCAGAAGTTCAACAAGCCCTTCAAAGCTTGGTCCTTCCATCAGAGCAATCAAAACCATCCCTCTGACTTCTTCTCCCCACTAACAAGACTCTATTCCCACCATCTCTGCCCACACATCTACAGAAACCTCTGCCCTCCAAAAGCAGGAAGTTTTTCTCCCATGACCGCACAGAAAATTGGATTTTCAGCTGCTCACCCCACCAGCTGGCTGCACATGGTGGCTGTGCATCCCCACAGCCCCTCAGGGTTAAGGGAATGCTATGGGATTCCTGGGAGCACTTCTCACATCCTCAGCCTGAGTGACATCCTTGGGGCCAGGCTTTCTCCAGGAAGGACCACACACCTGATCCCCATCCCTCCTGCAGGAGCCTGGGCCACGATCCTGATCCCTCCTGTCCAGACACACCTCAAGTGACTGGCTCACTTTTCCCACTTTCCAGAAAAGGTTGGACTGCCCAGCAAGATCAGACACAGGGAGACCTTAAACACTTCTTTCTTTGGGCTGAATTAAGCCAGTAACAACTTCTAAACGATTCGGCTGCCTTGGGAAGCCTCCTTAGGCTGGGATTAAGCAGAAACTTATTCTGCAAGCTGCCAAAATAAACACTCCATGCTCTTTGCAGTTACCACAATTAGACACTGCCCGTGCCCTGCTTCTCCCAGCAGTCCTGGGGCACTGACTATGTAGAGCAAAAGCAGCATTTAGACAAGGCAGGTCATGGAAATGTAGTTTTCCTTTTGCTTTCAGCCATAAGCAACCAGCAAATGAACCCAGGGACCAATTAAACAAAATGTAAGGAAGCAGATTCAGTCATGGAGCCACAAGATCCAGGATGCAACAGAGGTGAAGTCTGTAAAAAACATCAGCTCAGTTGATGTTGCTGGGAAAACAGGTTCATTCTGCTGCCAGACACATCTCTGCTGGACTGGGGGAAGCTGAAACAGTTGAAGGAAGGTGGGAGCCATGTGCTGGTCTGATTTCCACAGTGGGATGGCTGGGATAGCCAGGCCAGCTTCCTTCCATTTCTCATCAGCCAGAGCTGAACTGCTGGGGACAGGCTGTGCTCAGTGACCCTGTGACCTTCACTATCCCCCACACATTCCTCCTTGGACTGCATCTGTTTTACATCTTTTACACGTGAAATCACCTCTTGGCTTGTCTTTATATGAGACTCCAACAAGCAGCAACAGATCCCAAGGCACCTGTGGAATCACAGAATGGTCTGGCTGGGAAGAAACCTTAAATCTCAGCTCATTTCACCCCCTGCCATGGGCAGGGACACCTTCCACTAGCCCAGGCTGCTCCAAGCCCCAAACCCCAACCTGGCCTTGGACACTTCCAGGGATCCAGGGGCAGCCACAGCTGCTCTGGGCACCCTGTGCCAGGGCCTGCCCACCCTGCCAGGGAACAATTCCTTCCCAATATCCCATCCATCCCTGCCCTCTGGCACTGGGAAACCATTCCCTGTGTCCTGTCCCTCCCTCCACCATCCCTTGTACAGAGTCTCTCTCCATGTTTCCTGTAGCCCCTTCAGGCACTGTAAGGCCACAGTGAGGTCACCCCAAAACTTCTCTCCAGGCTGAACAATCCCAACTCTGCCAGAGCACCGATCTTCCTCAGATGCTGGGAAAAACTTGGGCTCACCAAAGATGAGCTTTGTTCCATGAGACAGCTGCAATTCCTCACTGTTTCCTTTTAAAACATGACACAACCACAGCTGAACTCCTCAGCTTCAGCTTTTCCCCTCTCTGACCTGCGCTGCCTGGTGCGCCTCGCTCATTGTTTCCGTCACGGCGCTCTGGCTGCGAGGTGGAAAGCAAAACCCTCAGGAAAGTGAGAACAGCAAGAAGCTCACTCCCCTACCGCCCCCCAAAATTATATTAATTGATAGCAACTCATTTCTCCAGCCTCATTTTGAGGCTGTTTGATGCCATTCCTCCACTTCAGGGGTTTCATAGTGACAAACCTCTCGGCAGCCCCAAGCATTTACAATTCCAGGTGCTCCCTCTGCTCACCCTTTCAGACCCTGCAGTGTTTCTTATCTCTCCTCACCAGTAATGCACCACTCACCTCCCATAATTGCCTTGGTCTGTCGGGTTGATTTATCCAGCCTTCAAAACAATTCATTTATACTTGAAATTTGATTAGAAATAAACACAAATTCTGCTCCCCTGATATGAAAATAACCAGTGTGTTACCATTATTTCATGATGCATTGAGAACAAGTGCCCTGTCTCTTTATACAATCAGTTTAATTCCTCTGCTTATTAAAAATTATTATTTGACTGTTTCAGGCATTTATAACAATAAACACAAACCACAGATTTCAAACCTGGCCTTTACATGCCTGGAGAACAGGCTGATGTTTCTTTAAGTGGCACTGAGAGCTGTCTTCCTTTTAAAAAAAAACAGAATTTATCCTGAAGTCTTTGACATTTGCATGTCCTGAGCAACTGCAAATATTCTGCTGGAGCACCAGACTCTTATTTAGGGATCTACAGGTGTTTATGGCCACAATTCCAGCAATGCTAAACCTGTCCTCTTAGAGAACATTTCCCAAAAAGTTCTGTCCACAGGAGCAGAGCCCTGTGATCATTTAAGGCTCCGAATCAATGGCTGCACCCCACAGAGGGCACAGCTTGTTACAGTACCAAGGAAATATCCATGAATCATCCAGGCACAATCTGCAAACAGGGCTCACATCAGGCCTCACAAAGGTTTTACAGCGCTCCGCTGACTTCTACAGCGATTTCTTATTTATGCTTGGGGGAACTCCATCAAGTTGGGCTCTCAGAGTGTGTAAAATGTTTATATTCACCGTTTTCTCTGTCAGTGTTTGCAGGGACTGATTGCTCTACTCATCAGAGCATTAGAGACCAGAACTCACCTGATTTCCTCAGCATCGCCAACATCTCTCAGCTGAGTGCCCTGGGTGAGTCAGGGCATGGGCAGAGCTCTCATCCTCACCTTTCTTCCATTTCTGCAGATCAGCAGCCAAACCCCTGGCTGAGGTGCAGGGCTCCCTCCTGGCTGGCACTGCTCCACCTCCTCACCTGCCCTGCTTTTCCTCACTCCAGTTCCATTCCCAGCTGCTTTTCCTCTGACCTTAACCCCTCTGCATGGCAGAGTGTTCAAACATGCCAGCAAGGTTCACTCGTGCACCTCTTCCCCACCAGCTCCCAGTCTTTGGTTTGTGTGGAAAACAGCACAGCTGGGGAATTGTGGGACCAACCACTGTGAGCTTCCTCAAAACTAAAGGGAAAAATCCCTTGGCAGAAATGCTGCTGCAAAGGCAAAGTGTTTTGGGTCTGCTTCTCTGAGGCTGAGAAAGAAAGATTCCTGGGCTGGTATTGATCTTTTGTATAATCACAGAAGGGTTTGGGGTCAAAGGGGCCTTAAAGCTCATCCCAGACTACTCCCTGCCATGGGTAGGGACACTTTCCACTATCCCAGGCTGCTCCAAACCCCAAAGTCCAACCTGGCCTTGGACACTTCCAGGGATCCAGGGGCAGCCACAGCTGCTCTGGGCACCCTGTGCCAGGGCCTGCCCACCCTCCCAGGGAACAATTCCTTCCCAATATCCCATCTATCCCTGACCTCTGGCACTGGGAAACCATTCCCTGTGTCCTGTCCCTCCATCCCTTGTACAGAGTCTCTCTCCATCTTTCTTGTCAGCCCCTTCAGGCCCTGGAAGGCCACAGTGAGGTCAGCCCAAAGCTTCTCCTCTCCAGGCTGAACAATCCCAGCTGTGCCAGCCTTTCCTCCCAGCAGAGCTGCTCCATCCCTCTGATCATCCTGGTGCCTCCCCTGGACTCTCTCCAGCAGCTCCAGGTCCCTCCAGTGCTGGGCCCAGATGATTTCTCTGCAAGAACTGTTTGTGTTGCAGCTTTACCTCCTCTGCTTTCCTTAAGCAACCCGGCCCAGGCAACAGGGCCCTTTCCCCTTTCCCCCTTCCCGTGTTTCTGCAATCCCGACACACAAAGCCCAGTGCCCAAACCCATCCCCAGAGCCCCTGGCAGGCTCCAAACCCATCCCCAGAGCCCCTGGCAGGCTCCAAACCCATCCCCAGAGCCCCTGGCAGGCTCCAAACCCATCCCCAGAGCCCCTGGCAGGCTCCAAACCCATCCCCAGAGCCCCTGGCAGGCTCCAAACCCATCCCCAGAGCCCCTGGCAGGCTCCAAACCCATCCCCAGAGCCCCTGGCAGGCTCCAAACCCATCCCCAGAGCCCCTGGCAGGCTCTGCACATCTCCTTGCCCCTGGCAAGGCTCCGGTGGCACAACAGGAAGGCTCGGTATGGGCAGGAGGCACAAACCCAGTGCGTTCCTGAGCCCTGCTCCCCGAACAGGAGCACAAACTCACAGCCCGCATCCGAACTCGCATCCCAACCACCCCTGCTCCTTTCCCACACGCACAAAAAGCGTTTTCCCCTTTGTTTCTGCTTCGCTCCCTCTCTTTCCTCTTTCCCTTGTGCTTCCAAGGCAGGGCTATGAGCAAAGAAGGGAATTGGCAGCTGATGCTTTGGGCATGACGCGGCTCCTGTGCCACCTCCCCGGCTCCGCTGCCTTCCATGGCCTGGGCAGGCACAGCATTCCCACATTCTTCCCTTTTTCACGGCTTTTTAGCCCCGTTTCTCTCGGCAGGAGCCAGCACAAACACAAGGAGTAAGGCCGCCCTCTGCTGCCCTGCTCGAGATGCAGCCTCGCACCGAGCGCTTGGGCAATAAAACCCAGCAAAACACAGAATCTATCCAACAAAAAACACCCCGAAGCAATCTAAATGCAAGATAAAAAATTAAAAAAAATCATAGCATTAAAGAAAATAAATTGCAATACTATTGCTCAAGCCCTGTTTTAAGACACTAATTTATTTGGCGTCTCTGCAAGGGGCTACCACAACTCTTTAATCACAAGGTTTTTTTTGAGTTACTCACTGCAAGTCCCCAAAAAATGAACATGTGGAATCTTAAGGGGGTTATTTATATAAAAACGGGCATTTATAAACCCACTGTCTGTAGATCCCTCACAGCAATCAAACTCACAGCCTGCTTCTGCTTAATATTCATTTTGCCCAAAACCAAATTATTTCGGAGCTGTAACAACTCTGCCTGCAGACACCACATTTTGGGTGGGTTTTCTTTACCATTCCTGTGGTATGATAAATAATACCAGACTTAAGTAACACCATCTCTTTGTTCCCCCTTAAAGAGATGCCACAGATTGATCTGGTGCAAGCTGGGATCAATGATTCGATGCAGTAATGGACATTAAAGCATCGATTTGCACCCGTTCCTGGCTCAACTCCCAGCCACTCTGAGTGTTCACACAAAATTCAGGACACACAGACATTAATACTTTTTAGTATTAATGACAAATCTGAAAAATGAAGGGGGTTTCTTTCCTCTACACATGACACATTTTGTCTCATTTTAAATTATTCCATTTTCAGGAGTCTGACTCTTTTTACTCTCCATTTATATTCCCTTGTAAACTCCCAGAAAAGTCAATTAAATTTAAATAGCTCATGCTAATGCCATGAATATTTCACTGCAATTGCAGTCAATTCATCACCTCCCCAAAACCCCATAACAAACCCTGACTTCCCAAACTGCTCAGATCTACAGATCAACTCAAGCTTTGCGAGCAAACTCTGATTTTAAAAACCATGGATGCAATTTCCAGGCAGAATCACTATTGACTGAGCGGCAGAACAGCACATGCTGAGCATGGAGGGGTAAATTATGGGAGAAGAATCAATCCAGGAGCCCCACTAGGCTGGGGAATTGAAGTAAATACGTTTTTTATCCCTCAAACTTCTTTATATTTTTGTAGGGGATGCCCAGCACAGGGGGTAAAAGAAGTTTTTAAAAGGCAAATCAAACCCAAGCAGACCAAGCGATTCAGGAAAAGGAAACAATCCTCACGTGAAAGTATCCAATTCTTTAGCAGTATAAAATCCCTATCAGGAGGTGAAACTGGAGGTGGGAATCCCAAATCCAAAATCCAGCCCGTGCATGAACCACATTTTGCTATCTCTGCTCTTCCAAATGGAGGGGAAACCACAGATTCTACCCCCCCCCTACTTCTATTTAAAGGTTTTACCTAAACCCTCACTGCTGGAACAGGTTTGGAGCCCTTCAGTGGAGAATTCACCCCACCTGGGTAATTCTCTGATGAGAGGCAAAGCTCAGAGCAGATAATTTCCAGGTCAGCTTGGGAAAAATCACAGTGGTTCCCTAAACTTCTCTCTCATGAACCCAATTCCATCAGTGTTCTTCCAATTCTTCACCATGCAAAGCATATTATCAACACAAGAGCAGGGAGGAATGGGAATATTCTCCACCTGTGACTAAAATAATTTTTTCATCAGAAAAGCCTTTTAACATGGACTTAGGTTTTGCTGGCCACTGAAAGGCAAGTGATGTGTTTGCAAAATTAAGCTTTCAATTTGTAGAGCATTATTAGGACTCATCTCATGATGCTAATATTTTAAATATTTTTTTTCTTTATTTTTTCTTCCTCTTCAGCAACACACAGGAAATAGAAGAGACTGGCGCATCACACTACTAAATCTGCAGAAACATCTTCAAGTTCTTGCAGAGAGCAGTGATTAAACCTTTAAAAAATGTACCTGTTTCACC
Organism: Pseudopodoces humilis; assembly: GCF_049639895.1. Taxonomy (NCBI): domain Eukaryota; kingdom Metazoa; phylum Chordata; class Aves; order Passeriformes; family Paridae; genus Pseudopodoces; species Pseudopodoces humilis. The sequence continues at coordinate 3,393,213 of NC_142208.1, read as the reverse complement.
CCCCCAAAGGAATGGAGTGCTGCTGTAACATAAATCCACCTGAATTAGAGCACAGCTCGTCTGCTGATCATTCAAACCACACGGTTTAACCCAGCTCTTGTAACTGCAGCTTTAGTTTGTTTCATTTTATCTCATTTCTGTTCCTGAAAAATCGCAGCAGCCTGAAGGATGAGCTTAATTGCACCTCCAGCGAGCTGCATGGGTTAATTAACATAATTACTCATTCATAGCCTGGTCAGCTCGCTGCATTCATCTGCTGCACGCCCAGCCTGAATAATTCAGCAGGTATGAATTATTTATGGCCCGGAGCTCTTCCGAAGGAGTTGCTGGCAGTCAGTGCCAGAGATTGGACCTGTCAGGCAAAGCCAAGCCCTGCCCCAGGCTGAGCTCCGCTTTATCCCGGGCATCACAGCAAGGAAAATGGGATGGGTTTGCATTTAGCCACCAAAAATATAATGTTTTAAATCTCCCCACATCCAGCACTTGATTTATAGGGGATCAGTGGCATCAAAGGAATCTGGGAGGGAGGAAATCACCTTTCCCTTTTAGTTCCTTGATGGAATACGTTGGAAAGGAGAACAGCGCAAGGCACAGACATTCCTCCCCTATAACCTCTGCCATGATTTGCTCTCCTGGTTTAGGTAGGGAAGGACCCTACAGCCATAAAATGGGCATCGGGACCTCCAAAAAACGGGGGTGTTACCTGTGCCCACCCCACCTGCAGGCTGGAGCTCTCTTCCTGCTGGGAAGAGCCTCTCCACCTCCATCCTCTGTTCGGGTGAAGAAACAGCCCCACACAAACCCAGAGGGTGAATTTTGCTCCCCATAAAGTTTGCACCAGGAAACCGTGAAGTCAAAGGACAAGATACAGCCAGAGGCCAAGAAGGAGCTGTAATTCCTGGTGGCTGAGGCTGAACTGCTGTTTCAGAATGCTGAAGTCCCCCGTGTGGCAAAGGATGCAGCTGGAGATGGTGTTGAAGAAGGTAAACAAATAGTATTTGTCAAGGGCAGAAGGGGCTTGTAGAATAAGAAAATAAAATAAAGATCTTATTTTAAATTATATCAATGCTATAATTGATTAAATGCCCAGTATTAAGTGGCATTTTTGGACGAGCAGCAAAAGGCTTTACAAGAACTGGAAGATTGAAAAATGTGGCACCTATTTTGAACAAGGACAAATATCCAGGTGCATGAAATCCCTGGGAAAGGGACATCTCCACCTGCAGCTCCAGGTCAGCAGTGCCACCTCCAGTGCCCACCCCAGCTGAGCAGATTTATGCTCTAAAACCCCCAAACCACCCAGCTTTTCCTGCCCAAGTGTGTTTATCCCCAAATCTTCCCCCTCTGGAATCTCTGCTGCCAGCGCTGCCACCACCCCACGTCCCCTCCAGTCCCAAAGAGCTGTGCCAGCATATTTTCCACAGCCAAGCCCTGCGTGCCAGCACACAGGAGAGGCTTCTCCCCACCTTCCCGCTGGGTTTGGGGGTTTGGCAGCTTCCCTCTAGGAATCCTTCCCCGGGGTTTCTCCGATAAAAATCCCGGAGCGGGAACAGCATGGCCTTTCAGCCTGCCCTGGTGCCGCCGGGCCAGGGTGACCTCCGGCTCCATGTGCAGCTCCTGGAGGTGCTGTGGTTACCCACAGGGCAGCACTGCCGTGTACAACCCTTATTCAAACCTTCTGCAGAAAGATCTCAGCTCTGTGAGGCCCTTTACCAGGGCACAGGGTGGGGAGGCAGAGCTGAAAGCGTTTTTTCATTCCCAGGAAAGCTAGGGGGCTGTGCAGCCCTGCAGCTTTTCCCTCCCTCTATTCCCTGGCAACTGAGGCATCAGTTTTTGGGTGTTTTTTTTTAACCACTTCCCAGCATTAAGCTGAGGTCTGTCCCCTGGATTTTGTCAGGGTTTTACCCCAACACATGGCTCTGTCGCTGCCTTAAGCATCAAATATTTCCAGCCACATGGAAGATAAAGCTGAAATAATCCAAGTGTTAAAGCTGCACTTTTCTCCCAGATCTCCTTTCCTTCCCAGAAGCCATGGCCAGGAGGGATATGGCATAAAATCCATCTGTCAGCTCAGCTTTACACTGAATTTACATTAATGCTCTGACCAGACCAAATCCAGCCCTGGTTCTCCCACATGGTACCCAACCCTTTCTTTTCTTGCACCACCAACTATTTTGCCAAGCTCTTTTGAACTGAGAAATTAGGGAGAGGTTGACAATGCAAGAAAAACAGAAACAGCCCAGGTTTGGCAGTTCATTTACCATCAGGCTGGGGTTTTTAGGGCCTGGTGGTTCATGCTCCACAGAGAATCCTAAAGGTCTGAAAACCTCTCTGAGATCCAGTCCAACCATTCCCCAGCACTGCCAAGGCCACCTCCAATGCACATCCCCAACTTCCACACCCACAGTTTTGGAACACTCCCCGGGCTGGGACTCCACCATTCCCTGGGCAGCCCCTTCCAAGGCCTGACCATCCTTTTGGTGAAGGAATTTTCCCCGATATCCCATCTAAACCCCCTCTGGAGCAACTTGAGGCCATTTCCTCATCCTGTCCTTGTTCCCTGGGCAGAGCCCAAACCTGGCTGCTCCCTCCTGTCAGGGTCTTGTGCAGAGCAATAAAATCCCACACAGGGCTTGATCTTATTAAGGAGATGCCAAAGGTGCAAGTCCCAAACAAACCTGTGCCATTCCTCATTTCCAGCCTGATTTTGCCCCCAGTGCTCCTGAATGAGGAGCCCACTTCAAAAGCCAAATCTGTGCTTAACCTCCTGGACACTTTTATTGGTTGGAGACCAGTAAATTCACATTTCTTTGAGTGCCCAGGCCTGCCTGCTTTATTGATAAACACAGTCACTACCCTGGGTAAGGCTGGGGACGTGTACGAGTGGAAACCGGATTTGGTAAGACAAAAGTGAGCGAGCTCCTCGAGGTTTTAAAGATCAGCCAGTAATGGGATGACATTTCCTTTCTCCAGGAACATTTGTCTGTAATGAAAGTGATGCCTGAGCACATCAAATCGGGCTGTAATTATCCCATTATCCTTGTGTCGGGTCTGAAGGCTAAACTGAGATAATGTCAGTGGAAAATGCTTCCCCCACACAGGGAAATCATTCCCTCCATAGTCTCATTAGGAGAGTATCAGGCTCAAGAAGCTTTTGCTGTGAGCAGGAGCAGCCTGAAACAGCACCTCAGCTTTTCCCTCAAATCCTGCTCCTTAAATCTGCTCCTTAGGATGTGGATTGGGGAGAAAAGTGCTTGAGATGGGACCAGCAGAGAGAAAAGGGCAGAAGAAACCTCACCAGAATACCCTCATGTCCTCAGCAAGAGCCTCGTGTCAGTCCTGGTGTTCTCCAGGCCAAAAACCACCCCTGCTCCCAGGGCCAGGCATCTCAGACTGAGAGGAAAGGAGAAAAATAAAATAAAATAAAATAAAATAAAATAAAATAAAATAAAATAAAATAAAATAAAATAAAATAAAATGAAATGAAATGAAATAAAATAAAATAAAATGAAATGAAATGAAATGAAATAAAATAAAATGAAATAAAACAAAATAAAATAACATCTAAACCAAACTAACCTAAACTAAAATAAACTAAAATAAAATATAAAATAATGGAATTTTGTATAATTAAATGGAAGCGTTACCACAGCTTGACAAAGGCAGCATGGGCTTGAAAGAAAAACCTCCAGCCCATCAACATCACACCAAAGTTGCCTAAATCCCACTTCATCCCCATTAATTGAAGGGGACACGAAGAGTAACATGATGTGGCAGTGAACGCATGGTCACGGCTGCCTTAGGAAGGAAAATATTGGACAAGTGTCTGGATAAAAAATGATCTTATGGGTCAGCACCTGAACAGATAAAAAATAGAGCAGGGCTTGGATATGGAGAGGCAAAATACTGGAAAATAGAGTGGTTCAAGTCTTTACACACTGGGTTTTTTAATTTTCAACAAAAGGTGGGCCAGAGGGTCACTGAGTTTGCTCTTGATCTGTGTTGAGTTCTGGAATACAAAAAAAAATACATTTTGGAGAGCCAGAGGAAAGCGAGCACTCCACCAGGATTTTGGCAGGTAAATGAAATCCCACAGGTAATTCTGTCAGCCTGACATCAAATCCTGCACGTCCTTTGGGATGTGAGAGCCTCCTTTTAATTGCTGGAAAAACTAAGGCGAGACAACAAATGCCAATCCATAGGGCCCTATGGAAAACAGATCCCGTGGAATGAGCTTAGCAAGTTTTATTAAAGCACCTACAAATTGGGCTGAAAAAAAGCATTTGCAGCCATGCAATGCAATTAAAAGGCTGCTGTGAAGTGGCTGAATCACAAACTTGAGCTCGTTGGGAGCATCTCCAGCTCCGGGGGCTTTTATCCTGGCACAGGGGGGTTAGGAGCGAGGGAAAAGCGCTAGGGAGAAGCGTGGGAAGGACAGCAAACAGGGCAGGATGAGCAGCTGGGCCAGGAAGCTGAGACAGATTCAGGCTGGAAATGTGGAACCAATATTGAAGGCAGAGCAATTAGGGCAATTAATCTTCCCTGCAGCTCGCAGGGCTGCCTCAGTCGCCGGCAGGGCTGCGAGCCGGGATGGGAAGGGGTGATTTCATCAATGACAGAAATGCACTGGAGAAAACAAAACCTCCACGGAGGTCGAGGTGCTGGATGGGGAAAGCCAGCCCTGCTGACCTCCTGAGATTCCCACTTGAACACTCCTTTCCCAAATCAGGAATTACCAATTCCCAAATCCGGATTTACAGAGGCCGCAGGCTGGAATGGGGATGCAGGGATTCATCAGCTCCGTGTTCTCCCTCACAATGTGAACACCACGAGCACAACACCCACGCAAGGAGCTGCTGCTTCCAGTTCCCAGGGAATCACAGGCTCGGAGCAGGGTCAGGAAAGGGGTCACTTGTGGGGGAAACCAGCTCCAGGGGACTTCTTCATGTTCTGCCTGGGCAGGAGCCATCACAGAAACGCTGGCTGCAGAGATTCATGACATCATTCCATGGGAAGTTTCCCCCTGTGTTTTCCATTTGATTTAAAGCTTTTAAAAGAGGGTTGGTTTTTAGATACTGAACATTTGGCAAAAAAACGAAGGAGAAGGAGAAGGAGAAGGAGAAGGAGAAGGAGAAGGAGAAGGAGAAGGAGAAGGAGAAGGAGAAGGAGAAGGAGAAGGAGAAGGAGAAGGAGAAGGAGAAGGAGAAGGAGAAGGCTCTCCAAAAGAGAAATCAACCAGCCCAACATAAAAGATTGGAATCAGCTGTACCTACTTTTAATCTCAGAGTAGGAATTTCAATTTAGGAGTCAACCCAAACAAAAAGGTACAAGAGACAATGAGCAGCAGCAGCAGCACGAACTGGGCATGTGAACACAGCTGTCCCTAAATCAAATGGTCTCTGCAACTGATGCTTTAGGATGGATTTGACTGTACAGAGTCAGAAGAGATGAATCAAACCCCAAAAATTTCCCTAAAACCAGCCTTCAGTTGATCCACAACACCATTCCCACTTCCTTTTTTGCTATTCTGCCTCCAAACATACGGAATAATGGAGTAAAAAATTTAATATTCATAATACCCACACCAGCTCAACCTATATTTTTCCAGCATCTTCCCATAGAAGAACAAGTTTCTGGTTGAAGTTGCCACGAGCATTCTCTTATCAAAAGATAAAACACTTTGAAATTCTTCTTTTTTTCAAGTGATTATTTTAAAGTCATGGAGGGGAGGGATAAATCTCAATCTGGCTTCAAGTCTCTCTGCCCCAGCAGTGCTGAGAAATGTGGGGAAGAAGATTTAAAATGTCAGGGTTTCTGCAGGGGAGCCCAAGTGCTCCGGTCTGTGCTTCCCAAAAGGCACTGCAGCCTTTTCCCTGGATGGGACACGCGATAATAAACCTGCAGATCAAAGTGAGAAACGTGCTCCTGGCAGGGAGAGCCCAGCCTTGCATTATGGGATGAAAGGGAAGGCAGAGACTTCAGCCTTTACTTGACACAGATTTCATAAAGCAGCATGAAAATCAATGGGGGGAAAAAAAAAAAAAACCAAAAAAACCCACAACCACCACCTTTTATGCTGCTTTCATTTTAGCATTTTAATTTTTTTTTAATATTAAACAGTCCTTTTCTGAGCTACAGCAAAGACAGAAATAAAGTAGCCGAGGAGGTGGTGGCTGTCTTTTGGAAAAAATACACTCTCAGTGTCATTCCATGAAAATTTTCCCTCTAAGAGCTGATTTGGGGTGGTTTTTTCCTGCCTCCATTCTGAAATGGCATCAGAAATGCCCCCAAGGCTTTGTGAAAAAGGGTAAACATCAAATGCAGAAAAAGCAGAATCCCTGACTGGTTTGGGTGGGCTGGCAGGTGGGAAGCAAAACCACCTTGGAGACACAGCCCTGGTGCTGCAACATTTTCCCAGATAAAGCAACTTCCCAGTGTTTTTCCCACCTTCCCAGAGAGCTCCTTCCCAGCTTTTCCCCATTCTGCCTTCCTGAACCTTCAGAACCTTTCTGCATTTCTGTAAGCATGGATTTCTTTTCTTCTGAATGTCATAAAAACCCTGGGCTGGAGCAAGAGGGGACACTTGGATGAATTTATTCCTTCCAGAATTTTTTTTTTAGGAACTTTTAGGAAGTGTAGCAGCTCCCCAGGTGTCTCTCCCTGCATCTTTCCCTGCTCCACAGTCACTTCTGAGATTCCTTAAAAACAGCCAAGCTGGAAGCCACCTTTGGGGTGCATTTTTAAGGGACTTTTCCCTGCTATTCCCACCAACTCCAGGCCTTGAAAGTTGAATTTTGGCTTAGTAATTGCAAGCACCAAAATTCTGTGTTGAGTCACTTGGAGGATCTGGGTGTAGTTCTTTGGGGTCTCAAGGAATTATTCTCTGTTATCTTCCTACTCACCACAGGAAAAATAATACAGAGCACAGCTCCTGAGAAATTGAAGGATTAAAGAGTAAAAAAAAGTTAAATATTGGCAACACAGTGCAGATACATAAATAGAAAGTGGAATTCTGATATTTAGGACTTGATCCCTTATTACAAACAGCTCAATATAATTTTTTTTTTAAGCAGATTTTTTATACTAATTGGTCACTTAAAATCCTGGTGGTGATTTTTACCTCAGAGGATTTTATAGAAACTCCCAAGAATGAGAAAAATGCAAATGAAAACAACTCAAAATTCCCATCCTGCTGTGCTTGCTACAATCAATCAATCAATCAACCACAGTGCAAACTTTGTGCCAGAAACCCCAAATATTAAGATATTTCTCCTGAACCTGTTTCCCACCTGCAGAGTTTCCTTCTGGGTATTTTGTATTAAGGAATTCTCTGTTTTCTCCCCCTGAAGCTGCTGAGTTTGTTGGGGTTTTTTTGAGTTTTCCATCACCCCACTGGCCTGTCATTAATTTACTACCATGAGGTGGACGCTTTCCCCCCATTTTACACCTTTAAATGTCTCAAAACCAGGAATCACCAAGAAAATCGCTGCCAAATCTGCTTCCACTCCTTTGAGTCAAACAGAAGAGATCTGATCCCATTACTGGGGAGCTTTTCCCCCTCTCCTGTAGCCATTCCCACAATGCTCAAGATCAGCCCCCAACATGAATTAAATCCAAAAACTGAACTTAAATCATCTTAATCATTTCTCCTTGTGGATCCCCAGGATCATCCCAGCTCCTGCCACCACCCATGAGCCTGAGCTCAGCCTCCTTTTTTTAGCATCCTCTTCCTCATTTGTGACTACAGGCTTTTATTACTAACAGAACAAAAATGCTCTGAGGACACCCATGAGCAGGACACAGAAAAAAATCTATTTAAGAAAAAAAGCAATCCTCATCTTTTCCACTCAAGAGGTCAAGGCAGAGGGGAAAGCTCTTCAGGAAGCCCCTTGCCAAGCCCTGTCAGAGATTTTCCAGAACCTGCAGCAACTCCACAACCAAGTGGAAACCTTGGGAAGGCTTTTTCCTGAAGTTTCTCATTAGGAAAGTGGCACTCTGAGTTTTATTTTAGTCCTTTTTGCTCTGATAAGACTTCACCACTGCTTCTCCCAAATTTGCTCTAAACCAGGACAAGCACGCAGAGGGATTTTTGCTGGAGAATTACCTTTTCCATCGTGAGGGACGATTCTGACAAAAATGACAGAACAATTCTAACAAAAGTGACACAAAAATTCTGATGGAAAGGATACAAAAATTCTGACAAAAATGATTTTTAAAAAATCTGACAGAAACTATAAAAGAAGCCAAATGAAGAGTGAGTGAGGCCAAGCAATTTTAGACCACGACATCCACGTGCCTCTTCTAAAAACGCAGCAGCAAGAGAGACACAAGACCCTTTTTCTCCTCCAGACTAAGAGATGTCCACAAGCTGCTGCAGGAAAACAACACATTCCCAACTCCCAGCTTTTTGCATTTTTATAAATCCACTCACTCCAAAGATCCAGGAGGGAAAAGCAGTTTCTGGTGGCCTTGCTTGGGAGCTCAGCCGAGGTTTAGAGCCCACACGTAACCAGGTTTTCAGGGATTGGGAAGCACAGCTCCAGGCAGAGGGAAGCTGGGGGACACGGAGATCTGGCAGCTGCCCTGAAATCTCTGGGCCTGTGGTTTGGTGCCCCAAGGGAGGCTCCAAAACCCTCCTGACTTGAGGCGTTTAAAAATAGGCCGAAGGAAGAATTTGGGATGACGCCGCTGGGACGGAGCCTGCGTCAGCCAGGGATGGGCACTGCCTCATTCCCTGCCCTTCCCGCTCCTGCTGAGGGCAGCCTTGGGATGTGTGTGCCCTTCCTCGGGGCAGACCTGAGAAACACACAGCAAAGCCAAAGAGTCCAAGTTTTCATCCCAAACCACACAGAAAAATGACAATTGCCCTTCCTTTCCTCACCAGGACCAGGGATCTCATCGACTAATCGGGTTTCTTTTTTCATTTCACATGTTTCTATATTAATTAATCCGTTTTTGGTTTTTTTTAATTCCAGATGTGTATATATCAATTAATACCTGTTCTGTACTGTTTTTGAGGAGGTGGAAGGGCAAGCTGAGTTTAGCTGCTCTTGCTGCTCCATGAGGAAGCACCAAAGGGATACGATGGGAAAGGTGGATTGGGTGACCAGGGCTGCTGGTGACTGACAGACAGACAGACAGACAGACGCCAGACTGTACCCAGTGGAAAGGCACCATTTGATGCCCACTGGGAGCCAAATTTCCCCCCATCCTGGCTCGATTTTCAGGTCTCCTGTAAACCAAAGGGAAGCGATGCCCAGGGAAGGGGGGAGCCGTTAGTTCAGCCCATTAAAAATTAAAAGACAGGAAATTATTTCCATTGATTAACCATAAACATTTGCTTCTCTCCCTTTCTAAAACCCTTCTGTGCTTGTTTGTCTGACCTTGGACTTCTCCAGGGGCTGATGTCACACCTCTCCCTGCAGTGACAAACCCCCTGTCCCCCCCATCTTCACTCAATACCCTCCACTGCTTCATGCCACAAGTTCCTCCATCCAAATGAGCACAGAGGACCAAGCCAAGAGTCCTCCTCCCACTTCCATCACTCTCTTTGGAATATTTTCCAGCTCTCCCCAAATTTAAGCAACCCTGTCAAACTTCCCTCTGTATTTCCCTCCCTTGGAGCAGCCATGCACTCCCAACACAACAAGCAATGAGGACAGTATTAATTCTTTCTCTGCCAATATAATTCCAGCTAATAAAATCCTTCTGATCTTTGGTGGGGGATCACCCAGGGATGAAGCATCCAAGGAATTTGCTGTTGCAGCGCATCAGAAGCGGATGGGAGCGGATTGGGGACGGGTGAATGAGGAAGAAAGGAGTTTTCAGGGTCGTAATTAATGGCAAAACCACTGCCATCCTTCCTCTGAGCTTTGCAAAGGGATGCTGACCCTTACAGACAGAAACAGCAGACTTGGATCCAGCAAAAGCTCCCTGTTTGGACTATTTCAGACATAGCTGCTGAGTGGTGTCACCTATTGCATAAGGACAGTCCCAAACCGTCCCTTTCCAGCTTAAAGGCTGAAGGGTCACACACTGGTCAAAGGTCACGCACTGGTCTCCCACCACTAAAAAAATGAGGCAAAATCTCCTTTTCCAGGCTGCCCAAGCCCCAGGGGGGGGTGGTTCCAGGTAGTGGGGAAGCAGCTGGGTTGTTTTTCACGGGCAGGCTGAGCGCAGGATCGATATCGCTTTAGTGGCTGGCAGCTGATGAGATCATGGCTAAATTAACGCAGGCAGGCAGCTCAGTTCCCAGAAAGGGGCTGAGGGAGGAAGGACACGGCTCCAGGGAGGGGGAAGATCCCTCCTGCCACGCTCAGGGGGTTGGAAGCTGTCAACAGAGCAGCTCCAGGGGTGGTGGAGATGTGAGGCAAGGGTTGTAGGGGGGAAAAGTGATGGAGAATTGCAGGGCTGTGCAGGACATCTCTGCTTTAGAGAGATGGGGCAGCCCCAGTTCAGCTTTGAAGGTGACTTTGTCTTGAATTTTGGACTGGAGACCTCCCAGGCTGCCCAGTTTTCACCCTGGGCGTGGCTGGTCCTGGCCTGAGCAGGACCCAAAGCCCAGAGACAGATTGATCCCGCCACAGCCATCAGCAAACACCAGCTTATCCCAAGTTTTGCTGCATAAACTCCAGAGGATCCACTCCAATGCTCCATCCCCAGTACCACCCAACGCCTTTAATCCTGAGTTTAAACACCTTGGCTGAACACACACCCCCAACACCTCAGAGAAGGTGGAAGCAGGAGAAACAAGGATTCAAGCCTGATTTTATCTGGAAAACCACTGGCAGGAGGGCTGGTCCAGGCCTGGGAGGCTGAAACCACAATACACCCCAACACCTCGCCTTAAATGTTAGACCCCACTGCCATCTTGTGGTAAATACTTCCTGAAATAAAGTTTAAAAAGGGGGGGAAAATCCATTAAAAAGTTGCAGAAAAAGTTAGGGAGCCAAGAAAGATGGGTAAATTACCGGGAGCAGGGTGGGGAAACTCATCTGTCTTAAATGATGCTGAGGCTGAGCCTACAGCACTGTCAGACGGAAACTGGCATGGAAAAACCCAGGGATGGCAGGGATTCCGAGCTGGATTTGGGGACTTGAGGATATAACTACACACAAAACCTGGAATTGCCTGCAGGGCCAGGGCTTCAGCGAGGATTCGGTCGCTATTCCGAAAATATTCTGGAGTTCCCCAAGTCATTTCGCACCGCCCTGGTTTGAAGGAGGCTTCTAGCCCCACATAAGCAGGATTTAGTTGGAATTAGACATTGCACCTCGGAATTAAGGCAGGCAGCCGCTGGAATTTCCCAGGAGGATGATCTGGAGGTGGGATTAGGGCTCAGGTCGATGGCTCCCAGGGCACAAAGCTCCTCTGGGTGCTGGGGAGCCACCCATGAGCACCCCTGGGTGCAGGGACAGGCAGGGCTGATCCAGCTCTTAGTCCTGGCTTAGCCACACCTCAGCATTTACTTTTTGCATCATCGATCATCCGCAGTGCCTTTGCTTAGCAACTGGGGATCACTTCAGCAAAGTGCCTGGGTTGCTGCATCATCCAGGGATGGCTCCCACCCTGCCAGGAGCAGGGACAAACTGGTTTTCCTGCTTTGTGCTGCCATTAGGGACGGGCAGGTGCTGGATCAGACAGCCCCGAGGCCTCGTGCGATCCCAAACACTCACTGGCCGTGGGTAAAAGTGAATCAAAACTCGCTGGCCATAAATAAATTAAGGAATCATTTACAAGGATGTAAGAGTGTTGCTCTGCTCTCAACTCAAACCTCTGCTGGCAGGAAAGGATCAAGGAACAACAGGGAGGAATTCTTTTGAAAACAGGTGCAGAAAGTGGCTATTTTGAAAGAAAATCTAATTCACAGATCGGCTGTAGATACACAGACAGCTCTATACACCTGGCCAATGCTTTCTGCCATTAAAATTTGTATGTCCACATTATCAGAAGGAACAACAGCATAAAAACACACTTCCAGAACAGAGATAACACATCCTTCACCACCTTTCTGTTTACACATCCCAATTCTTTGGATCTCTGCAAGCCTTTGCAACTCTACCCTTGCTGCACGTGACAGGGGTGCATTACAAGAGGCACAGTGTATTTAAACCAACTCCATTCTCTGCTTTCAGCTGGGATTTATCCCTGTTTGAGTTCCTGTCATCCTGCAGTTCGCTGCTTTCAACTCTTTGACAGTTCTACATGTTGGTGTATATTACACACAATAAATAAATCCAATTATATTGTCAAAAACTATATCTTTATCTTCAGAGATGAAAAAGTGTTTGAAGGTTGATCCCAGGTAAAAAAGGTTTCTGTGTGCATTCAGCTGAAAACAGACAGGCCTGAACATCCCCTTGGGGGATTTATGGTCTGAAGTTGTCTGTGGGTTTTGGAGAAGAGGTGTTGCCCATCCTCAGCCTCCCAGGGAGCTGAAGACCTGTGGGATGGAGAGCTGGGATGCTGCTGCTGTCGCTGGAGCCCGGGCAGGAGGCTGCTGGAGATGCTTGAGCTCCCCCATAAATAAATCAGCCGAGTGCTGTGAGCGGTTCTGAGATGCCAGAGCAAGCCCTGGGGACACTGAGGGGAGCTGGCAGCACTCGGAGCCATTCCTGCCTCTGGAGCAGGAGCGGGGAAAGCTCGTCATGCTCCTGGCACAGGCCTCTGCAGCACAGCCCTTCGCTCCCTGATCCCAGGACAGCGCCCTGCAACCGGATCAAGGACCCAGATGCTGCCCACTGAAAACACACCTTGATCTAGCCCATGGTGGGGAGGGATTTGGGGGGAAAACAGGGGCAAAAGAGAGGTTGTGGGTGCAGCGTGCTCAGCACACCATGGGAGAGCCTCCTGCTCTCCCAGCAACGAGACAGGAGAAGAATTAAGTGGAATTAAAGGAAGAATTAAGAATTAAAACCCAAAAGCAATCTCAGACTGGCTTGGATACCATTGTCATGGCTACCACGAGTGAGGCTGAGGCATGGGGGGATGCCAGGGGATGGAGTTCCAGCCTGGAACTGCCCAAAGGCCCCAGCAGGAGTTTTTTCTGCCCACTAAAACATCATCTGTGGATGATGGGAATGATGTAGGATGGGACAAATGACCTTCACAGCATCACATGGACACAGCTTTTCCTGCAGCTGGCCTGCCAACCCAAACCGGGAACAGCATGGGAAAGCCTCAGGCCAGGACTAAACCTCACTAGAGCCATGAGAAGGTTTAACAACTCCTAAATAAGCTATTTCACAGGGTGGGGACACCCTTGGCTCCCTGCCCTCACCACAGCTGCCAGGTCACTGTCACCTTCCCTCTGCTAGATGAGGCTCGGGATGATCGTTGCCTCCAAAGAAACCAGCAGCAAAAGGAAAAGGTGGACGTGGTTTCTCCTCCATCCACAACACCTGGCCTCTGCCTTGGGCAGGGGGTGCCAAGGGATGTGCTGCCCCAGGGAAGGATGAATGGACACGCTCAGCTCACACTCCCACACCTCCCTGGGCACAGCAGTTTGCTTTATTAAATCACCACAGGCAGGGAAAAGAATAACAATGAATAAAAAAAGCCCAAAGCCAAGTGCTCCTCGTTTGAGCCGTAGTCTTGTTAACAAGGGGCAGGGGACAGGTGAGGAGGAAAGGGCTGGACTTTGGTCTGAGCACATTTGAGGTGTGAGAGCTGTGGATTCTCACTCACACACAGATCCTGTTGGGAATGGCTCTGATGAAATAAATCGCTCTGCACAGAGCACACGAGACCATGCCTTGCTTGAGAAGCACCAGCCACAGCTCCTGCCCAAAGCAGGGTCACCCCTGCGGCCACACACAACTCCTCCATCGCCCTCAACACCCTCCCAACTTCTCCATCCCTTCAACCTCCCCAGCAGCCAGCACAGCACCACGCTCCCCGGTTTTCCCACGTGTGTAGAAAGAAGGACAACCCCCGAGAGCCTGGGCTGAGTGATGCAGACCCCACGATCCCCCCAAAAAACCTCTCTCTGAGTGTCTGACAGCGGCGCGGGGAAGGAGAATCATGGACTCATTAATGTGGAAAAAGTCCTCCGGGATCAGCGAATTCCACCGGGATAACAGGAGGCAAAGCACGGGTGGAGCAGCGTAGGCTCGTTTTCGGGGAGAATAGGGTGGGAAAAGGGGGGCCGGGAGGAGGGGTAGCACCTGCCCCGGGCACCGGGCTGCCGGGGGTGCTGGCGGCTCCCGAGCAGCCACCGAACAACTTCCCGGCCCCGCCGCAAACTTTTCCCAGCGCCCGGGAGGCACCGCCGCCCCCCCGCGCTCCGGCCGAGCATCCCCCGGGAGCCGCGGCGGGGAAGGGCAGAGCGGAGCGAGGGAGGGAGGGAAGGAGCTCCGGGCTGTCCGATCCCCCGCAGGGCTCCTTCCCGGCGGCTCGGAGCCGCTCCACGCCCCGGGCACGCTCCGTGCCGGCGATCCCACGCGGGGAGACGCGGTGGCCCGGCCACCCTGCTCGGGAACGGGGGTTCGCGGGATGGAGGGGAAAAAGGGGGTGTCATCCCTACCTCTCGGCCTTGGTGAACTTGCGGAAAGCCTGGCGGAGGTCGTGGAAGGAGCGGTAGGTCTGCGGCTCGGCCGAGATGCCCTGCGCCCGGGTGGTGCGGGGCCCGATGTGCGGGCTGGGGGCCGGCAGCACGGACTGGCATTTGTGCAGCCGCCGCCGCAGCTCCTGGATCTCCTCGTCCTTCTCCCCCAGGCGCCGCTCCAGCTCCTTGATCCGCTCCTCCTTCAGCAGCAGCAGCTTGGTGAAGTCCCCTTCCAGCTCGGTCATTTTGGGGGTGCCGGGCCGGTCCCGCTCTCAAGGAGCGGCTCCCGGGCAGGGGCAGGGGAGCGGCTGCGCCCGCCCCGGCTCAGAGCAGCGGCCCCGGCATCGCCCCGCGCCTCCGGCCAGCGCCGAGCCGGCCGAGGGGAGAGCAAAAACCGCCCCGAAAACAGCGGCCAACAAGGGAAAAGGCGGGGGGAAAAAAAGGACAAGAAAAGGGGAAAGAGCTCTTGTGCCACTCTGCGAGGCTGGGATCCTGGAAATAGCAACAATTACCATGTGATCGCAGGGTGACGCAGCTCCTTGTAACTGGAGCCGAAGACTTGGGATTCAAACAAGAACACTTCATAAATATTAAATCGCCTCCTGCTAATGAGCCACGTGGAGCCGCCCCCCGGCCCGCCCGGCCCGGCCCCCGGCAGCTCAGCATCCCCGGCAGCTCAGCATCCCCGGCAGCTCAGCATCCCCGGCAGCTCAGCATCCCATTCCTCCCGCCTCGGGATCTCAGCACCGCGGCTCTCCACCCCTGGAGCTCAGCATCCCACCTCCCTCCTCACCCCACGTTCCGGGTTGAGTTATCCTCAGCACTCCCCTGTTAGTCCCTCCTGGGTATCCCCCCTTGGCAGGGTACCTGGGCACGCTTCCCTCCATCCTTCCCTGCCCAGATTATCCCGTGGACCTCATGGATGGGGCACAGCAACCTCACCCAGCGTCCTTCCCCACATCCCACCCCTCTCGGGTGCCTGCATTCCTCCCCATCCAGGACCCCACACTCCTTCCCACCAGGTTTCCTTGCTCCCTGCCCTCCGGGTCACCCCCCAGCACATGCCAGCCAACCCCCACCATCCTGTGGGACACACAACTTCCCAAACACCCAGTGTCCCTCATCCCAACGTGCACGGACAGCCTGCACCCCACACCCTGGGGGAGCAGAGCCCGTCCCCAGGCACAGACATCGGGGCTCTGGTGGCACCTGAGGGGGGAGGCAGCCGGAGTGCTTTGCCAGCATGTCCAGGGAGGGAGGAACTCATCCTTCCCGGACTTATTTGGAAGAGCCCATCATGCACATGAATTTTTAATGCTGGCTGGCAAAGGGCACCATCAGCTCCCCTATCACATTTCCCTCCCAAACCACTCTCGTTTCCAAGGAGGGATCTCAGGAGCCCCTTGCTGCAGGCAAAAAGGGGGGAGGAGGTTTTTCCCAGCCCCCATAGCCAGGCCTTGGGCACTCAGAGCGCCCAGGAACCGCTCAGGGTTCACATCCCAACCCATGTGGGATCCTGTGGACGCCTTTAGGGACAGACTCCCTGTTCTGCTAGGGCAGGGCAAGGAGAGGACAAAGCATCTGAGCTGGAGAACAAGGCTGTATCGATGGAGTATTAAATTAAGGGTTGAAAAATCAATTAGCAGCTTCTCTGTCTTTTAAGGAGGTGGGGGTGGTGGGGTGTTTTTGCAGTCTTGTGTCTGTGCCTCCTTTCCAGTGTGGCTGGAAACCTCCCGGCTCGGGAGCTGTCCCATCCTCAGACTGGAAGCATCCCTGTGGCCAAGGGGTCAGGCAGTCCTGGTGAGGGGGACTAATTAACAATTATTAACAATAAGTGCATTGGGCTTTATTAGCAGGCAGAGAGCGCCACCTCGTGGGCAGCCCGACCGCAGATCAGAACCGAGATTTGGGACAGCCCGGCCCTTTTAGGGAGTTCAGGAACAGAGAGGGGATGTTCAACCAGCGGTGGGAGCGCTCCCAGCAGGACGAAGCCTCCAGGAGCGGAGGCCAGGGGCTGCCCCATGCCCGGCCCTGCCACTTCCAGCCTCCACGGCAAAGCCCGGGCTGCGTCACAGACGGGACCCGGGACCCACTGTGACAGCGGGGCCTGGCGGTGCCACGGGGCCATTGTGACACATTGTGCCTGGTGCTGGCAGCGGGGCCCGGGCGGCACTGCGGGTCCCGGCCGTGTTTAAGGAGCATGCCGGGCCGTGCCCTCCAGCAGCGCAGGGCACGGCGCTCCGGAGGCTGCAGCTCCCCGGGATAGCTGCCAGAGAATGCCCATGGAGAAGGACAAGCTCGGGCCCCAGCCGTCCAAGACTCACCTGCTGGCGGATGGGGCTGGAGGGACAGGCGGGGATGGGGCCGGCACCGGCCCGAGGGAGCCGCCTCCATCCCGCACCTCCCGCGTCTCTTTCTCCTCTCGCCTCCAAGTGCAGCAGTCCCGGAGCCCGACTCCATCCGCCCGTGGGGAGAGGCCCTCACGACATTCCAGCCTCCAGCAGAGCACCAAGAGCGCCGGGAGCCACCCCAGCTCGGCCAGGCTGCTGCGGGGCCAGGGCTCCCGCTCCAGCGTGCCCAGCCCCGTCCCGGTGCCGCCGCCGGCCAACACCGCTGCCCGCGGGCAGTGCCGGCGCCTGAGGAGCTGCGTGGCTTGCTCGGGCAAAGCCACGCCGGAGAGCTCCTCGGCAGTGCCCTCCACACCTCCCACCCCTGCTTCAATCGAGACGGAGCCGCTTTTTGTCCACCAGCTCACCCAGACAGAGCCCCCGGCACCGGAGCACTCGGGTGCTGCTGAACGCGTGGATCGAGACACACAGACCGAGAGCCCGGCCCAAGAGCGGCGGAATTCACGTGTCCGGCTCCTGGTGGATCGGGAGACGCAGACGGAGCCCGTGGTGCTGCCCCCCAGGCCAGCCCCAGCCGCTCCCAGAGGCCCGAAGCCCCCGGTCCGCCGGCAGCGGCTCTCCCTGTTCCGCAGGCTGCTCCAGGCGTGCCGCTGCTCCTGCACCACGGAACAGCCCGAGAAGCTCGGGGCCGGCCCCAAACGGGCACAGCATCCCCAGGGAGTGGCACAGGGACACACGCCAGGGATCGGAGTTTTGATGGTGATCCAGGAAACCACCGAGAGCGCCGAGTGGTCTCCGTGCTCCTGGCCGTGGCTCGTTGAGACCAGTCTGTGATCCGCCACAGACCCCAAATAAAGGATTCCCATCCTAACAGAACCAGGGGACACAGTCTCAAGCTGTGCCAAGGGAAATATAGGTTGGATATTAGGAAAATGGTTTTCACAGAAAGAGTGATAAAGTACTGGAATGGTCTGTCTGGGGAGGTGGTGGAGTCACCACCTCTGGATGTGTTTAAAAAAAGACTGGATGTGGCACTCGGTGCCATGGTTTAGTTGAGGTGTTAAGGGCATGGAATGGACTCGATGAACATGAAGGTTTCCTCCAGCCCAGTGATTGTGTGAATTCTGTGATGGTCCTGCTCTGGGCCTGGTCCAGCGGCTCCATCCTGTACCAGTGGTCCCAAACAGCCAGCTGGGAAGGGTGGGAGGGGAACAGGGGAAGCTCTTAGGCAGGACTGACTCTGCTCCCCTGAGCCTTCATCAGCCTCGGGTCAGACCAGAATGGTGGTGACTGACCCTCGACGGTCACAGCTGGAGAAGAACAGAACCAAAATCATTGGCAAGGCAGAAAATTCCAGCCCAAAATGAGAATAACATCTCCCTTCAGCCAAAGGAGGGAAAAAGTCATCAAGGAAGGTAAAGACCATGTGGAGGTGGTTCCTCTTGGGATCAAACACAGCTGGCTCCTGAGGAGGAATCTCTGCTGTCTCCTCCAAACCTGGCCCCATGGAGCCTGGCCCAGGGACAGAAACTCAGCCTGGAAGGCAATTCCTGGATTTTTCTTATCAAAGTGCTGTGAATGAGTAGGAGAAAAGCATCAGTAGTGAGAAAGCAACTGGATGGAAAGAGAAAGGCCCAGGCTGGAAAACACCTGGATGGGGCACATGTGGCCTTGGGGAGAGGTGGGAAATGCAGGAACCACCCTTGATCCTCGCCTGGTGCCTCCCCTTGGCCTCAGCAGGAGGAAACCAAGGAACTCTCACACCTGGCTGGGAATAAGAGCAGCTCCAGATGGCTTTGAGGAAGATGAAGGTGGGAAAATCCCTTGGGGATGGGAAACCTTCATCCCATGTAGGTGTCCGGCACAGTTATTCATCCTGGCTTGTTTTGCAATTAAGGTTTTAATGAAGCTTTTAATTAAATAAATACTGATGGTTCGAGACAGCCAGGTGTTGGAGTCACAGAATAGTTGGAGCTGTAACTACTTCCTCCACTCTGCAGAGTTCATGAGAGTGGCAACTCCCTAATCTCTATTTTTAAGGCAAATTAAGATTTTGGAGGTGAGGTTATTTTAATCTCTTTGTTAGGGAAGGAAGAAAAAAGTATCTTATCAATATAACTCCTTATTTTCTATTTGTGTATGTAATTATGGACTTGGGAACACTTTGCTCCACAGAAAGGAGCAGCTTTAGGTAATTTGTTCATTTTAAAGGCAGAATGACCCTTTCCTGGTGTGTTTTAATTACTTCTGAGATGCTTCAAAGCTTTATTTTGAGATTTTTATTTTCATTGGGCAAATTCTCAGGATTTTCTTGGTCCTTTGTGTGTGTGTAAGACAATGGCTTGGTTATTATTTTTCATCACTGATTTTACAGTTTATGTTTTTCCCGGGAGATTATTAACTTGTGTAGAAACAAAATTAGGGTGAAGAGTATCTTAATCTAGGGATAAAAATACTTCCCTGGGATTGAGGCAGAATGAGTTTGTATTATTCATTTAACAATTTCAGCTGCACAACCATCACTTTCATCCAAGTTTTTTATGTGATAGAGGAACCCTTTTCTCAAAACGTAACCACCTGTGGCAGCTTTGTGTTCCCTTATCAATGGAATTCTTTATTTTCTGTTTATGGATGTAATTATAGATGTGAGAGTCCTCTGTCTATTTAAATAGGCTTGTGGCCTTCCTGCCAGGATACCCAGTCAGGAAAGGAGGATCCCCTTTTCTCAACACCTGAGGCAGTTTCCAATCCCTAGGGACACTCATGTTGGCCAAGCTGCTGTCATTCCCAAACCTCTGGATTTCCTGAATGAGGAAAGCAGAGGGATCTCCATCAAGCACCAGCCACCTGACTGCTCCAAAACTCAGGTTTTGTCTACAACAATCTCACATGCAGCAGAAGAAGGATGCGACTTTCCCCAAAGAGGTTTTTAAAAACAGGACAAAGACTTCTTTTAATTGGAACTCTAATTCCACGTTTCCACTCCAGGAGCACCACTTTTGATTTGAGTTGTTTTGCCGCTCCAGGGGCTGGCAGCACAGAGAGGAAACTCTAAGGATGCTATGAGTTGAGGATAAATATGTGTTTTCTGTGAATTAAACCACCAGCTCCACCCTTGTCCTCAGCCCCAGACTCTGACAGTCTCTCCAGCCCTCACCACATTACTGGACCCTAACTGGAGACACTGGGCTATGACTCTCTTTTGAGAAGAGCTTTTACGTAAGGGAAATCCGATTTCTGGAGCACAGAACAGCAGAAACAGGTCCCAAGCTGCGTCCCCACCCTGGCACTCTGGGCTTGGAGTGTGTGAGCAGTCATTATTAATATCCCAGCTGCCCTGGGCTGCTTGGGGGGCACAGGAGGGAAAAAACACTCGGTGAAACATGCTCAGTAACCTACTCTGGCTCTAGCTTAAAGGCTACATCGATATATTTTTATATATAAAACAGAGATGGCACTAAGAACAGCCGCGGTCTCGGCTCCGTGAGCTCACTGACAGCTCAGCGAGTCACCAAGGAGCGTCACCATTTCACAACCAGCAGCTGCTGCAGCTTCAAGGTCAGCTCCTGGGAGGCCAAAATCGCAGAGCAAGGGGCTCTGGCATCCTGTGGGGTCACAGCCTGCCCCGAGTCCCCTGACCGAGCCAAAGCCAGGCTCCGCATCCACCGGCCCTTCCCGGAGCGCTCCCAGCGCTGGCTCTGCCTTCAGCCCGAAGCAGCTGCGCTTTCATCTGAAGATAAGCACGGAGATAAAACAACGAAGCTCCAGCACGGCCCTGAGAAGCCTCTGCAAGGAGACCGAGAGAGCCAGGAGCGGCAGGGAACAGCAGGAGGAGGCTCCCGCAGCGCCGCAGCCCCGCCGTGTCCCGCATCCCTGTCCCGGCTGGGAGCCGGCACACATCCCGCTGTCCTCCCCGGCTGGCACACAGGCAGCGCCCGAGGGAAGCCCAGGGCCAGCAGGAGGAGCGGCTGGAAGCCCAGGGCCAGCAGGAGGAGCGGCTGGAAGCAGAGGGACAGGGGCACTGCTCATCCCCGAGGTACAGGAACAGCGACATCCCGCTCCTCTCTGTGCCCACCAGGATGCCCGGAGAGCCGGCCAGGAGCAGGGAAACTTAGGAGCTCCACGGGAGACTCAGACTGATCCCAGGTTGGGAAAGCGAGGGAATTTAAGTGTGTCACACCCCGTGGATCAAGAGGCACAGAGGGAGGGTCCTGGAGCTGATCCAAGCAGCGGCTCCGCCCGGCCCCAGCATCGCCCCCCGGGCTGAGCTCGGGACATCCCGGATTTCGGGGATAAACCCACCCCAACACCCCCCGGCCTGAACACCGGGACGGTCGCAGTTATTGGTGAGGATGCGATGGGTTGGAGGCCGGGCAGGTCCTGCAAGTGCTGGAAAGCTCTTTACAACCCCCTCATTCTTGGTGTGCCTTTCATTAGTTCACGTTTTTAGCTTTCGAGCCCGCCCAGTGAGACCCGGGGAGTTTATCCAAGGAAAGGGCACGATCCCATCCATAAGGATCGGTCCCAGGATGTCCTGAAGGATCAAGCCCCTCCCTTGCCACCACTCCAGCGGAGGGTGAACATCCCCAGCCGCGACTCCGCACGTCCAGAGGAGGCAAAACACAAAGTGCCGCTGGAAATAACCCTCGGCTTGGGCTCGTTCCCCTGGAAATAACCCTCGGCTTGGGCTCGTTCCCCTGGCTCCCCGCGGCTTCTCGGTTACGAGGCACTGCAGAAAACAGTTTACAGCCAGCAGATATGTAAAATATGCCAGCTATTGAAGCCAGGAAGGCTCAGCGCCTGCATTTCTCATCCCGGCTCGCTCCGCAAGCCCGAAGCACGCAGACATTACTCAGGCTGGGGCCGTAATTATCCCTCTGGAAGCCGTGCCAGCTCTCCCTTGGTGTAACTTTAACAGAGTATCAAAGGTGATGCTGGGTTTTTATGAAATCGATACCCTGCCTTTTACTCCGCCTCTGCAACCCCCACCATTCTCCGTGTCAAACTCGCTTTTTTTTTGCAAGCAAAGAGCCTCTGCAGCAGCAGCAGCCGAGTGGACTCGAGTTCACAGCCCTGTGCGATTTGGCAGAGCTGGATGGAGGCAGTAATCCCCACCATGTTAAAAAGGAAAATATTCGGTATTTATTACTTCCTTCAATAGTAGCAAAAACCTATTTTTTCCCACCAAGTTCTTGACATCAGCTGAAGTTTTATGGCAGCTTCCTTAAGGGATGGAGCTGTGGACACAGAAGATTTCAGTGGGAGAGCATTTTAAGGCCACAAAAAGGAAGGATTAATTCTGTGCTGTTTCCTTCTTCAGTGATCATTTTAGTCCCTATTTCACTGGGTAATTTAATAAACTGTGTCACCTCCTCAGTGTCTACTTTACTAACAGATAGGAGCCTTTTCACTACAGAGTAACTCCCTAAATGGGAACAATTATATTATATTAAAAAAAATCAGCCTTCCCAATCCCTTTGGAGATGATGCCATGGAGCAGCCAGTGTGCTGAGCTCCTTTGGAGCTTGTCACAGGAATTTTTTTGCTGCCTGACACCTCCAAAAAGTGCCTTGGTGTTGGCTTGGGGCACGAGCAGTGTGAGGATGTCTGTGCTGTGTGCCCTACACACCCTGCAGCTACTGAAGAAATCCACCACTCCTCAGGATCACAGAAAGCTCTGGGTGATGCTGCTCAGGCATTTCCATAGAATCCCAGAATGAGACCTTAAAGATAATCCAGTTCTTTCCCCAGTGCCACTGGGGAAGCTGGGTGGAATTCACTCTCTGCTATTAATTATAATCCATCAAACCTTCCAGCACAATGACACTGCCCATGCAGCGAGTCAGAGAAATTATTCCAATCATCCAAATCTGGGATTTTTTGCTGGTGAAATTTTATGAGTTCACAGAGCCCCTCTGCTCTGCAGCCAGGCTGGGAGAGCTGGGGGTGTTCACCACGAGCAGACAAAGCTCCAGGGAGAGCTCAGAGCCCCTTCCAGGGCCTAAAGGGGCTCCAGGAGAGCTGGAGAGGGATTTAGGATGGAGGGACAGGAAGGACACAGGTGTCATGGGGTGACTTTACCTTTAAGGTGGTTTTAGGAGCTAAGGAAGTTGAAGTTGCTGGTGGCTGATGGGAGTCTTTTCTCCTGACCAATTATCGGTCATTACTGGGAATCAACAGCCGTTTTAACCATTGAAAAGGGAGATCAACTTGTAAACCCTACCTTAAAATGTAAAGTCAAGGCACTTTAGTTCTTTTTGTTTCCTGGCTGTGGAAGGTAGCAGATAAAACTATCAGAGACAGTAAAGAAAAGAATTAAGTTTCAGAAAAAGTAGAGAATAAGAAGATGCATTTGTGAGCTGAAATACCTTTCTGTTGAAGCTATGGAAATGGACAATAAAGTCTTGAAAAAACTCCTTTAATTCATGATAGTATATAGGGAGGAACAGAGTGTTCAAAGTGTAAATTTTGAGTAAAAACTAAGGTGATTGTGATACAGTGAAGTGCTAGAAACAGTGAAGCGAAAATTTGAAGCCTTGGGGGGCAATGAGAAAACTGTTTTCTAGTGAAGCTCACAGAGACAGATGAAGAAGACTTTTGCCTTTGAATAACTCATCCTTAAAATGCCATCCCTAGACTCATGGCCCATACACACCTCAGAGTGATGTGAAATGGGAGGAGTGAGCTCTGATAACAGCAGTTCTGGGCAGCTGACAGCAGGGCAATAGAAAACTAACAAAAATAGTTTTCTTGTGAGAAACTCCATAAATTAACAGGAAGAAACTTCTGTTTCTCTACAAACACTGGTGAAAAGACTGTAGCAGGTATTAGGACTGTTTTAACCACCAAAGTTCCAAAGTTTTTGTCTCTGTTGTCATGTAAACAAAGGAATAGTGAGTAGTAGAGGATAAAAAGGGGTTTTCTGGAAGTTTATTCTGGTGTTCTTATTATTGTGGTTTGTTAATAAACTTTCTTTATTCCTTTTAAGTTTTAATGCCTGTTTTGCTCTTGTTCTAATCCATATCTCACAACAAGAAATAAGTAATTTTTTAGTTACTGGTTTAAAACCACGACACACAGGAAATGGCTTTCCAGTGCCAGAGGGCAGGGATGGATGGAATATTGGGAAGGAATTGTTCCCTGGGAGGGTGGGCAGGCCCTGGCACAGGGTGCCCAGAGCAGCTGTGGCTGCCCCTGGATCCCTGGAAGTGTCCAAGGCCAGGTTGGACTTTGGGGCTTGGAGCAGCCTGGGATAGTGGAAGGTGTCCCTGCCCATGGCATGGGATGAGCTTTAAGGTTCCTTCCAACCCAAACCATTCTGTGCTATCCCACTTTAAATATTTGTCTTGAAGCAATAACCCGGAAATATTTCCTTGTATCTTCCTCTTTCTTTTTGGCTTTTTTTTTTTTTTTTCCTCACTGCTGTTTATGACACTGCTCTGGAAATGGTCCCACAGCTTCTACTTCTTCCCCTATTAATATAAATTAAAATAATCCCCTGAATGTCGCAAGCAGGATGTCATTTTCCTGAAGGAAAAAAAGGAAGCTAAAAATATTCCTTTGGCTACAAGGGTATCGTCACATCCACGCTCTCACAACTGCTCCACAGCATCAGAGGATGGTGGGGAAAAAAAGCCCCTCCAGCAACTCCCAGGATAGCAGGGATTTCATCCTGTTTTTATCCAGCCCAATCTCCCAGACTCCACGTGGGCTCTGGCATGTTTAAGATAAATATTATTAACTCTCCCCTTTGGAGGCACTTCCACAACTGGACACTCCAACCACGGACTGCAAAAGAGTTTTCTTTTTAATAAAGAGGAAGAAAAAAAATAAAAATCACACAAGTGGGACCTGTTGGGGCTGCAAAAAATCCAGAATCCAAATTTAGATGCTCTCAACATCTACGCCTGAATTCCTGCTGGGTTTTTTTTCCCTTTCTGCTATCCCAGAAGAATTTCCCACTCTGCATTTTTGGTTCTTAAGGCTGTATCCTACCTCCCACTCAGCACGGGGTGATTTTTGAAAAATGGTGAATGTGAACAAAAACTGAGAGTTTTGTCATAAGCCCATAGGAAAAAAAAAAAAAAGTCACTTTCTGCCAGACTTGTAAACAGATGATTGCATGCAAATATGGAATGTACTTCCTTTTTTGTATCACTTGATCTTATTACAAATCTAGGCAAAGACTTTTCTGAACTATCTCTATATTTTTTTTAAATATGCAATTATTATTATGTATTTTAATACATTTTATTATATATTTTATATGTTTATTATATATCTTATATATTTTCATTATACTCTTTTATACATTTTAAATATATTGTATCCATTTTTGTTACTGTACTTTATATAGTATATATATTATAATATGTATATATTTATATATAAATATATATGTATAAATTTATTTATTTATAAATATATATATATATTTTAAATATATATCTATTTAAAAATATATATATTAAAAAATTTAGGCAGTTGTAAATCAATAATAAGAATGGTTCCACATTTCAGGAAAACTCATCCCCCAGAGCATTTCCCCTCTGCAGCCATGGAACAAAGCCCTGCCATCCCTCCTGCCCCTGATGGCAGCAGTGGCACGGGGTGACACCCAGCAGCACAGCACAGCTGTGGCAGCCACCTGGCCAGCCACAAATCCATTCAGCCTCCCACTGGCTATTCCCAGACAGAAATGCTCCTGGAAAATGCTCAGCATCTCACCCGTGACCCATCTGAAAAGCTTCCTGCTCCTCGCCCGACAACTGATGGTTATCTTGGGATGCCACAAAAGGCTTCTCCTCCTCAGCTCCCTCCAAATTTACTTTGGATCAGCTCCAAGAGCAGCCTGGCTGTGGCTGGGGGTGTTTGGGGCAGCGGGATTTGAGTAGAATCAGTTTTTCCATCCTCATGCCTGCTGGTGTCCTGCCTTTGGATGCACAGCTTGGAGGTGACATCAGCAAGAAACTCCCAACAAAAGCGACTCTGGAAAATCAGGAGAGTGACAAAGTGGAAAAGGCCAGTGGAAAAGGCCCCATTCTGGTTTGCTGTGCAGGGAAACCTCTGTTGAGCAGGAGTAACTCATGAACTGTGCCCAGAATCCGTGGCATCTGTATGGGAATGCCCTGAGTGACTGTGGGGAAAGCCGTGACCTCCCTTCACGGCCCTGAGCTCCAGGGAGATTTTCCCACTGGTGGCTCTTGCCCTGCTCTGTTCTGAGCTACAAATCCCCCCAGAACCGCTCTCCTGAAGCAGCACACACTCTGCTCTGGTGTCTCCCAGCAATCCCAGGCTGTCCCTGAGGAGGGGGATCCCCCAGTGCCCAGAGCTGCTCCTCCAGGGCCCTTTTTACCCACCAGCGAGGCTGTTTGTGACCCCTCTTCCTCACTGCGCTGCTGCAGCCCCACTCCTGCACAGCCCAGTCACTGCCTCCCATATTCTGCTTCTTATTCCCTTATTCCTTGGCTCACATCCTGCTTTTCTAGGACATGAACTCCAACTGCTTCACAAGGACAGAGAATATTTGATTTTCCAAGCCTGCCCAGTGCCCTGGGACATCCCTGTCACGTGCTGGTCTGTGAAGCCTCCTCAACTTTTACATCTTTATGTCAATATTTAGGTGTTGGAGCTGAGCTGTTTATTTAATTTTCTTCCAGCAAAGCTTGCATCCTCCGAGAACATCCTGTAGCTTCCCAGCCTTTATTTGGATTTCCACAGCATTTTAACAACAGTAATGTAATTTCCCAGCAGAGCCGTTAACATCAGGCTCCGTGAGAAATGAATATACTGAATATCAATGTTCTTTTCCTCTTCAATTTTGCCTTGTTTGGCAGCTATTTTTACCTCCATTCCCTCAAGGATTCTCCTCTTTCTAAATGCATTTGCAGTTTAAAATCCCAAGCAACGTTTAGCTTCCGTGACTTTTGCTTTTGGAAGCTATTGAGCAGAGAAACCGTTCCAAGATGATCCCCAGCTCCTGCAAACTCTCCAACACAGGTGTTCAGGTTTAGGCTCCTTAAAAATAGAATTTTCATGATTAAATCATTTTTTACTAAGGAATGACACCCTCTTCTGCTCACTACGTGTTCATACTGTCTTCAGGGGAGGAGAAATAATGAAAACCACACAGATTTGCAAAGAAACCATGGAAGTTACAGCTTAAAAGTTCAGTCAGAATTAATTGTGGCAGTAAAAACTGAAGTATCTCAAGTGAAAAATAATTAAATTAATCTCAGGAGGCACAAATCCATCAGGGCTACAGACAGTTGGGGAGTTGTTCGGAGTTTTATTTGTAATCTAGGAAATATTTACAGCAAAAAACAAAGAATTCTTGATGCTACTGAACGGTTACTGAGACCTTTTGCATATATAGAGTATGAAATTGCTGCAAGCTGGGTTTAGAAGCAGTTTTGTCTGTCTTTTGGGGAGATTTTATTACGTTTTACCTGAAGTCAAAGCTGTGTTTATGACCTTTTTTACACCTTCTGTCACAGCTGAAGGCACCAGCTCTGTCAGAAATCCCCAACACCAAGGGAGCATCTGCATAACCCGGTGAGCAAAACCAACAAAACCAGCTGCCTTTCAGAAAAACCTAAATTAATGTTTCTCCTCTGCTTGGTTTGCTCTGCACTGGAGCATTTTCTGCATCACCTGCTCCCCATATTGGAGCCTGGGAACAGCCAGGTAAGCACGCTCTGCTCCCAGGAACCGCCTTTTCCATCAGCTGAGGGACAATTCCAACCACTTTGGAAAGGGAAAGGAAGGAGAATTGCTCTTCAGAGTGCCTGTTTGCCACCCAGGTAAAGTTGTGTTGATGAAGAAAAGAAACACCAAAGTGACAGAGTCAGCTGTATTTTTTAGGGGCTTTATTTTCCTGCCTTCCCAAGCTCATTCCCATAGGCAGAGCTGCTCCCAAAGCCTGGTGTTCATGGAGAAGCTGCTGGCAGCTCACCTGCAGGGGTTTTACAGCCAGCCTTGCATGACTGCTCAAGGCTGGGGGCAGAACCTCTCCATGTCCCTCTTCACTGAAGTCAGGGCCTGTGCAAAGCAATTTCCACAAAGCAGAGTCCAACCTGGCTTCGGGTCTGTGTGAGGCGTTTTTTCCCATTCTAGCTGGATTCTTGGCATTTTAAATATGTGTTTTTATTTTCCTCCAGCATGAGAAGTTCTGTCACATCTATCTCACTTTGAAGCCTGGGAAGCAACACTGGGTGCGTCCACATTCGATCTTTTCAAAGAGTTATTTGAGCAATCCCACAGGTACCAACCATCCTCCTTGGGAACACAGCATCCCTGTCCAAAGGCCCAAAGCTTGGGCAGCAGGAATTCTCTGCCAAGGCTGGAGAAGCAGCTCTGATTCGTCTGTGACCTTCTCACAACAGAATTGGCTCTTGCAGGCCATGAATGGGACGACAGCTTGAGTTTGCTCCATGCAAGTTGGCTCCTCTCCCCTCCAGAGGTCCCTTTGGATGCTCTCAATTCTCAATTTTCATTGACACCAACATTAGGAGAGGCCTGCCCAGCTCAGGGAGCCCCATCCCACTCCCAAAATCCTAGAGATATTCTGACTGCTTTCCAGTCCAGCTGAATGTATTCCTGTTTAAACCTCACTGCTTGATAAACTGCCAAAAAAAATCTGAGCTCCCAGGGAGGATATTTATTTACAATTCAGAATTTATACATGCATTGCACGGCATCTGAAGGGTTGGGTTTTTTCTCCCAAACATACAAATCAGCAATTAAAATATTTGGAATGTGCCATTTCTAGCCAATGCCCAGGGCTGGGTGTTATCTCACACTTGTAATTTGTTGCTGGGTGCTGGAGAGGCTTCAGCAATCTCCAGCTGCACAAAGCTTTGGGAGAAGTTTGGCTGCTTTCAAAGCAGGGGAAATAAAAGCAGAATATGATCTAAGTGTCACTAGCAAGGTTTGCCAGGAGGGGTGGACTTCTCCTTTGAGACAGCTCCAGCAGAAAGCTGGGCTGGAGCTGCCTGAGAAACCTCTTTTCCCAGTGGGAAAATGACACCTTGCTGGAACTCTCTCGAGGAAATGACAGAACATCAGGGCAAGTGGAGTCCAGGGTGGTGGCACTGCTCGCAGCAAGGGAGGGCAGGAAACCTTGGATGGCATTTTTATATTGTTAATTTGTCCAGCAAGACCATCCTAAGCCACCCCATCCACAGCAGGAATCTGATGTGATGGGAAGAGCAAGGATCACTCAGAAAGGAGAAGGTAGGAAGTCTGACACAGGGTGCCCAGAGCAGCTGTGGCTGCCCCTGGATCCCTGGAAGTGTCCAAGGCCAGGTTGGATGGGCTTGGAGCAGCCTGGGAACAGTGGAAGGTGTCCCTGCCCATGGCAGGGGTGACTCTGGATGGGCTTTAAGGTCCCTTCCCACCCAAACCCATCTGGGATTCTGCTCTGGAGCAGAGGTGTGAGTTTTTATTTAAAGAAACACTGTTTTCACCAGACATAGAAACATTTGTAGGTTCAAGTCTGGCCACAGCTGAAAAGGGTTTGTTTAAAAACATTCACTCAAAATGAGTGTATTCCCCATCCCTCACTCTGCAGGGCAGCTCAGAGGATGGTGCTGGCAAAGCTCCTTTGGACCAGCAAACTGCAACACCCCAAAAACTGCCAAGGTCCCAGATTCACTTAAAAAAAAAATAAAAAAATAAAATAAAATAAACACTTGAAAGGACAAGAGATACCCCTTACACCTATGCTGAAGTGACACAGGTCTTCTTTAACTACTATTTTTATTATTTTTCCATTCTTTTCTATTAAATATTGACTCTGTTTGTGGTTAGGAGTCACACATCCCAAACCAAACACCAGTGCCCTGCATCACAGACCCTTTTTTGTTCACATTTGGCCTCATGGGGGGAGATCCAGCTCCACCACCCACCTGAATTTAGGACAGCTTGGCAGCCCCCCTGAACTCCAACAGCGGGATTTTGCTGGCTGGATCCAAACCCAAACCCTCAGGGAAGTTCCCATTTAACCCAGGCAGAGGGGCCAAGCTTCATGACTCGAGCCTGAACTACTTTTTTAGCCTCCTGAAGGAGGAATGAGCCTCTGAGCCAGGGTCCTGCAAGGTCCCCTACCCCAAAACCCAGCTCTGCACCATCCCCTGCCACGACAGCCCCGACCCTTGCAGCTCAAGGCCACCCATGAGCAAACCCAAACCCAGCAAACAGACCACCCACCAACCCACTGGGGAAAGGAGACAGGAAAAAGAATGAGGTTTAGGGAAATATTTTAAGAAATCCAGCCTGTGGCCAGCAGTATTTTGGGTTCTGAGCACTTAGAGGCTGCTGGAACAGAGGTGTGGAAGTCTCCACCATGAGCTGTCTGTATTTAGGGGGCAGTGGGGCACTTAACACCCACTTTGGCACCTCTGCAATTTGGGTAGGTGAGTAATTCCTCCTGTACCTAGGAGCTGGAGGAGCTGGCCACCCATTCCCAGCTCAGGACTTTCCCAGCAATGCTCAGCACCCACTGGCTGTTTCTCAAGATTCTTCGGGTCACAGGGGCCTTTTTTAATTCCTTTTGCAGTTTCCCACAGCCACCCTCCCACACTTCATCCCTAAGGTGTTTTGGGACAGGCCACACATTCCTGATCTTCTCCATGGCATCTCTGCCTGAGCAGGAACAAAGCAGGAGCAAATCCTGACTTGCTTTTCCTGCCACAGGGAAAGTCAGGGACAGGGACTTCTGACAAGGGCATGGGGTGACAGGACAAGAAATGGTTTTAAAGTGACAGAGGGCAGGTTTATATCAGATTTGGGAAGGAATTGTTCCCTGGGAGGGTGGGCAGGCCCTGGCACAGGGTGCCCAGAGAAGCTGTGGCTGCCCCTGGATCCCTGCAAGTGTCCAAGGCCAGAATGGACTCTGGGGCTTGGAGCAGCCTGGGATAGTGGAAGGTGTCTCTGGCCGTGGAAGGGGTGGGACTGGATGGGATTTAAGTCCCTTCCAACCCAAACCATTCTGTGATTCAATTCCTCAATGAATTAATAAACCAGGGACTTACAAAGCCCACTCAGGATATCAAAGCCTATCCCAGCCATTATTTCTTCCCTGAAACCCTTGTAAAGGTTCTGTACCAGTTTTAAAAACTTCTACACTCGATGCCTTAATGACAGCAGGATGTCCCAAGTGCTTTTCTGCCACCCCACAAGATGATAAAACACACCTGAACTCAATGTGCTGCAGAACCATTTTTCAGAAGAAAGTTATTAAACATTAGAAAGGTACAGTGAGTCATGAGCATGCAACCACCCTTAAAGAGTGAAGTGGGAAATATTCCAAAAATGCCTGCATCCACCAGGAGGTATGAAATGTGCTTTGATGAAGAACACAAGTGGAAAAAAGCAAAAGCTACATGGAAGGAAACAAGCCACAAACTATTTGCTCTTGCCTCCCCAGGTGGCCCAAGCTCAGAAGAGGTAAAAGACTCAGCTTAGTGGCTAGGCCTGGCTTACATGTCCCAACCTGCTGCTTGGAAAAATCTCATTTTCCTCCCTGGTCTCCCAGCAGAGGAAAAATCTGCAAGGCCCAACAACACCTTTTTAATTTTGTTAAAAGCACATTTATATATAAAAATAAAGCCTGATTGCTGTCTATTGCTCCTGCCCAGACTTGCCCAGTTCTTCATGCAAATTGTTTCCATTTCTCTTATCAGTGCCCTCATATCCCCAGATCAATACCAGTTTTTCTACCTCCCCCATTTGCCCCCGCCAACAAACTGGACCAGTGGCCATGACCCCATTCTCTTTACACCTGCACCCAGCCACTTCTCCCCAGCAGCTCTCCCTTGCCAGGTAGGATATATTAAATATCTCTATGAGGATATATTAGGATTCATGCTGTAGGCAGCCAGGCAGGCTGGGGCACACTGAGTTCACACCACCCTTGTGCAGGGTGTCCTTCCAAAACAAACAAAGACCTGTGCAAGTCTCTGTCTTCCCCACTTATATGTCCTGAAACAGAAAGGAAAAGGAAAAAAGCCCAAGGCTTTTCTCCTGCACACACAGAAGCCATGAAAACGTGCAGCAAAATAACCACATCTGGCCTTTAAGTGTAATTATTTGCCTTGAGAGCTTTGGTTTCAGCTTGGAGAGGGGTTTAAGTCTATTATTTTAAGAAGTCCTAACAGCATTAGAGGACTTACTGTCGGTGATTTGTACAGTAAATTCAATTACTGCTTTTCACTTCTGTTCAGTGTAAACCATTACAATCAGAACATACTGGGTTTTTCTGAATGCACTTAAAGCAGAAATAAGAGCTGTAGTGCCCAAGGCCAGTTTCCCATAGCCAGGGAGCTGTGCTGCCGTGGAGCAGCCTGGGAGAGTGGAAAGTGTCCCTGCCTGTGGAAGAAGATGAGTTTTAGGGTCCTCTCCAACCCAAACCACGCTGGGGTTCTGTAACATTTTGCAGAAAGGTTTTTCCTTTTTAAGCTGCACTACATAAATCTTAACACCTGTGACTTCAAGGTTTGCCTTCACACTTAATGGAAGGACATTGTTTTATAAATTTACAACTTATTTCTAAAGAACCTGGTATTTTTAGGCCCATGATTCCCCTGCCTTTTCCCCAGACCCTGTGGAGGTCATAATCTCAGCATCAAGAAACTGCAAGGACAGAAGTAGGGAAGCAGGTTGGGAAATTGTCAGCAGAACTAAAAATATTGGAATGTAACTTCCAATTAAACTTCCCAAGCATTTGGGGCTGACGACGCCTTTTGAAGAATATTTTGCCGAAGGGGAGGACACGCCAGCAGGGACAGGATTCAAACACTTCTCGTGTCTAACACATTTGCAGGAGCGCTGCTGCCACCAGCTCCTGTTTGAAATCACTTCTTTGCAATTATTTTTGGACACGGATTTTAGGAGAAAATATCGAGCAGAGAAATGGGGAATGAGGGCATTTCCTGAGCTTGCTGGCTCCCACTTTCCTGTGTGCAGGTGCAGGGCCCTGTGCTGTGATTATTCAGGCTGGCATTGAACTGTGGAACATAGTGCTGGAATTGTACACCCACTGTTGATGCTGTTGTTGTCCAGAGGCGTTGGAGAAACACCTGAGACTGAAGGAGTTGTAACCACAGCTTTACAGAAGTCATTGGGCTCACAAGCAGAATATTTATGGAGTGTCAATATTTGATCCATATCCCAGCATCAGCCTTACACAAACACAGGTCTTATCAAACTATCCTAAATCAAAGGAATACTTATGACCACAGATTTATCTTGAAGCCACAGGCACACAAAACTTTTATAATTAATTCTGTTTTCTTTGGCAGCAGCACAATCCAGCCCCCTCTGGGCACAACTGCTGCCTCTCTATGGCACAAACAAACCCAAAATGTCTCAGCCACAACAAAGAAAAGCCAGCAGCTCGAGAGTCTGGAGAGTCCCAAGCTTGAGGGACAGGGGTGCAGAAACCTCGTTTGTGACTATTTTTAAAAATAATTATTTTTTTTCACCTAATATCAGTTTTGGAATTAGGACCAAGTGGTTTTCATATCTCTAAATACAAATACAGGCTGTTTGCTCCGCTATTAATTCCTTTTCAGCCTAGCAGCAGCTCTCTAGCAGGGTGTGAGTCAGGCTGCTGAAGCAAAGGATTGTTTTTGGAAAGCATTAAGACTTTGATTGAATTGTTCCTTATTACAGAGCACGGTGACATTGCAGCATGCAGATTTATTGGGGGGAAAAGGAGAACTGGGATGTTTAGAGAGCTATAATGAGCTGTAATGGTGTTCAACAATCTCTCTTTGTACACACACAAAACCCTCCCCAATAACTGATACACATCCCTCTGAATCTGCAGTTGACTTGGGAAAATTTGAAGTTTTTTGGCAACATCCCTTTTCTTCCCCAACTTCCAGCAGTCCCTGCAGTGGGAATGCCACCAACCAGAGCATCCACACACCTGGATCACAGCAGGGTCTGTCTGGCCAGGGCATCTCCACCAAGCACAGCAAACACAGCCCTCAGGAGATGCTCTCAACATCACCATTTTCATGTTTTTCCAAAGCTGGGCTCTGATCATGCTCTTCCTGACACCAAGGATATTTTTATTTGCTTTATTGCCACGTTGAAAGACAGCTGCTGATCCCCAGCAGGGCTTGGCACAGCCAGAGATTTGCCATAAATCCTTTGCTAGACATCCTGGAAAACTTCGTGCAGCACTTCCAGGGAAAGCTGGAGGATCAGGCCCCCCTTAGGGGGTTTGTGGCAGTAAATGAATAAGACAAAGGGCTAACATCCACTGAAGTGTCACTTTTCCCACTGGCAGGCTGAGGCAAACCCTGGAGGAGGCAGCCCCACTGCTGCTGTGATTGTGGAGAAGGAAACAATTATGTTCTACTGCTCTTGGGGCTGCTCCACTCTGCCTCTCGAGAGCCTTTCAAGGAAACACGAGCACAAATCACAGCTCCTCTCTTGATCACTTCTCCTCTTCTAGCAAAATCTGTGGCAGAGGGAGGAAGACAGGGAAGGAAAGCATCACAGCTGGCCTCCCTGCACAACCTCAAAACCTGATGCTGAAATCCCAACCCCTCTGGCATCAGAATGGCTTTCCACGTCCATATGTGTTGTCACGCTTCCCCCACACCTGTGGGTCAATCCACAGCTGGTTTCTATCCCAAAATGGGGATTTCCATCCCAAACTGCCCTATTTCCATGCCATAGCCACCTGCATTTCATCCCCTCTTGCTGACAGATCAGCAGAGTCCCGTTAGCTGCGCTCAGGTAACACCTCACATTTCCTCCAGAGAGACTTTCTCGTTGCTCTTTTAAGTGCTGGGCCCGTGAAGGAGTGTGACACTTGATTTTGTGGGGCTGGTGTGCTCCTCCCACTGTCACAATTCCAGGGCAGAGGCATTTAATTGGTCACTGATTTCAGCTCATTTCCCTGCGCAGTCTGAAGTGGCACGCTGGGGCTATCAGTCTGAAATCCAGTGTCTCAGTGCTCAAATCCCACCCAGTCCCTTGGGACAGGATAGGATGGCGTGCTAAAAACAGAAAAATCCCTTTGACAAGGAAAAAACCCCATTGTTACATCTGCCCCTCACTCCCAAGCTCTGCCCTGCAGGTCAGGAGAAGCAGAAGATGCCATACTGTGCTCAGGGAGAGGTGCTCATAACAGGGCTTGTCTGGGGGTTTTATCTTCTTTGAATGTGCTCCAAAAGGTGCATTTGAACCCCTAAATTCTGTAGAAAGGTGGATACCAGACAGGAGGCGTTTCCTTGGGGGCAATCCCATGTTTGGGCAGGGAAATGGGAGCAGCACCCTGGTGAGACAGCGGATGCAAGGTGGAAGGAGCGAGATGCTGCTCTCCATGAGGGATCCAGGCCCTGTCATCTCCCCCCTCAGGGATCCCTCATGCTTTTAAAGCTGAGCAAACACAGGGATGGCACTTTTCCAAATCTGAAGTGTCAGCAACACCTAATTATAAATGCTTCATTTAACAGGGCTGCAAATGAAGCCCGGGACTGCATCCATGTGGTGAGGGTCAGCTCTGGGATGGCAAACCATGCCCCAGCCTGGTCGTGCTCCAGCTCTGAGGTCAGAGACAGCCACAGCAGGATGCAATTCCAGGGATGGATCCCAGTGCTGGGATCTTAGACTTGCACATCATACGAGAAAAATGGTTTAGTGGTGAGCATGATGGTGGTGCTAGTTTGACTCGAAGATCATAAAGGTCTGCTCCAAACTTAATGGTCCTTTAATTCCATGAAATCGCTCTGCTAAAGTCCTGTGGTACCCCACTTCATTCCTGTGAGGGTCCAGAGGGATTTTGGAAAGAGCCAAACATTCAATCCAGCTGTTGCATCACCAGATGTGGCACAAGGACCACAGACTCGGGATGCTCAGAGGTTACCCCACCTGGAAGCCACCCCTTGCAGAAATTCGTGGCTGCTGGATTTATTCACAGCCTTTTCTGGGTGCAACAAACCCTCCCCAAAACATGCACTGGCTTTCCTCGCTGCGAGTCTTTGCTTGGATAACATTTTTGTAGCAATTCCTGCAAAGCCACAGCTTTGCTCAGGCCACCAAGAGGAATTTCTCCACCAAAAGGGATTTCTCACTCCTGCCATCATCCTCCAGCAAACCCAAAGCTCCTGTAAAGCCCAAGAGTGTCACAAGGCTGCGTCCCTTCTCCCGGCATCTCTGCTGGGCAGAGCTGCAGCACCGGGGATGGATCAGGTGGGAAAGCACGGAGCAAACCGGTGTCAGAACGATCCCAGCCCTTAAACTGGGACTTGCCTGCATTTAAGCAGGGAAAGCTGGGCCTGGTGGCTGCTGTCTGAGGCAGCTATCTGGTCAAAGGCCTGCGGGGAGCTGGCAGATAGGGCGGGTTAAAGTTTAACCTGCGGGACTGTAAAGCAGCCCGGGGCTGCTGAACCTTTGGAGTTTGATATGATGATTAGGGAATAACCGCAGTGACACGTCGCAAACTCCCCACAAAGCAAGGAGACCTCTTTCCCGGGGGGCCATCTCCAGAATTGCTCAGGTAGGCGGCTGCTGGTTGCTGGGAGGTTTCTGGGGGGTGGGAGTGGGTGCGCAAAGCGGGGCTGGCGGTGGCGTTGGGAAGGAGCGGCTCCAGTGGGAGCCTCCCACCCCAAGAGTGCCCCAGCATCAGCCTCACACCCCAGAGCTGTCCCACTCCAGCAGGGCTGGACTGGGGGGCCGGGACCCCCTGGCTGGCCCCACACAGCCCCACACCACTGGCGTTGAGTTTGGGATGAGCAGGTTGGGCACAGAAGGGCTCCTCAGGAGCCTCGGCGCGGTTTTTACCTGGCAAAGCCATAGAAAGAGGGAGTTTTCTGCTTTTCCTCCTTGCCTGAAAAGCGAGGCCAGATGAGGCGGATGGGGAGGAGGGATTTTCCCTGCCATAATTCCCTCTGGATTTGTTAAAGCGCAACTTTAAGGCTTAATCATTAGAGATCTTTCCAGCCGACTTGGTGTCCCTCCTCTTTGCCAGAGACCAGTCTCCCTTCAAAGGCAATCACTGCTCCCAAAACCTCCTCAGCTTTCCCTAATCCCTCCCAACTAGCAAGGGCAGTTTCTGGCCAGCACAGAATGCTCCTCCCAAGCTCTTCCCCTCGGTGGAACAGGAGTTTTGGGTGGGAGCAGGCAGGGAGGGAAGGATGGCTTCCGAGTGTCCGGCACATGGGGATGCAGATTAAACGCAAGGGAGGAAGGCTGGGCTCAGCATTGCAGAGTGGCTTTTTGGGAGAATTTTGTGGTGACAGAGCTGCAGAAGCCATGCTCTATAGGAAAGGGATTCCAAAGGGAAAAGCTGATTCCCAAGCAAAAGGGGCCGAGCAAAAAAATGTTCTGGATTAGGCAGGAAATGTTTTCTCCAGGCTCATGTGCTGCAGCACTTTCATGCCGCTCTGAGTTTTCCCTGTTTTCCTGCAAATGTTTGCGAGTTCCCAATTTATGTGGAGCCACCAGAGGTGGAAAACAACCCCCCACCTGGGGAAGCCAAGGGATGAAAACCTCGTGCTGCGTTGCTCAATCGGACTCCGTCCTTCAGTGTGTCACCCCAGCGAGGAGCTGGGGCAGCTCACAAGAATTCTAGTTTTGGGGAAGAAAATGAAGCATGCTTGGTGTTTCTGGATGTATAGAAAGGAATAGATATTGCTTGGAGATTGGAGGGAGGGGAAAAAATCCCCAAAACATTGATAATCTAGAGGAAAATGGTTTCTCTAGTGACCTATTTGGGTTATTAGGGGAAGGAGTGAATATCATTGTCCAGTCTTCCAAGAGGTTGTTATTCTTCAGGAGGAGCAGTTGCACTGAGGAGTTACCAGACAAAATGGCCTTAATTAGATGTGTCCAAGTGGCTGAGCACAGTCAGGTCTGTATTGATCCTGTGGGATAAACATGGGTTTGTTATCTCCTTGATGAAACCGAGAACCTGCTTTCCCTGAAAAGGCTGCACAGGGGCAGGCTCTGCCCTCAAATACCCCCTCAGCAAAAATCCTAGCATGGCTGAGGAAAGAGATTCCTCTTCTTTCAAATAGCCCAGAAGCAAAGCAAAGTTTTCCACAATTTTTGGGATGAAATCTTCTGGATTTACCTTGCTCCTGGATTGGATGGAGGAAAGCCAGAGGATGTGCTGTAGTGGGTGTGAGGGAGCCACGTGTGGAAGTAGTCATGGAGAGGTGGTATCGTAATCGGTTTGTTTCTTGTTGATGTGGGCTTGCTAGGTATGAAAGGACCTTTTCTTGCCTTGGCACTTCAGAATTGCAGCAGAAACCTAAAATAAATGAGAGTGGAGAGAGAAAAGCCAGACCTGGTGATACCCTGATATAAGGTAAAAGCAGAACCTTCCTTTTCTTGATGCTGTGACCATGATAAGTTGGTGCTGTTGTCAAAATTTCATCACAAATGAGGATGAAATAGGAAATATGGATAGTTCGCACTTTCAAAGGTGTTAATTTCAATTTAAACTTCTGAACAAAATGCAGCTTCCCCCTCTCCTTTTTTTCCTTTACTTTTTCACGTGGTGGCCCTTGTTAATGATAATCCATTTTAAAGGCAAATCCCTGAAATTGGTTGAATTCCAGAACTATTATTTCTATTAAGTGTGGCTGGGTTGATTCTCTTTTTAAAACACTGAATTTGCTGCAGTCATTCACATTTTCCATCAGCAGTCATGGAAGGGGGGTTTTACCCTGTGGGGGCGGATTTGCTAATTGATTCCTGGCTCGGGGAGCAAAGAAGGAGAGAAAGTAATCATGTTTCCTCTGGGTGACAGGAATTCTCCTCCCTTAAGGTGAAAAAAAACCCATCCCAGCACACAGGCACTGTTGCAAAGACTGGGGCTGGTGCCTGCAATAAGGGGAAAGGGCTGGAATTCCACAAGTTTCAGAAATAAAACATCCCCCCATGATTTGTATCCTGGAAATCATCTGGATGCACCGATGGACACATGGGTGTGGCACCTGGGGACGTGGTTTGGTGGTGGATTAATGGTTGGACTCCATGATCTGAGAGGGCTTTTCCAACTTAAATGATTCTGTGTTTCCATGAGATGGACCCTTGGGTGGCAGAGGTGGAAAAGTGCCCTGTCCAAAAACAGTGTTTAGATGTCCTTGGCTCAAGGGAGACAAGAAGAAAGGAAGGAGAAAAGAAGTGCTTGGGAAACTGTAGGGTGGAAAACCTGTTACCCTGGGTTTGGGATTTGTTGTGTTGGGATTTATACCTCAAAGAAAAGAAGGATTTGCTGTTTCCATCCTGGAGAAACCCCACTGATGGGGGAAAGCTCTTTAGCTCATAAATAACCTGTGAATGACCCATACCCGGGTGGTGCATGGGGCTGTCCATGTCCATGTCTGTGTCCAGCCCAGTCTTGGCCTCCTCTGGAATCAGAAGTGGGGGCTTGCAGATTCCTCTGGAATCGGGAGTGGGGGCTTGCAGATTCCTCTGGAATCGAGAGTGGGGGCTTGCAGGGGCTGGTGCTGGGGGTCTCCAGCTGGACCCCACTTCCAGCAGGACCACCTCCACAGCTCCAGGTGAGTCAGGGCAGCCCTGAGGATGGGCATCCTGCACCTCTTCCATGGGGCAGGGTTGTTTCCATGGGTCAGAGGCAGGAATGTGTGGAAGCACCGGGCACAGATTAAAGCCAGATCTTTGTTAACAACCCACCCCCAGACCCCGGGTTTTGCAGCAGGCTGTGATTAATACTTCACTGCAACCTTGAATGCTCTTGCTCCCTAATTCCAAGTGGATTGCTTCAGCATATCCTGGAGTGCACCAGTGTCTAGACATGCTGGTCTAGAGCCTGATATCTTTGCAGGATGCCTTACGAGAAGAGCCCAGAAGAGCTCGGCTGTCTTATCTAATAAGGCAGAAGGCAGACAGGGATATTGCTGCCACTGGAAAGGCATCAGCCAGGGAGATGCTCTGTTCCCATTCATCCACCAGCCCTGGGCCTTGTGCTCGCTGCTCAGCGTGAAAGCATCCCCGGGAGGGAGAGAGCCCTTCCTGGAAATCCCTCTTCCCCGCAGGAGAGGCTGTGTGGCCTTAAAGGATCCACCTGTAAGTGCATCCAAAGCAGCATCCCTGCAGGCATCCAGCCTGGCAGCGCTCAGGTCCAGCTCTAAGGGCTAAGAGAGACCCACCCACCCATCAAGGGCTGCAGTTTGATCCCTCAGCTCCCCAAGGAAACCAGGATGCTCCAAAAGCAGAATATAAGGGGCTGGATTTGCAGTGCCACAGAGCTTTCCCCTATGGGGTGGATAAATGGGGTGAATATATGGGGTGTCTTTGAAGGGGAGGGTGCAAAAGCAATCTGGGTTTTAACCTGGGTTTGTTCTGAACACTCACATTCTCTCTCTGAAGCAGCCTGGGAAAGGCTCCAAGTGGTTTCTGCACAGCAGCGTGCTAATCCTGCCCCGTGCCTGCTGAACGCCAGCTCCGGAGGAGGCAGCAGGCACAAACACCACAAACATCCACAGGGTCTTGTTGCTGCCCTCAGAAGGGCAAAACAAACCAGTAACTGGGCTCCAGCTGCTGCAGAAAACACTCATTTGGGAATTAGAGACAGGAGAGAGCGGTTGCATTGGATAATCCGTGTCCCAGCCCCTGCACGTTAGTAGTAATTAAAACACTGGAGAACCTGGGAGCACGGGAAAAAGATAAAATTAATTCAGAAGAGCCTCACCAACCTCTGCATTAAATAGCTCCAAATTCTGGCATTGCAAAGGTGCCTCTATTTGCAAGTGTTTGAGTCACAGTCTCTGGATCTCAGTGAGACATGGGACTGAGATCCTCCAAATACTTGGGCTTGTGCTCCATTTTTGGTGCTGGGAATAATCCATTTTAAATTGAAAGCAGCTGTTTAAGACTTCCAGGGCACAAAGGCATAGGAGCACAGGGCAGGTAATGGCCAAGGTGGGCTGCCCCAAGCCTTGGCTCCTCCCTCAGTGAAAAAACTGCTGATAAAAAGGGGTTGGTGTCAAAAGCTGGGTACTGGAAAAGGCTTTTTCTGTTATTTCTGCAGAATCATGATACTCTCAGAAAGTCAGCTGTAACCAGATAGATTGCAGTGCTTTACCTGCATTTCTTTACATGCAGTGCTCACCTTACATGCACCAAGGGACTGCTGTGCAGGGGGGGTGTTTAGGGTCTCCTCCCAATAATCTGGCAGTAGCTCAGCAATCCACCTTCCTTCCACCTTCCTACTGCTCTGGGTTTCCCTTCTGCCCAGCATCCCCACCATCATCCCATCCCAGGGTGCCTCACCCCCAGTCCATCCCTCCCAGCCCCTCTTGGCCCTGTTTGCTCTCCAGGCAAGCCTGGGAGGCTCCACCTTCCCTTGCCTACAGCTTTCTACAACAAAATGCAATTTTAGGCAATAACAACCGTGTTGGATGACACAATTTAACATTTTCCTTCATGGAGTCCTTGAGGACCTAAGGAGGGATCTGGGTATTCTCTGACTGCTGTTCAGCATCAGCCTAAGACTTCAAGCTTAGCTTTGCACCTACAGACCCTGTTTTTTATGCCTGGAGCACATAAATGGATTTTGGACAAGCTCAGAGCTCAGCATTCAGGAGAAACAGGGAATCAGCAGTAGTGAATCCGTGGTGTAAATGTCCTTTTCCCAGGGTGTAGCTCAAGTCAGATTCAGATTTCAGTTTTATGATGTTTTCAGCCCAAACCCAAACCAAAAAATCTTGAATCAGCCATGACCTAAAACTTCAGCTCTGAATCGAAATGTCTGAACCCAAGGTTGTTCCAGCCCTGAGCTGAGCTAAGATCTGAAGTTCTCCCATGTTCTTTATTTTCCAAGATAAAAATGGGCCAAGTTTGGAGCTAGGTCCTGTTTCTCAGAGTGCTGGACATGGCTGGTACAAGGTTGCCTTCCCAGTGTCAGCATCACACGAGGCCTGAAGGACTCGTTGTTGTGTATTCCATGCAGGATTAGGCACTTACATATTTTTGCCTCCCAAGACCCCACCAAAAGGCTACAGATTCCCTCTGCATCTCCCCAGGATCTCACTGTGCAGTAAATAAATGCTATTTATTTCCATTCAGCAGGGGGGATATTTCTGCTTTTTCCATGGTCTCTGCTGTTCTGTTTCGGTTTTATCTCCAAAATAACTGATTTAGGGAGAGCGACCCTGTAAACTTTCTCAGGAGGGTGGACTTTCTCCTCCCAGCTGTATTAATTGATTTAATTTATCTTAAATTTGATTGCAGTGAGCACCCCTAATTAACCTGATTTTTTGCTGATAATCACTCCCAATGGAATCAAATCACAAATCCGGGGATGGATTGACCGGCACACAGAAAGAAGCCGCCCTCCGTGCGTTAATTCAGCGAACAGGATATAATTTGATCCAGGTAGGAATTCACGGTCCCATCCTTTTGTGCAGTGTCCAGCTTCATCCTGAAGCTTCACTGGGGGCGTGAGCAGCGAATCCATGCTCCTGAATCACTCTTTGCTCCTTCCTTTTCGCTCTGTTTCTCTCTCACATCCATGCATGTCTTTCACAGAGCAGGATCTTATTCCTCAAGGAATTCCTTGCTTGGTGGGAAATGACAGTAAAGGTGGGGGAAGGACAACCCTGGGCACTGCTAAATGTTGGGAAAGGTCGGGGTTGGTGTCTCAAAACCAAAGAAAACCCACAGAGCAAAGTTTCAGAAGAGGGTTGAGGTGGGAAGTCCAGCATGTCACCTTTAGTGCAGATGCTTGCATAGGTACATGGGAGCCAGGTGCCTCACCTGCTCCAAGGTTTTCTCACAGTTTAGGCTCCAAGGTCTCAAAGATCCAAACCTCCTGTGGGTAGGGCAGGGGGAGCTTGGGCATGACTTTCAAACCCACCTGAGAAAGCCTTTCTTGGCTACCACGGCCGAAACAAGCTCAGCATTGGAAAGCACTGGGCACTGCCATGAGCGGCATCCTGGAAGAAGGAACTGGAAACACTGGATTTTAGGCAGGTGGAGGCCATGAACCTTGCCTTGTTTTGCATGGCACTAGAGGGCACAACAGCCCCAAGCACAGCCTGAGATTCCTGGGAAAAAGCACATTCCAGGACCAGGCCAGCAGCTGCGTTTGGTGCCCTTGAGGAGCCTTTCTGCTGTACCCGACCCATAAGGTAGGGGACTTCGGAATGTCTTAGATTTACTGTGGCTTTCTTAGAATCATAGGGGTTGGGAGGTTCCATAAGCCCATCTCATTCCAGCCCCATGCCATGGGCAGGGATACCTCCCACTGGCCCAGGTTAATCCAAGCCCTGTCCAACCTGGCCTTGGAATTATCCTGGTGTTCAGTTTCTCCTACTGTCACATCTGGCAAAGCTCACTCCTAACGCACAAATGTCAGCTCCCAATCCAACACACACTTCAACATCTTCTTGCTCTTCTCTCTCATTTCCTTTTCCATTCCAACCTTTATCTTCTTCTCTTTCCCCCCCTCTCCTAATTTCCCTGTACCTTAGGGATTTTTCTTCTGGACTGTCTGTGAGTGCAGCCAAACATCTTCTTCCTCAGTGCACACCTGGGTCGTTCATCTTTGGGAAGTGGCTGATGTCCACTTTCCCTCCAGGCTCCTGGTCAGGAAGGGTTTGTGGAGGTGCTGCCTTCCAGCCACAAATGAAGCCACTGCAAACTGAGGGGTTTATTTCTTGCTGTGCCCCCTCACACACCAGCTCAGACATAAAATCAAATATCCCCAGGACTCTATTGCTGCTGAAAACATTGGGAAAACAGGAATGAGAATGAAAAATTCAGGGCCTAGGTTTGAGATAACTAAAAGGGTTTGTGGTATATTCCTGTTTTATTGTAAGGATCTCTGTTTGTTTACATTCCTTTTAAATCAGATGTACAAGGCATTTGCTTTCCTGGAATAATCCCAGAATGGGAAGTGGCTAAATAAATGGTCAGGGAGCCAAAAATGGAAAACTTACTGGAGCCCCAGTTTGTTTGGGAACAAGGAATCAACGTAGGGAGAGGGAAGGAAAGAGGAAGGAGAGGAAGGAGAGGAAGGAGAGGAAGGAAGTGGCGGAAGGAAGTGGCAGAAGGAAGTGGCGGAAGGAGGGAGGGAGGGAGGGAGGGAGGGAGGGAGGGAGGGAGGGAGGGAGGAAGGAAGGAAGGAAGGAAGGAAGGAAGGAAGGAAGGAAGGAAGGAAGGAAGGAAGGAAGGAAGGAAGGAAGGAAGGAAGGAAGGAAGGAAGGAAGGAAGGAAGGAAGGAAGGAAGGAAGGAAGGAAGGAAGGAAGGAAGGAAGGAAGGAAGGAAGGAAGGAAGGAAGGAAGGAAGGAAGGAAGGAAGGAAGGAAGGAAGTGGCGGAAGGAAGGAAGGAAGTGGCGGAAGGAAGGAAGGAAGTGGCGGAAGGAAGTGGCGGAAGGAAGTGGCGGAAGGAAGGAAGGAAGGAAGGAAGGAAGGAAGGAAGGAAGGAAGGAAGGAAGGAAGGAAGGAAGGAAGGAAGGAAGGAAGGAAGGAAGGAAGGAAGGAAGGAAGGAAGGAAGGAAGGAAGGAAGTGGCGGAAGGAAGGAAGGAAGTGGCGGAAGGAAGGAAGGAAGTGGCGGAAGGAAGGAAGGAAGGAAGGAAGTGGCGGAAGGAAGGAAGGAAGGAAGTGGCGGAAGGAAGGAAGGAAGGAAGGAAGGAAGTGGCGGAAGGAAGGAAGGAAGTGGCGGAAGGAAGGAAGTGGCGGAAGGAAGTGGCGGAAGGAAGGAAGTGGCGGAAGGAAGTGGCGGAAGGAAGTGGCGGAAGGAAG
Source organism: Pseudopodoces humilis (assembly GCF_049639895.1). Taxonomy (NCBI): domain Eukaryota; kingdom Metazoa; phylum Chordata; class Aves; order Passeriformes; family Paridae; genus Pseudopodoces; species Pseudopodoces humilis. Next base: position 3,348,580 of record NC_142208.1, on the reverse strand, counting down.
TGGCGGAAGGAAGTGGCGGAAGGAAGTGGCGGAAGGAAGGAAGGAAGGAAGGAAGGAAGGAAGGAAGGAAGTGGCGGAAGGAAGGAAGGAAGGAAGGAAGGAAGGAAGGAAGGAAGGAAGGAAGGAAGGAAGTGGCGGAAGGAAGGAAGGAAGGAAGTGGCGGAAGGAAGGAAGGAAGGAAGGAAGTGGCGGAAGGAAGGAAGTGGCGGAAGGAAGGAAGGAAGGAAGGAAGTGGCGGAAGGAAGGAAGGAAGGAAGGAAGGAAGGAAGGAAGGAAGGAAGGAAGTGGCGGAAGGAAGGAAGGAAGGAAGGAAGTGGCGGAAGGAAGTGGCGGAAGGAAGTGGCGGAAGGAAGTGGCGGAAGGAAGGAAGGAAGTGGCGGAAGGAAGGAAGTGGCAGAAGGAAGGAAGTGGCGGAAGGAAGGAAGGAAGTGGCGGAAGGAAGGAAGGAAGGAAGGAAGTGGCGGAAGGAAGGAAGTGGCGGAAGGAAGTGGCGGAAGGAAGTGGCGGAAGGAAGTGGCGGAAGGAAGTGGCGGAAGGAAGTGGCGGAAGGAAGGAAGGAAGGAAGGAAGGAAGGAAGGAAGGAAGGAAGGAAGGAAGGAAGGAAGGAAGGAAGGAAGGAAGGAAGGAAGATTAAATATAGGGGAGGAGAACAGAGTCACACTCATCTAGCAGAAAGAGACACAAAAGGAAATACTGACTGGCCTTCACATCTTTGAATATTATTTGGGGCCAAGATTTGCTCCCTGCCAGAAAGACCTCCTGGGTAGGCAGGTGTCATCCTCAGATTGGATGTAAATCAAGACAAGTTCTAAATTTTGCAAGTGTTCCATTACCCAGCCCATGACAAACACACAGCCCATGGAGATTCCCCTGCCAGAGCCAGGAGGATTTCCATGTTCCAGGGAGTTACCTGACTGTCTGAGCTCAGACTTTGGAAGTATCCCAGCCTAGGCAGCATGACACTGTGTTGTCCCTGCTGAATCTGTGAGGAGCTGAAGGGAAGGAGGGTGTCTGCCTCAAGGGTCATTCCCAGACATGGGCTTGGTTTGATCCATGTTTAAAAATCGATAGCTGAACCTTTCTTTTCTTTTCCTCCATGGCAGGCAAATGGTCAGAGGAAATATGGGGGCCCACCACCAGGCTGGGATGGCCCTCCACCAGAGAGGGGCTGTGAGATCTTCATTGGAAAACTGCCCCGAGACCTCTTTGAGGATGAACTTATCCCCCTCTGTGAAAAGGTGAGACTTGGTGGCAGCTGATCAGTCACTGATGATCAGAGCGGCGTTTCAGGGCTGAACTGAGCTGATTCCAAGGCCAGGCTGGGCAGGACTTGGAGCAGTCTGGTCAATGGAAGGTGTCCCTGCACATGGAACTGGAACTGGGTGGGCTTTAAAATTCCAGTCTTCAATAAGCACTCCCACCTTGCTGACAAATCTCTCTCACTTGGCAGATTGGCAAAATCTATGAGATGAGGATGATGATGGACTTCAATGGCAACAACAGGGGCTACGCCTTTGTGACCTTCTCCAATAAACAGGAGGCCAAGAATGCAATAAAGACACTCAATAATTATGAAATCAGGTAAGTGGGGAAAACACCTTCAAAGCAGCTTTAAATTATATTTATTGGTCTATTTTGGCATGTAAGGGATATTTTTCCTGGCAGCCCAGAGCAAGGTTATTTAGATCCCTGTGTTTGGAGGGGAAATCTCCTCCTTCCTCCCTGTGCAGTCACTGCTCATTAAGGCCAGCATCTTTCACAGGAAATTTCTTTCTCACAGGGAGAAGAAAACCAACCAAACAAACAAACAAAAATCTATCAGAACATTGGAAAAAAATATTCAGCTTTGGATCAAATTAACTTTCCCCTAACCAGCACTGTTTATTATGTTCCCCTCAGGTTGTTTGTTGTTGATTTATTCTAGTCACAGTCTCCCTCGTGACAGATTGTGCAGATATGTTCTGGGAGATGGAGCAATTGCAAAAAATGGTGAAATAGGATGGAAACCAATTGGCAAAACAGTGACATTTTCTAATAGAAAGGAACAGAAAAAGCCCTCATGTTTGTGACTGTGTGGAATTTGGGAACAAAACACCCAGAAATCAACAACAGATGGGCCCATCAATACGTGTTGGTTGGATTTCAACCACACTTAGTGTTTTTTGCCAGTTCAAAATGGGATGAGTTGATGCCTTTGCTTAAAAACCTTTCGGGATAAAGCATGCCAGCAGCTGTATGGCTTTTTTTAATTTAAAATAAAAGGGTTGTGAGCTGCTTTGAGCGGATCAAGGCACACGGAGGTCTTGGAGACGTCATTTGTAGCAGAGATTGGAAGGTCTTAGGGATCAGGCTTCATCCACCTCCACCTCCTCCACTTCCTTCCCTGGTTCCAAAGACTCCTCTAAAGAAGTTTTGCACTTCTCCAGGCCTGTAAGAGATACTTTGACCCCAAAGAGGTGAACAAAGGAAATTTTTTTGGGGGGGCTGCACAAAAGTTGGCATTGGTGAGTCCTCAAATGGTGCCTCTCCATGGCAAGGGATTTTCTTCCCCCAAAACCTCGGTCATGAAGTGAGTGGGAAGCCACTGGTGACAACACAGGGATCTGGGGTGGGGGGTGCAGTTTCCTGGTGGCAGCAAAAGGGAGAGTAAAAGTAGGAAAAGCAAAATTTGGCTTTGGTTTCTCCCTCAAATCCCCCATTTCAGCTGTGCTGTCTGGCTTCAGTGTTGGATTTAGCAGAGTGGCAGCTTTTGCAAGCTTGAGCAAGGCCACTGCAATATCCCAAAAGAAGAGCTGACCCCGAAGCCTTGTGTTTGGCCTTGTGTTTTGGGACAGAAGAGGGGCTTTGCTTTAACCTTCCCCTCTTTGGCTCCTGGCTCCTGACAAAGCAGCTCTGTTGTTTCAGGAACGGGAGGCTCCTGGGGGTCTGTGCCAGCGTGGACAACTGCCGCCTGTTCGTGGGGGGCATCCCCAAAACCAAGAAGAGGGAGGAAATCCTAGCAGAGATGAAGAAGGTCACGGATGGCGTCGTGGACGTCATCGTCTACCCTAGTGCAGCCGATAAAACCAAGAACAGAGGCTTTGCTTTCGTGGAGTACGAGAACCACCGGGCAGCAGCCATGGCCAGGAGGAAGCTGCTCCCAGGTTGGCAGGGATGGGGAGGGGTGGCTTCAGCTCAGGGGCCACCTTGTGCTGTGGTGACAACATCTCCAGGGAATCCAAGGAAGTGAATGTGGCTGGGTTTTCTGCCCTCAGAGAGCAGTTTTGTGCTAGAGACACCCAGAGCCAGGAGGTCCTCCAGCACACCATGGGGATTCACTGCAGCTCCTGCAGCAGCACCGTGCTGATGAGCCATGGTCATCCTTCAGGAACTTGGGTTTATTAAAAATCCAGCCAGCTGGATTAGGCTGCATGTATCCTTGCAGCTCTGCTGTGGGAAGTGCTTGGTCCTGTGCTTATCTTGGGTTAAACACAAAATGGAAACTCATTCACGGCCTCTCGGGGAGAATCGCTCAGGAAAGCATCCGAGAGCAGATTCAGGCTGGAGCATGGACTAAAAGTTGATATTTTGGCAAAAAACTTGGAATTAGGAATTGCTTTAGAGTAAACCTATGAAATTCAGCACTGGGAGACAGTCAAAGATCATTGTAAAGGAGAGGGAGGTTTAGCAGGTATTCGGTGAAGAGGTCGCTTAACATTAAGTGCATTTGCAGGGATTTCACCATTTTTTTCTTGCTTTCTTATGTTCCTGCACTGCTTTGTTGAGCACAGCTCACTGACTGGTGAAAGCATCCAACAAACCTTGGGGTTTGAGATTTGTTCGCAACCACCAGCCTTCTTTCACTTGTTTTATACATGAAATACCCTGCTTCACTAAAATTCTCTTTTTTCTTATTGTGTAAAAATTGAGCATGATTTTGAGCAGCTAATTTGCTTTTCTATTGGGAGATATGTCACACTGACAATTTTTTCCTTTTATTCTGCATTTTCTTCTTCAGTTTAAACAGCTCCCTGATGGTGGGAGCACATTCTGTTCTTCAGCACAACTTTCCCATGGTTTTTATGTGGAAAAGGCAGGAGCAGGCAGAGCACTTGAAATCCTGAGCAAAGACAGCAGGACAGATGGAAGGAACTCAGAGCCCTGAGCAGACATGTGCAATGCATGAGGAGTTTCCAGTTTAGGGACATCTCAGTAAACAATTTAGGGAATTCCAAAAGCCTGAGCAGGAGCCAGAGTCCTCTGAAGCCTCAAGCATATGGCAAGAAATGGAAAAAAGTTCCAAGCCAGAGCTGAATGTGTCCCCAGCTGATGTGAGGTTGAATATCATTATCAGATGCTTCCTTTAAACTGAACCTCATTGCTCTTGGAGGGAGCTCTGCAGAGAAAGTGCTCAAAAATTGAGAGTTTTTGTAAAAAAAACTTTTGTAAAATTTTGTCCCAGCTAAACGAGAGTTTAGGAGATAGGCTGGTTTTCAGCAAGAGGCACCAAGCTTAGCTCCTTGCTGCAAGTCAACCAGTTCATTATTTCCACTTTTTAACTGAAAACAGCAATTCAGAAAGGGCCACGGAACCGTGAGCAGCCTGCCTTTATCCCTGGTCGCTGACAGCTCGGCTCTGTGCTGTGCTGAAAGCTGAAGAGCAGCTCAGCCTCACTCCACAAATCCCGGCTCATTCACGAGGGATTCCACAGGAACAGCACCTTTTCATTTAGTTTGATCATTTACACTTCCAATGAGCCTCCAAATTCTGTCTTCACCCTCTCATTTTGGAGTTCCCACCCCTTCTTAAACAGGTTGTCCAAGCAGAGATGCCTTTTTAGATCTGGCAAAGAGGGTTTTGCAGGATTTTCTTTGTCCCCTCAGCTGCAAATGTGTGGTTTAGGTCACTTAAAGAATCACCAGCAAGGTCTGGGCAAAAGCAGGTTTAATATAAATTTGCAAAGGCACAACAGGGTTTGATGGCAAGGATCACTCTATTACTTACTATACAGATAAAGCAGACAAAGAAATACCAGATTAAAGCAATCTAGAATGATTCATGTGGAGACCAGGGAGGCAAAAGGGTGAGGAGGGAAAAAGTTAAGGATTCCAAGGGTTGAGTCCCAGCAGAATAAAACCCCTTGCCAATCTCATCCTCAGACTGGCTCAACAATTTAAGTCTAAATGGTTTATTATTCATAACAGTACCTAATAATGGTTTATTACTCATAACAATATCTAATCAACATTAGCAATTCTTAATATAGAATTGACTAATGTAACACCTCTAAAACGGTTCAACAGAGTTTTCTATAAGCTCAACAGAACCACAAATCCAGCTTAACCAAAATTTAATACACATGCATACAGACAGAAAGTAATACAGACTTCTGAAAATTCCCCTGGAGTTCAGTGAAATTCTCACATCACATGCTGAATCTGGAGCTGAGCCTCAAGGAGTGGGGACACCCACCCAACTGCATCAGCAGCATTCAGCAATGTGATTTATTTGCTTTTTCTTCCCTGCTCCTCAGCAGCTCAGTCCGTTGCACACAGAGCCCCTGGGGTTATCCTCCACACCCACACCTTTTTTTTAAAAAAAACACACTTTTTTTATGTGTTGGAACTTTTTTGTGTCCCTCCTTTCTTCTGCTGCAGCTTCACCCAAACGAATTCGAGCACACACAGAGACATCCTTGCTTTTGCTGTTTCATTCCATCCCTCTGGGACTTCAGGATCCCTGTTCTGGTATCGAGGGAATGAAACTTTGCTGGCCAAAAGGGATTTTTATAAGTGCATTAAAATATTTCCCTTTAGGGAGCACTCCAGGAAGTTGAGACTTTAAGTGAATTATTCCATATTTTCACTTCTTTCAGTCCTGGAGGCTCCAGAGGTATTTGTAGGAGGCCATTCCGAGTGTGACCATCTGCTTTTGGAAGGGAGCTGATGCAGCAGCAGTGTTTTGAGCTAGGAAGGCTTTTTTGGGGGGTCGTGTTTGTAGAATTTGGCCTGTTCTATAATATAAAATTATTTTTTAAAATATATTTATATTAATAATAATTTATATTTATAATATTTATATAAAAAATTCATATAAATATAAAATGGAGCATGAGCAGGAGTGAGAGGAAGCGAAGCCCCCCCAGCACTGACCATGCCCATTCCCTCAAAAGGAAGGATCCAGCTGTGGGGACACCCCATCGCCGTGGACTGGGCAGAGCCAGAGGTGGAGGTGGATGAGGATACCATGTCCTCAGTGAAAATCCTCTACGTGAGGAACCTCATGCTCTCGACCACCGAGGAGACCATAGAGAAGGAGTTCAGCAGCATCAAACCAGGTAGGAACCCGCTGGTGCCGTGCCTCGTAAACAAAGTGCTGCAAGTGGAAATATTTCTGCGTTCCTAAAATGCCACAGAGAGATAAAAATTGCTGGTTTTCTGCTGTGAAATGTTCGTGTGAAATACCACAAAAATTGTCATGAGGCTGAAGGCTCCCACCCCAAATGCCATCCCGTTAAGGGCTGCCTATTTCCCAGCTACAGCCACCACCAAGGAGGATGATTGGCAACTGGAAGAGACACAAAATGCTGCATGGGGATGCCCTGTGTCATCAAAATGTTTTGCAATAGTTTGGTCTTTCTTAAAAAGAGTCGGTGAAGCAGGCTGGGTGACTTCAGCATTCTTCTGTGGCAAGGGATAGTGACCAAAATAGTGATTTAATACAACTCTTTTTTATCTGATCTATCTAAATTCTGAGCTCATTTTCATACATCCCCCCCAGTACTCGTGTAAATTGGTGAATAATTAGTGCTTCCCATTTAATTCAATATTCCTTTGTGGCATATCTTACATGCACTTAGGGTGAGATTTTTCAAAGAAAGTGGGGAGATTAGTTGGGAATAAAAATCCTGCTGGCTTTCAAAGAAGATTTTACTTCTGAGTTGCTCCAGCTTTAGGAAATTCCACCCAAAACCAACAAAGTAAAAATAACCCATTTCTGCAGCTCTGCAAGCCACACGGTCCGTTAGGCATTGGGAACTGATGCTTGGCAATGTGAAATCTCCTTTCATCTCACTCCTGTTAGCTTCCTTCTATTAATTTTTAAAAAAATGCTGCAGAGCTTCATTTTTCTTCCACCAGCTTCTCATTTCTGCTCTGTGCATTCCTTTTTCTGGACTAGGCAGCAATGCAAAAGTCTTCACGCATTTTCCTTGTGTCCTTCCAGCATTTCTGGCTCATACTTTTAGCCACCATCGAGCTGTTGCAGACCCCATTTTATCCCCGAGTTAAATTTATGTTATCCCACTCTCTGAACTGTTTCCTTCTTTTATTTACCCAGTTTTGCTCCCGAGCTTTGAACAAGCTCACACTCCCCAGAAACACATTTGTGGCCTTTTGACACTTTGGTAGCAGTCATCTGCTTTGCTCCTAAGAAGTTTTCCACTATAACAACAGAAGTTCTGCATCATCTTTCATTTTCCTTTTATCATTTCAGCATTCATGTTGGAATTTTTAAATTTTTTTTAATTTTTTTTTAATGGACAGCTTTTAATTCAGTGGCTAAAATCAGGAATGAGGTGCATTACAGCAGCAAATTAGAGCAGCTTTGGGGAGAGAAAATGCAGTTTAAGTTACAGTGAGATCAAAAAAGGCAGCAATGATCTGAAATGATTCATTGCCCTGCCATGGTTCTCTGCCTCACTCATTGAGCCACATTTCAGCACTACTTAGATGAAATTACCACAGATCCAGGGCATTAAGAAGCTGTTTTGACATCAACAAGTCATCCAATAAAAAATGATCTGGAGGTCCCCATGAGACAGCAATTGCCACATCTCTGAGGGCTCCATAGACAGGACCAGGAATGCTGCTTGTGCTCCTCAAGCTGGGACATAGTACAAGTAGCACCCCTTAAATCTGTGCCAAATTCACAGCCTGATAACTTCTGTAGAGCTGTCTCTCACATGAAAAGCCATGCCCTTGCTCCTTAGGAATCCTAGCGAAATTCCTCCTGCCTGGTAGAATTCCCAGCAGGAAGGTTGTGCTGTCCCAAAGTGCTGGGACACTCCCTAATGTCCCAAGGATGCTCTCCATGGAGCTGACCCAAGGGTGGGTATCACACTGCTTGGCCCAGCAGAGGCAGAAGCAGGGAAGAGCAGAATTTTTGGCTCAGGATTGGTGTCCTGGAATGCTCTCCAGGAGGCAGAAGGGGGATATTCAAAACATAGTGAGTTCATTAAAGCTTCCACTTGTAAACAAAGCATCAGCATATAACTCCCATAAATTCAGGCTTGGAAAATCATCCTCTGTCCCAGAAGGACACCAAGTGCCACTTTACCCTCCCTGTGTCATTCCAAGACATGCAGCCTGCTTGGGCTGTAGGCTGAGACAGGCTCATTTAGCCCTCTGCAGCTCCTAGTGACTCCCCCTGAACACCAAAGTTTGTTTCCTCCTGCATTTTTCTAAGTGCTTTTTGGGGCGATATGACATTTCCCTGTGCACCTGTTCTGCTTTAGGAGGTAAGAAGCCAACAGAAGAGTTGCTCAGCATCCCTTAGGCATGTTTCCAAAGGACATTTTGGGGGTTTTGCAGGAGGCTGGGCTGGCTGACATTGTGCTTCCCAAGCCACAGGAGCAGAGAAGAAGAGGAATTAAAGAAATGGCTGAAGGCTGTGGGGAGCAGGAGTGGTGGGGTTATTTTGGAGACAGACTCCTCAGTGCAGAAGAGTATGAGCTCCTGGCAGCAGAGCAGCTGAGAAGGGAAAGGGCAAACTGTGGGGCGTGGACTTAGAAAAGAAGAACAAGAAGTCATTTACATTTGAATGACTTCGGATAAATTGGATGCAAGAAAGATTCAGGCTGGAAGAAAGATTCTCCAGCCCAAGCCCGATCCCAGGAGGGCCAGCCCTCAGCTGCAGAGCCTGACTGGGGCTGTGTCCAGGTGAATTGGGGCATCCAGAGAAACCCCGCTGCCTTGGGAAAGGCTGTTTCCGAGGGAGAGAGGCTGTTTCCTAGGGAGACACCTGCTGCCCCATCAGTCCCAGCCCATCCCAGGTCCCTGGGCTGCTCTGTCCTGGGCAGGGCAGGCTGTTCATTCTTCCTGGACATCCTGAGCTGGCTGTCAAGGAGAAAAAACCTCCTTGTTTTATGGCAAAAGCATCGGCTTTCCTGAAGCCTGCCTCCAATGCATGTACAAAAGCAAGGAGATGGGGATCACATGGGGATGTTTCTGCAGCTGTGGTCTGTCCCAGAAGGAGACACAAGACCAAAGACAGTGTCCAACAGAATGGTTTGGACAGGAGAAACCTGCTCCAGTTTAATGGGAATCTTACTGGTATCTCATCCCAAAACCTTCTAGTTTACCTTGAAATGCTGCAACCATTATATATTGATTTTCCTGTGGAATATACATCCAAAGAGGTGAGGGGACACTGACCTCTTGCTCTTCTACCTTTGCTCAGCCTTTGCTCTCCAGGTGCTCATAACCTGACAGAACCACTCTTTCAGATCTCTGTTTTCTGACTAATCCCCACTTCCCACTAGTATTCCAATGTTTTCCACAGGTGCAGTGGAGAGAGTAAAGAAAATTAGAGACTACGCCTTTGTGCACTTTAATAAAAGAGAACACGCAGTGGAGGCCATGAAAGCCTTAAATGGGAAGGTAAAGCTGCTATAAATGTTAATTCCTGGGGCTTAGGGTGCAGTACATTATACAAAGCCACCTGCTTTATTAGCTCCAAAACCCTCCTGGAGGTGTTATCCCGATTTTCTTTGCTGGTTGCTTTTATACTCCTGAATTTGTTTTTCAGCAGCTCTGTTGTACACAAACATTTTAGCTCCTTGTGCTAAGTGTTTGCCTGGCTCTAGCTCACTGCTCAGATGAAAAAAAAAAAAAAAACACCAGGAAAAGCTGAAAGAAGAACTAGGAAAGGAGGGGTTACGATCCCCCCCTGGCTCACACTCACATCCTTGTTCCAGGCTGCCAACAAAAACACTGGCAGGGCAGCGTGTGAATGGCAAACTGGGACAAACGGGGTCAGCCCAAACATCTGCTCCAAATTCAGATGCGGATTTGCGAGGAGGCTGCTGAATTTAGCCCTTCTTGCTCTGCATGTAATTCACTGTAAAGCCGGAGCTGTTCCCAAAGAGGTGTTAACCCCGCTCCTATTTTTAGTGCCACTGCTGTTCTCCACGGGAGCACATGGAATCTCGCCGGCTTACGAGCTGCTTTGCAGGGAAGTGAGGCCTTTTGAAGGCTTTGCTGAAGGAGCCTCTCCCAGCTGGGGCCAGGGCTGGGCACTCTCAGATTAAGCCTTCACCCACCCAGCGCCACTGAGTGAGGGAGATTCAGGGCGCTTTTGGTTTCCTCCATCTTCCCATCTTGTTAGGACGTGGGGGCAGTTCCTCCATGGGTGGGATTTCCACCAAGAGCTTTGACCCTGTGCTTGTCCCGCGCTCTCTCCCCACCGCCAAGGTGCTGGACGGCTCCCCGATCGAGGTGACGCTGGCCAAGCCGGTGGACAAGGACAGCTACGTGAGGTACACACGCGGCACGGGCGGCAGGGCCCCGGTGCTGCAGGGGGACTACACCTACACCCTGGGCCACCTCTACGACCCCGCCGCCACCTACCTGGGCACCCCGGTCTTCTACGCGCCCCAGGCCTACGCGGCCATCCCCAACCTGCACTTCCCCGCCGCCAAGGGACTCGGCAACAGGAGCATCCTCCGGCCCCCCTCCGTCCGAGGTAATTCCCCTCGCGCCGACGCTCGGCCGAGAGGCTCCTCTGGTATCTGCCCAGGCGCGCGTTGGTGACATTGGCTTTGCCCCAGCTCCTGGATCGCGCTCAGAAAGGGGTGGAAAACACAGGGTTTAGGTTCTGTCGTTCCCAAAGGCAATATTTCAGCTGAAAAAAATAACCATTTTCCTGGAAGGAACGTTTAGATTGCCCTCAGTTTGGTGTAAATAGCCCACGAATCCTCCTGGTTTTGCCCCAGCAAGGAAGACCAAATAAAACGCTTTTCCTTTCCCCCGTCAGAGCTGGCTCCCACAGCCAGCCACCACCACCAGCACTATGTTTCCTCTTTGCTTTGAAAGTTGCAGGGAAAATGTTGCCCATCCTGGTGTTTTCTGACCCAAAGCCACAGAGTTTTCCAAAGAAGCCACATTGCCCTGGTGCAGGGTAGGGAATCAAACAAGCCATTCTGTGCTCTAGGAGGTGGAGGCCCCCTTTTGGGTGATTGTTAACTTAATAATAATTAATTCAGTTAATTCAATCTATGAATAAATGAGAGTATTTCTGAAGACTCTTGGGTAACTGTGCCTGGAGCCAAATCAAATCCCCACATTCAGGCATCCCCAAATTAAATGTCAAAACAGACATCCTTTGGTCATTTCAGACATGAGATTGGGGCTAGCAAAGAAATAACTCTGTCATATGACCTTCCTTCCAAAGATGATGCCTTGTGTCCCCAAGCCAAGTCCCACAGCAGGCTGGGACCCTATGTGGCACCCTGGTAGTCCTGGCAAGGATTATGATGGCCAATTTTTGTCCCTTCACCAGGAAGGAGACAGAGAAGCAGGAATACCCCCCTTGTTCCTCAGGTTTTTCCCCACACAGGAGAACCAGCTCCTCTAAAGGTTGCTTTAGGAAGGGAGCAGATGGGTAACTCCCCACCCATCCCTTGCCTTATCGTCTCCCCAGACTCCAAAGCAGGGTTCCCTGAGGAAAAATGGAAGTGTAATGGGGCAAAACCGAAAAGGATTTTTGTTCATCAGGGTGAAATTGTGTAAGCTGTAAATTCTTCAAGGTGAAATTACACTGGTGGGTAACAAAAGATGCCAGCTGTCCCCTTTCTGCCTTCCAACTACAAAGCTCTAAAATGGGGTTAAAAGGGTAAAAAAAGGTAAAAAGCTGTCCTGAAATCAAAACTGACCAGCAAAGTTAGAAAATGGGCAGAAAGAAGTCTTTCCCCAAAACCCCATATCTATCCAAGGAAGGGTGTCAGTGCTGAGCCTGTGTTATCCCACCACCAGGCCATGGGACCTCCTGCCAACCTGCTTCCCAACCCTCCCAGCAAGCTGGGCTAACTTTTCCATTTCAGCAAGAATCAGGTCCTTTTTCCCGTGATTTGATTCAGTTTAATGCCTTCTTACATTCCTAGAAATTTACATGAATGTACCTGTAGGGGCTGCGGGCGTCCGAGGCCTGGGAGGCCGCGGCTACCTGGCGTTCCCGAGCCTGGGGCGCGGATACCACCTCAAGGGAGACAAGAGGGGAGAGGAAAAGCTCTACGACCTCCTGCCAGGGATGGAGCTCACCCCCATGAACCACGTCACGCTAAAGCCCCAAGGGATCAAACTCGCCCCTCAGGTACGTGCCCCAGAAAGAGCGTCCCTATGCCAAGGGTTGCGTTGGGAAAACAGGCCCCTCATTGAATCTGCACCGCAGCCTGGTAAATAAATCCGTTCTTGTGTCTCAAAAGACATCAAAAAATGAGTGGGAGCAGTTGCATCTTGCAATATCCACCTGCCTTGCCTGCTGTCATGGAATCATGGAATGGTTTGGGTTGGAGAAGACCTTTAAGATCATCATGAGTGTCAGGGGAGAGTTGTCAGAAATGCCTTAATCCAGTTCTGACCATCGTGCCATAAAAGCACCATGGGTCAAGGAATTCCCACCCTAGATGGGTTTGATACATAAAATTCATCACCTGGGACTTCACCAAGGAACAAGGCACGTCTGTAAAAAATAATGCGCATTTTCAAATCATTTATGGCAAAAGAAGTGTTGACATAACCCAGCCTTGCACAGAAACTCTGCCGGCTCAGTGGGGGCTCAGTGGGGGCTTTTAATTTGGTTGTGAGTGTTGATGCAGATGGACGGATGAGGGCTGAGGAGAAATCCAGAATAATTCCCTGAGTTTCTGGAATCTCTGACAGTAACTCTTTACCCCTTATATTGTGCAGAGCAACACGAGAAACCAACTTCACCCTGAATTTTGAAGCATGTCTTTTCCTTTTAGCACTTCAGTTGCCACAGCATCCAGTTTGCCAAAGTTTATGAAAACATCCTTGTTTTCTCCCACAAAATTGAACGGTGGGATTTTTTCCCTTCTGCACAAGTCCCCTTACTCTGTTTTGTCAGCAAATCACAGAATCAAAGAATGGCTTAGGGTTGGGAGGGACTTTAAAGCTCACTTACTGCCATGGGTAGGGGCACCTTCCACTAGAGGTGTGAAATCCCTGGCATGGTTCTGCAGGCCCTTAGGGCAGGTGAAATTCGTTTTTATAAAACTGACATATAAAGGGAACAAGTGTTGCCACAGTGAAGAAATGAACTGTTGTAATTGAGAACTGAACTATGTAATGAAGCATTTTACACTGCAAGACGCTAAACTTCAGCTGGAGCTGTGGTGGCAAAATTAGAAGCAGCAGTGAGGTTTAAATTTTACTTTCTAGTTTTAAATCCATTCAAATGTAAGCTCTAATTGAGGTAGATGACAGCAAGACTTCAGGGTGACCTAACTGCAGCCTTTCAGTGCCTGAAGGGGCTGCAAGAAAGATGAAGAGAAACTTTACAAGGTCCTAGAGTGACAGGACACAGGGAATGGCTTCCCACTGCCAGGAGGCAGGGATAGATGGGATATAGGGAGGAAATTCTCGGCTGTACAGAGGTGAGGCTCTGACACAGATTTTTCAGAGCAGCTGTGGCTGTGCCCCATCTCTGGAAATGCTCAAGGCCAGGTCGGAGCAACCTGGTTTAATGGAAGGTAACCAGACCCACCTTGTGCAGGGATAGCACACTGCCAGTGGGTTAAAAACCCTCGAATCCCAAGCCAAGGCAGGAGTGTTTCTGGAAAGCAATTCCCAATTACCAGGGGTTCAGCTGTGCCAAGGCTGAGGGCAGCGTGGATCAGCATTTCAAAAGCTGCAATTGCCTGCTGAAGCCCGTGGAATTAATTGGATGGAAACACAACTTCTTTTCTTTTTTAAAAGAAGCCTATTTGGACTTCTCGTGCTCTGTAACCCACTAAGCCAGGAGGCAGCAGAGCAGAGAAGATGAATGCAACCCGAGTTTCTTTAGTCCTCTGAAACAAGTCCGTGAGACAGAGCGTCTGAGGAGAATTCAAAGCAAACCACACTGAAATAATCTAATCAGCAAAAGGACTCAGATGCCCAACTGAAGAGGGAGTAATTTCAGGAATTAAACAGATTTTAAAGTATAAAGCATTTAGATGAATCTTACACTTCAAGTGCACAGTATTCTATCTGCCATTTGCTTTGTATTTTTTGCAAAGCTTTGAGGAAGCTGCCAGAATCCCTGAAAACCCTTTGAGGGAAGGCAGCTGCTCAGCACAGGGGCTGGAGCTGGGTGAGGAGGCTTCTGTACAGCAATGACCCCCAGCACAAATCCTGAGGGTTTGTTTTTTTTCCTTCTAGATCTTAGAAGAAATCTGCCAGAAAAACAACTGGGGACAGCCTGTGTACCAGCTCCACTCTGCCATTGGCCAGGATCAAAGACAGCTCTTCCTCTACAAAATCACCATCCCTGCCCTTGCCAGCCAGAACCCCACCATGTACGTCATTAGTGGAAGGTTTCTGAGGCTTAGGCTTTATTTTTTAAACTATATTTTACCTAACAGCTGTCCTCAAAATCCCAAGCACACGGGTCTCTGTTTCCTTTGATTTTAAAAAATATTTATTAAATATCTCTTAGAATATATATTAAATGTATATTTATGTATTATATATGTTTATATAATTATATAGATAAATACTTTTAAAAAAATACAGGGAGAAAAACATCCACAGAGTGTTGCCTGCTGTGCTTGGTGCTCTCTCTGCTGGTGCAAACATTTCAGAAAGCCAGACATAATCAGGCAAAAAGGGGCATTTTTTGTACAGAAAGAAAGCAAACTATAGTCCTTGTGGGGAAATGAAGGGGGTTTGAAGGAACATGCTGATATTTTAGCTCCAAATACGACTGTAAACATTTCTGACCAAAACCACCGTTTTCTGTGTGTTGTAAAGAAAAACCCAGGATGGGTATTGTAAAGAAAAAACACAGCAGGATTTATTTATTTGGTTTTTTGATGGAAAAAGCGCGACAAATTCTGCAAGGACATTGTGTCCAGCACAAGAGCCAGGGTCAATGCTCTCGGCAAGGAACCCGACCACTCAGAGGAGAGCAGCTCTGTTAATGCACCAGGCACAGGGAAGCAATGCTTCCATTTGCTGTGTGGGGTGATGCCAGCTCTAAGTGGATCACGGCATCTGGCAGGAAAGCCCTGGGGAAAGGAAAGCAAGCCCAGCTAACTCTGTGCTGTCCTCACAGACACCCCTTCACACCGCCCAAGCTCAGCGCCTACATCGACGAGGCCAAGACCTACGCGGCAGAGTACACCCTGCAGACCCTGGGCATCCCCGTGGAGGGGGCAGAGGTGCCTCCTGCAGCGCCAGCTTTTCCAGGTATGTGCATGTCTGTACAGCAAAGGGCTCCTGGAATGTCATTTTTCCTGCTAGTTCCTTGTGGGAGTGAAGAATGAAGCAGGTTTTGGCCACTGAGGACTGGCCTGGTTGTGCTCCCTCACAGTGTCTCATGTTATTTGTGTGTCTGGCATCTTTATCAGAGAATTCCAGACTGATTTGGGTTGGAAGGGACCCTAAAGATCACATAATTCCATCCCCTGCCATGGGCAGGGACACCTTCCACTATCCCAGGTGGCTCCAAGCCCTGTCCAGCCTGGCCTTGGACACTTCCAGGGATCCAGGGGTAGCCACAGCTGCTCTGGGCACCCTGTGCCAGTTTTTTGCCTATAAAGGATTTTATCTCTATCCCAGGACTGCCCAAATTTCTGTGTCCATACTCCAGAGCAGCTCAGGCCAGGGACATTGGGGTGGGGGGCTCTGCTCCAACCCCAACCCCTCAGGTCAATGCCACAGCTAGGACCATGTCCAGGGGAGTCAGAGCAATGTCCAAATGTCCAAGGGCAGAGAATCCCAACATCCACAGGCCCATCCCGGCTCTACACATCCCCTCTACTCCTCCCAGTTTGTGAACGCCTCCTTCAGCTGGGAGCCCCAAAAATGACACAAAACTGATGTCCCCAGTGCCACATCTGGGATGAGTCCCCTCCCTGGCCCTGCTGTCACCAGGATGGAGGAGACGGTCCTCCCTGCGAGGACACATGGCTGATGAATTCAGGGGCTCTTCGTCCTCCCCCAGCACCCCTGGCTCCCTGTGAACCGACACTTAGGATTTCATCTGCCAAAGGAATGACATTGGATCCCATCCCAGCTCCCACACCCCCATGGAAGGTTTTTCTCCCAGTTTGAGAATTCGTACTCAATAGCTCTTGGAACTGCCCAAAACAGCTTGGAAGTCATGGAAAACACAGGAATTACATTTACCATGCTCTCCAGTTTGACAGTAGTTCTGATGGAGAGGCAGCACCACGTGCCAAGCTGCACATGAGGAACGCATTAGTCAGTACTACTGAGTTGTTTGGAGTGTCTCAAGGATGGATTAAAAAAAAAAAAATAAAACATCTATCCGGCTTCCTGCCACAGGAGTCCGCAAAAACCACAGAAAAATCAATTTGTCTGGGCTTGTGCAGCTTCCGCAGCGTGGAACCCAAATGGGCTCTTTATTGAATCCAGCCCCCACTTACTGCTTAATTAGCATCTCTCCTTTTCTTTCATCCACCCTTATTTATTTGTCTTGGGAACTTGGCAAATGGACATGCACCAAAGCTGCTGCTTCAGTCCAGTTCTTGGCCAGGGCTTGCTAAAGCTCAGCTCAGGCCGTGCCCAGCTCGCAGCTCATTTCTCTCTCGATGGTGGCAGATGTGCCTTAAGTCCCAGATTTCTCAATTCCTGCTTGAGTTGTTGCACCTGGCCTTGCTGGTGCAAAGAAAATACTCTGGAGATCCACAATATTCAAATGGTAAGGAATTCCTGATGTCTTTTCCCAAAGTGGCAGCTCCAGTGAGGCAGTGTGTGCTCTCTACTCCCCAGTATTTCCATTCCCCCACCAAGAGGACCTTGGCTCTGGCTGACCTTGACTTGATCCCATTGCCCACCTGGTCAGACAGGATCCTCAGAGATGTATTTTGGCAGCAGAACCTGGTCCAGCAGATCCAATGGATACCCCAGCTGTTCTTCCCAAATTTAGGCTTTGTCTTAACTCCTGATTATTTTACGACAAAACACTGTGGTCTGGTCGACAAGCTGCAATGCCCTGCCTTCAGAGGAGCCAGCCCCAAATGATGCTGTTTTCCCAGTGATTCATTCTCAAATAGCAACGCTCCCATCTTCCCATGGAAAATTTGGAAGTGTTGAAACCACAGTTTCCATTAGAAACCGATGGGAAAAAACCAAAAAAATCCTGTCTACTAAATATTTTCTCCCTGCTGTTGCATTGAGGGAGTTTCCCTACCATGGCTGTCCTGAGCTGGCTGTGTTTTGGCTATGAAGGGATCAGAGCTATATTTTCTCCAAGAATCCTGCCCAAATTTCCCCTATTTTAGGTTGTTTCCTTGCTCTCCTCATGCTATACAGGGGGGGAACCTGTGCAGAGCACAATTAGCTCAGAAATAATCAAAACCTGAGGGAAAAAAATTCAACAGAGAGGGGTGTTTTCCCAGCACAGTGTTTAACAAATCACAGGTGAGGAAATGCTTCCATTTTCCTATGAATTTTTTAATTTATTTACATCATTCCCACTAACAAACTCACTGCTGCCCAAGTTGTTCCCACTGAGAGTCATCCCATCAAAACCTACCAGGCGAAGGTGAGTTCTGAACGGATTTTCATTAATCCACAGGTTTTCCTTCTTTATTTCCTTCAGGATACACCATTGCCAACGCAGCTGCCGCTGTCACAGCCACTCAGCTCAAGCAAGCAGTGACAATGGGACAAGATTTGGCCACGTACGCGGCCTACGAGGCCTATCCTGCCTTCGCTGTCGCCGCACGGAGCGACGGCTACGGAGCCTTTTAACCAAATTCCCTGAAACCCAGCACAGGCAGAGAGGAAAAGAAAAACAATCTCAGTCTGGTAATTCAAAACCCTCACGATTTGAAGCTAATCTGTGGCCTAAGGTTCATTTTAGTCGGAGTTTCAGTCTTGTAGGTCTTTAGTTTTGTAATGGGATGTTAAGGGCTGGGGTGAGCGGGGAGGAGAAATTTCAAAAAATTGTGCAAAATCAGATTTTCACACTAGAAAGCAAAAGCTCAGCCCAGGAGATGAGAGATTCTCAGGTGTATATGTGTATTTTATACGTATATATATTTATACACCTACTGTGTGTGTGTTTACAAGCAACAACCTGTGCTGAAAACAGCTGGTCCTGTGGCTGTTGTGACCAGGAGTGGACAAGGATGGGGTGGCCCAGCAAACCCCTTCATGCACCAGGAATTTTCCTGCATCCTCCCCAAAGTTTCCCAGGCCAGGCAGAGCAGAGGTGCCCCTTGGGTTTGCCTCTCCCTGCCTCTGATCCCCCCCACCCCTTGCCACCAGCACGGGGCATCTCAAGGCTCTTTGAAATTCTTCTTTGCCAAGGCAAAAAATCATTTCTCCTAAATGTTTTCACCCGGCCCAAAAGGCTAATTTTTAACAGGTTCCCATGTTAATTTCATTTTTAAAGCAAGGCACAAAGAATTCAGCAGAGTTTTCCTCTCTTACTTTGCTCCCTCCCAACCAGATCCAAAAATCAGCAAATACCAGTGTATTTTTGTGCACTTCCCATCGAATGGCACATTCACTGAAAAACAGGGAAACTTTTAAGCCTGAGGAGCAGAAAAGTGCTATTCATTAAGGCCAATTCTCTACTTAATTAGAGCATGAGAGCTCACAGCCATGGCCCAGTAATAGCAGGCACCTCAACAGGAATAAAATTATATCCAAAGAACATTTTCCCAGGTTGGAAAGATCCCTGCCTAGCTTTACACATTAAATCAAGGCTTCTGCCTGTTCTGATTCCAGCAAAAATTAATTTAGTGGAAGAGGGTTCATGCCAACATTAAGGGCCCCTCTTAATTTGGAGAGCACCAGAGTTGGTGTTGTGTTTGAACCCTTTGGGGATGCTGTGAGCATCCTTTGGTGTGCAGCAGGGGCATTATCCATTTATTTTTGCCATGGGATCAAGGCAGGGGTAATGATGCTATGGAGCTATAGGAGGAATCCAGTGCTGGACAACAACAGCAGACACCTTAATCCTATATCATGAATCCTATGCAGTGATGCACACTAAGAAAACTTGAATTTATTCAGTCTAGGACCAAAAAAAACCCTTTTTGGGAGGAAGAATTTACAGCTAGGTTGATGGCACCCAGCAGATCTGGCCCCAGATTTATCACCTGTTTTAGATGCTGTGATGTGGCAGAGTGGAAGCCATTCCCAGGGGAGCTTTCCCTGTGAGTCCCCCAGGCTGTGAGGGGTCTGTGACAAGGTGGTGACTGCAGGAACTAAGTGTTTCTTCTTCTGATTCAATTTCCCCTGGAATGGAACAAACCCCATGGGCTGTATGGGCTGAGGCCCCGTTAGACCCCTCCTATTTATAAAGTAGCTCATTAGGGTGACCCTAAAGGTATTACAAGCCCTCTGTGGCTGCTGCTGGCCACGTTTGGCTTCACAGCAAAGGATAAACCTGGTCACAGAGGGCCAAATAACCGAGAGTGTTACGGATTTCCTGGCTTCTTTTTTTTTTCTCTTCTGTATCTGTCTCTAAGTGGTGTTTGCCAACGAGGAACATAGCCAGGGGAGTCTCTCAAACCGTTGGCAGGAAATGTTTCTCACTTTCCACGTTCAGTGAGTTTAGTCTGCTTTTTCAGCTATTTATATAAGTTCAGAAAGATGTCAAAGCAAAGGGCAAGAAGCAGTATTAAAAATGTGTGCATGAAGCACTTATTTTTGTACGAGTAGTACAAGGTTTGTATAGAGTTTTAACACTGTGAAGTGTAGCGAAAAATCACAATTTCCATTTACTGGAGGACAATCGTATGTTTAAAGGGAATCAAGGGGAAAATGGCATCTCTATCATCAGTTACAAATTAGAACCGGGACTAAATTCTGTGAAGCAACTCTGTGATTTTCGAGTAATCCGAGGACATTCGCTGGACTTTGAAATATCATTAAAACTTTTTAAACACAAGCCTTGGCCCTTGTATACATCTGTGGTAAACAGGAGCACACTTTGCTCTGGGGAGATCGATCCCAGGTCGTGCTGGCAGGGTCACAAAGTGGTTCAGGAGTGTTTTCCACACTTTGGTGACCCTCACCAAGTACACGCAGCACAAAATCAGCAGGTTCTTCTGCACTTCTAAGTGAAAAATCGGGGGGTTCTTGGCCTCTTTGCCCTCTTTCACCAGTAATTATTTATTATTTATTTAATATTCTTATTTAAACAGTAATTATTTACCCGTCAGTGCTACAGGAATTGGGTTTGCCGTGAATTCATTACAATGGTAATTGTTCCTTACCTGATCCCCGTGGAGATTTTTGGGGGGGGTTGTATCAATAGTGCGACAACACCATGCAAAAATGAGGGGGTAAATGGGGAGATCCATGATTTAGGGCTGTGGGGGATTTGCCCCACGTTGTGAAGAGCCTGTTGCCAGGTCACTGATAAGTAAATCTTTTTTAAGATGAGGCCCTGCTCCTTGGAAGACCATCATATGACTGCGAAACAGCAATCCCTGGGACAAGGGGCTCTGGGTTTGCACCTTTCCAGAGAGATCCTGAGCCCAAGAAATGGGGGAAGATCTGATAACACAAGCCAAGGCCTCCCTGCCACTCCAAAAGAGATTTTGCCGAAATAGCTTGACGTTGTTCTTCCAAAGAGGTCAGCTGTACTCTGGGCTCCAGCAGCTCTGCCAGCTCTATTATTTTCCCTCATTAGCTTTTCCCAATGTCCTGCTTTCATTTTCTCCAAAACCAGGGCAATGGAGAATTTGCTGTTGTGCTGTAACATTTCCCCCTGGCACAACTGAGATTCCCTCTTTGCTCAGCAGCAGCTGGCCAGTCAGTTTTGCAAGGATGATTTTACAAGGAATCTCAAACCCACAACCCAACTTAAAGAAAACATTATTTCCCATTTGTAAAGATATGGGTTCCCAGTGGAGAGCAAGACAAAGCCAAAAACCATATCCACCCTCCACCAACCAGTCTAAGACAAGTTTGAGGTGTAAGTGATGAGATCAACACTCAGAAAAATCAGCAGATGGACTCATCATTGGCTGCTGGCAAGGCAAGGGGTACAAAAACTGCATTCTCCATCTCCCTTCTTCCAGCCAGTGCTTTCCTGGAGGTCTGTACAACACAGGGCCTCTCATCTGAGGTGCAGAGTGAGAATAAAAAGTCCCTGAGGGTGACACAACTCTGTGTTTGGAGCTGGCCAGACCCTGGAACATCCCACAGGGAAGCTCTCATGTCCCACTGAAACCCCCTCAGTCCATGGGATAATGTGACTGTCAAAGGGATCTGCTTTACCTGGGAGCTTTCATGGCTCCCTTTTCCCAGCTAAATTTCCCAGGGACCATCTCATCTCATTGCTCCATCACATACCGAGCTGGATTTCCAAAAAACCCCAAACCAACCAACCAAACACCCTTTGAAGGCGACATCCCAGTCAGGGGTCACCAGTCCCTGCTGGTCCCCAGCTGGGGGTCAGCCTGGCCCTGGTGCTACTCATGGTGCTCTGATGGGATGGATGTTCCTTTCTTCTTCCTTCTTGTGTCCCCCAAAATCTCATCTTGGATAAAACTCCAGTTCTCAGCTGTCCTTTTTTAAGTGCTGGTGAGGGCTCAGACAGCCCCTGCCCACCAACCCCTGTCCTTTGGGGATGTTTGGGGTGGGCTGCTGTCTCCCTGAACACCTCAAACTCCTCTCCATGCCCAGAGACTCGTCCTGGCCTGGCTCCAGTTATCCACAGGATTGTACCCATCCAGATTTGGGATTGCTTAAGGAACAAACATTGGAAGAGTGACATTCCTTGGTCCTCAGCCCCACCCCATGTATATCCGACCCCGGTTTGTGGAGATGTTAAAAACCAGAGAGCTGCAGATAGGCTGCACACAAATACCTTCTGTGGGATGCTGGAAAAAGCCCCAGACAAGCACAGGATCCAACAAATCCCAAATCCCGCATCAAAGCCCCGAGACAGCAGCGGGTCAGATCCCAAATTAGCATCTCCTAATTCTGCTGGTAAATTGGGAAGGGACGGGATGTGCAGGAGGGGAGGTTGTGGCGTGCTCGAGTCCTGCACAGGAGCTCAGCCTGCGGACACAAGTTTCCCGAGTTCGTGGTAGTTTAAATCCCACACCAACAAAAATAAAACAAAGGTGGAATTCTGCCCTTCTCCCCAGCACGTAGCAGGGCACAAATGGCTCCACGTCGAGGGACAGCAGCCCGGGACGAGCAACTGCGAGGAGTAGTGAGGGCTATATTTAACAGCTGGCGAGGTGCCCAAATTCCTGAAAAATTCCTTTTTTTCTAGGCTTTGGCTCGAGTTTGTTCTCGTGTAAAACAGCACTGGCACCTAGTGGCTGCTGGATCCAGGCACAGCATCCCCAAAAAGCGTGCAGGGAAGCAGGGACGGGCTGCTGGTCGCTGCCTGCCTACAGCCACGATGCTGTTACAGAACAAATAAAACCAAGGGCTTCTCTCCTACAGAATTTTCTACACACAAAATATGATGGAAATAAAAAAAAATAAAAAATAAAAATTGAAAAAAAAATTTTAAAAAGCCCCCTAAACTTCAAAATCCTGCCCACTGATGACAGCCAAATAAACAGGAGGTGTTTCATAAGGTGACCTGTGCTGGGGCACAAGGGACTCTCCAGATACCCTAATTCTGGATTTCAAAACTTCCTCTCCCATGCTTCCTAAAAACACTATTTTAGGAGAGAGTTCTTTTGGGTCAGATGTTCATGGTTTAGAGGGTAGATCTTTCATTTTGCAATCCAGCTTGGCTGGCTTAAACATGTCCTGCATGTCCTAAGCATGGTCTACTAAAAAAAACCCCTCTGTTAGTGGGGTGGCTGGTGGAGTTATTAGAACAGGCCATCAGGAGCATTTCCAGGGATTTGATTCCCAGTGATGTTCTTTCAAAGCTCTCTCTTTTTCCTGACTCAATATTACGACTGCTTTGAGCTCCTCCGGATGGGGATGTCTGAGACTGATTGCAGCTGGTTGGAAATGAATAATTCATCCTCTCCTACTGATTTTAAAGAGAGGCAAAATTATCTGATTGATGATTCTCTGAAGAATTAAGGAGATTGCATACAAAATTGGTACACATTATTGGAGCTTATTAAACATTTACAGTTGTTTAGCTGTCAGACCCTACAAGAATCCTAAATCCAGACCTGAACTGTGTTTTCTTCTCCCTGTGCCCCCCGGTTCTACCACTCACAGAGGGCAGAAGAGGTTTAGGGAATGTGGAGCTGTCCCCACTTATGGCAGCCCATGGCAATGCTGGTGGGAGGCAGCTCAGGAGGAACCTGCCACCAACACTGGGTCAAGGTGGTCATGGCTTTGTCCAGGCAGCTCTGAAACCCTCCTGGGAAGATCCTCTGCATTCCTGGGACTTTCCTTGTGGTGAAACACTTTCAGCCAGCAGGTTTGGGCGCTGTCCTTGTAGCCTACAATGGTGTCTTCATTCTGTGCTCTTGTGTGGGTTGGAGAGGGACCACAATCCCTTCTGTGGGTGACCCTTCATCCAGCCAGAGCCTGCTGGCCTTGGGTCTTTCCTGATGCTCCCAAAAAAGCAGGCTGGGGTCTGTTCAGAGCTGCCTCACCGGCAGATTTAGCTCATCAATTCAGTTCTTACTGATTTCCATCTAATTCCCTCCGGGACAGCCTATTCACCATCAACAGGCACAGCTTTAATGACTAAAGAAATTACATCATTATTACAATAAGAATCAGCTGAAACTAGGCCTGGCCAGGACAGGAACCACTTTACTGAGGACACATGAGGAGATTCAAGTGCAGGGAAAAGCCAGAACTTTCCAGAAAGTCAAGCTTTGCACATCAAAGGATGACCAGCAGCACTCAAGGGGCACCAGGGATGCCCAGAGCCACAAAAAACTCTCCCAGAACGTTGCTGGATCATCTGGAGTTGGAGAGGACCCACAAGAATCATCCAAGTCCAAATCCTGCACAGCCCAAATCTACCACCATTCCTCTAGGGAGTGGGATCACCTATGGAGCTGTGATTTGAAATGCTGAGGATGAACCCTCAAATGGGACTGTGATGGTTTTCAAGAAGGGGAACAGCCTCTTCTTGCAGTGCCCAAAGTAGCGGAACCGGTAGAGGCCCGGCTCTGTGCCAGCCGGGATGTGCCACTCAATGGTCACATTGCTCTGGCCTCGGGATCCTTTGCTCCAGTAAAACCTGCAAAACAGGCCCAAAACTGCAGTCAGCAAGGAAATCCACGTTTTATTGGAGCTCACGACGTGCAATGAGATGAACACGCTCCTGGTAAGTGCATTTTAAGTCCTCCCTGTGCAGGGGCAGAGCTAAACCAAGAGGATGAATACTCACTTAAATCACAAACAAAGTCTAATTATTGAGCTCAGGACTTCTGGTACCCATTTCCATATCAAAAGCCCATTTTCTTTTACAGACTCCTTGTGCAAAAGCCCTTCTGCTCAATTCTAAAACTCTACAGAGAATGCTCAGCCTCAAAACCCCCACACTTCACCTGGACACAAGGGATTTTTCAGCTGGCTCTGAGGGAGCCCTTCTTGGGAAGCTGATGAAGATTCACCTACAGCTTTGAAAGGTGTCACCAGCCTTGCTGCTTTGTGGATATTTTTCCTGAAGGCTGACCTCTCCACACTTAACTTTTCTTTCTTCCAAACTTTCCAAAATTGCTGTCTGCTTATGCTGCACAGCACATCTGGGCAGTTTTCCCTGTGAGTCTCTCCTCTTTTCTCTTTGGCATCTTACTCATCCCCACAGTGTGCCAGAGGGATGGATCTAGGCTAGGGGCAAGCTGGACCACAAACCTCCTGTACTTTCTGCCCTTCCTCCTCCCTTTCCCAAATTTACAAGCCTCTGTTCCAGGTTCTGGAGCCAAGGGGAACACCAGTTTTGCCAAATTGCTCCCCCCCCAAATATGAGCTGATCCTCCCCTGGAGAGCATGGCCTGCAGGGCCAAGACTAACCTGGGGCTGGGAGCTCTGGAATGAGGTTAGACTGGAATGATTCCCTGGATTCTGTGGGACAGGGAAATTTCTCAGGGCACCCACCTGGTGTCCCAGGAGGCGTCGTTCAGCACCGTGCGCCAGCTGCCGGAAATGTTGGAGTATCTCTCCACCGTCAGGAAGTTATGCTCAGTCTGGAATAAAAATACCAGAGTTTGGCAGACACTGAAGGTACAGGCACGTCCCCACCTTCTGTGGCACTTTAAACTGGATAGGGACTCTGCTTCCTCATGCTTTACTGGCAAATCTGGGAATTACTGGCAAAAATGTTATATTTTATTGCCAAAGCACAAATTTAAGCTGATAAATGATGCAAAGAACTTACCTGTAGGAAGAGAATGGGCAGTGACAATGTCCATGCCAGGTGAATCATGGAATGAATTAAGTGCTTTTCTAATTTCCTTTCTTTTGTTAAAATAAAGCAGCAGGGTGGTAGGATGGAAATTAGAGACCAGGTTTTCCCTGGATATCAACTTGGTCTAACGCATAATAAGGTTCAGCTTCAATAATATAAAGAGGTCATGAACAGCCCAAATTCACTTCTTTGCCCCAAAAGCTATCTGGTGGTGTGAATTCCCAAAGCACACATCTTCCTCTGGTCTCCCAGCAATGAAAAAATCCTACCCAAATACCCATTAATCCCAAACACCCCAATTCCAGCATCATTCCATCCCATTTACCGCATTCTCTGCAGAGTTCCTGGGGTTTGCACCCACAAAAGTCACTTCAGCAACTTCTCTCTGGGGAGGGGAAATTGAGATTTGTGTTAAAGGCTGAGCAGCACATTAAGAGCATCCTTTGAAGAGGCCATTTGATGCATTTAGGGGGTGGGTTGTTTTTGTGGTGTTTGATTGTGCTTGGTTTGTTGTTGCTGTTGTTTTAAATTATTTATAATTTCACTTGTTGCAACAGCAGTGGACAATTTATGCTTTGTACTGCTGCTCTGGGCCTTGCCATTCCACTTGTCCACTTGATAAACTCCACCACTGCACATAAAAAAGGGAAGAAATATGGGAGGCTTTTCAGAATGCCTCCCTGCCTTACTGCAGGGAGTAAGGAGACAGCAGTGAGGTGAAAGCCCTTGCTCTGAACTGAAATCTTATCTAAATGCTGAGCATTAAAAACAGAACCATTTCTGACATTTTGATTTCATTTCTTTCACATTCCACAGCAGAGGCATCAAAGGTGACCTGATTGCTGCTTGTAAAAAATCACTGTGCAATATTTGCCTACTTTATCAACTGCTGTTTTGTTTTGAAGCAGAGGGGGAAATCTGCTTCGTGTTGAATGAAGGGCTTTTATTTTCTCCTTTATTCACCCATTTTATTCCCATCCAGTACATGGAAATGCTCTGTCCCTGCCTTCTCAACCGTGCCCACCAGAGAGATGAGACCTGGTTGGTCTGAGGGCACCACAACTCACAGATTTGTGGGGTGAGGGGGAAGAATTTAAAGGCAATTTCTCAGGTTTTAGGGACTCCCTGAAGCCCTCACCTCTCGATACTCTTGTCTCACTTCTTCCAGCACATCCCCAAAGTCTTTATTGGCCGGCGCGTTCTCGGCGCTGAGCAAAGGCAGCAGGGTCAGACTGGTTACGTTGAAAAGTGGGGGCTCTGGACCACGGGGCAGCTCCTGAGTGGCATTCTGGGAGAGGGAAGATGTGCTCCTTAAACATCCACATGGACAGCCAGGGTTCCCTGAGGAGCCACAGCACTGCTCCGGCTCTGCCTCCCAGCCTCCGCTTGCACAGATTGTAGGAATAATAAAGTGAGTGTGAAACCAAAGCAGAGGATCTCCATCTGTGCTCTGCCTGCAGGAGCAATCCCTGCAGGACACCTGCTGCCCTGTAGCTGGGTTCTCCTAAATCCAGCCCCAGAACATGCCAGGATATTCCTGCCCAGCACTCCTGCCCGGTGTCCCAGTGTTAATGGGCACCACCAGGCACACCAAGAACACAGCAAGTTTTTTTCCCTTTCGGTAGAAAAGCAGCAACTTCAGGCAGTGCTGAAAGGTTGGAGGTACTGATTTCCTACACTTTGAGCTGACAAACCCCCAGAATTTCTCAAGTGGTGTCAGACCCCCGTTACAGGAATTATTTTCATACCATGTAGTGTTTCTCAGGGTGGATTCTGAAGAGCAATGGCAGCAGTCAGGTGGCCTCAGTGAGGACCAGCCACCACCCCTGACAGGATTTAGGTGTCCCCAGCAGCCTGTGGCATGTGGGAAGTGCTGCTTACCAGAGCAATAGCCTTGGCCAGGCCCCTGTACAGCTGGATGTAAGCAGAAAGGGTGTGTGGCCCATAAATAGTTGAGGCAGCCTCGTATCTTTGAACCTGGAAAGGACAAATTTGGGAGAGGAGGGTTGGGAAGGCTCCTGAATGGTTTGTACATCCCATCCCACCCAGCTCAAGATCAGCAGTGGGGTCATTTACTCCCTTTCTGATAAGGAGACAGCCCCAACAATTCACCAAAGTATTTCTGCTGCAATTTCAGGTTACTCCTCATTCTCCAACCTGTTGCAAACAGGGAGGGCCTGTTTGCTCTTCCCTTTAGTACAGTTTTTACCCTCTTTGCTCTCCCAATTATTACCCTTTTTTAGAAAAGATTTTAAAAAAACATTTTAAAAAAAAAATATTTTACCCTTTTTTAAAGGCTTCTGATGCAACTTGCCTCCCCCTCCAACTTTTTTGAGGTGGGATTCTTCTAACCCCAGTTCTTCCAACCTTCCCTCCCAATTCTCCCTGCCTGTTTTGGTGGTGAAGGAAAAGAACTCCAAACACACATCATTTCACATGAACTATTAGCCCATGGAGCCAAAAGCTGAGCTCAGTTAGACAGACTCAATCCCCAATTTAAACATTTACCTGGTATTCCTCGTAGGTGGTGATGTAGTGGGTGTAGACATTGCACAAACCTGCAATTACAACGTTCATCTTTGGTGTCCCGTGGGAATCAAATTCCTAAGGAAGGAAATACAACCTTTACCTTGAAATAACTGCTTCATGCACAACTGTACTGTTGTCATTATTACTGTTGTTGTTATTATTACTATTATTATATTAATATTATATATATATATAATGTTATGTATTATATATATAATATAAAATATTAATAATGTTATGGTAGTTGGCAATATTATTGGTATTATTATTTTATTATTATTATTATTATTATTATTATTATTATTATTATTATTATTATTATTACCCAGGACAGAATACAAAGTTATATGGGAAGGGGGGCTGGATGCTCAGGAATGCAAACCTACAAGTGCAATTTGCGTTTTTTGAGGTCTCATATTCACTCCCCAAAGAAAAAGGGTACAAATGACCTCACATTCAAGTAAATCTAGGGGTTTTTTTGGAAGCTGATATATAGCTGATTAGGACTGTATACTCCTAAAAAAATCAGGGATATAAGTGTGAGAAAGGCCTGGTGAATTGCGGAGACAGCATCTGGGATTGGGATTTTATTAAAGCTGCAGACAGGATGTGTCAATCAAATGAAAAAAAATACTATTTTTTTTTTACTTTTTTTTTTCTTTCAGTTGTTCTCATGTTGCAAAATCCTGGTAGGGATTAAGGAGCTGAACGCCTCCATCCCAGAGCCAAACTCCTGCTGGCATCAGTTCTGCCTGGATCCCTGTGGAATTGGCTTAATGGATTGAAACCCGATCAGTTGGTGTTTTGGGGAGGATATTCATTTATCCTGCCTGTCAGGAAGCAGATGGAAAATCTTTCTGAAGAAAATGGGAGAAGGAAACATCTGTGGGACACGAGTCCCATGAGCCCAGCTGGGAAGAGAGGAGGGCAGAACCAGGAGGCTCAGAAAAAGAGAAGTTCCAGACGTGCTGTGCTCTGGGGAAACCCCAGCAACTCACACTTTTAACAGCTTCCCGCAGCCTGCGTCCAGACATGGTCCTAGGGCATGGAGGGAACAAAGTTAGGCTCCAGAATCATGGAATCCCAGGATCACTGAGGCTGGAAAATCCCTCCCAGCCCATGGAGTCCAAGCTGTGCCTCATCCCCACCTTGTCCCCAGCCCAGAGCACTGAGTGCCACGTCCAGCCCTTCCCTGGACACCTCCAGGCATGGGGACTCCAAACCTCCCTGGGCAGCCCCTGCCAAGGCCTGAGCTCCCTTTCCATGGGGAAATTCCTCCTGGTGTCCAACCTGAGCCTCCCCTGGCACAGCTTGAGGCCGTTTCCCCTTGTCCTGTCCCTGTTCCCTGGCAGCAGAGCCCGACCCCCCCTGGATTTGGGGAGAGCAGGGATCTAAAGCAGGAATTGCTGGCTGGACTTGCAGCACCCACCAGAAATTCCCACAGCAGCTCCAGCATTTCCCAACATCCCTTAAAACCTCTATGCACAAGTTCAACCAAAACACCTCAAAACATTTCACACCCATCACCACAACTAGGGAGGGACTGGAGGCACCCCAGGGCAGGGTAGAAATAAAGACACTAGAGATAAATCATTATCCCATTTAAATGTGCATCATTGCACCACCATCAGTCAGTGCAATTCATCATTATGACATTTGTGGTGCCAAAACCAGAATCTAAGTTAGCAAATTCCTTTGTTTTCCTTGAAACTGCATTTTGTCACAACCAAAATGATTCAGGAAGCCTGTGTGCATCTCAATTATTCTCAGGGTGAGTCTGAGGACAATTTTGAGCCTATCCCCATTACTACCAGCAGGCAGAACTGTTCCAAGAGGCTTGAACAAAATCTGGCTGCAATAAATAGAGCAAGACCCAAGGAATACCCACGTGAACTCCCCGGGAACAGCAAGGATTGCCAGGGATCCGATGGCAACGATCTGCACGTCCACAATGTCCGGGTGCCAGGGGTGGGGCCAAGTCATCTAAGGGGGATGAAAAAGTGCAGACAAATACTCTGGTTTAGTGGGAAAAAAAAAATAGCTGAGGTGTTTTACTTCCTACAGTCATCAACCAGGCAGATAAATGTGTTTTGTGAATTTATTTTTAAATTAAAGTTAATTTATTTGTGAAACACGTGAGAAGGTGTTTTACCTTCATATGATGTCTGACCGTAAAAGGCATGTAAGGCACAGGTAAATACTACGGGTAAGGCAAAAAAATCCCCTAAATAAGGTGTTGCCAGAGGGGCAGCTTTAGGCAAAGTGGGTAAAGAAGGTCAGGGTAGCACCTATAGACCTCTCACCTGCATGGAAAAAGGGTAGAATTGGGATTGATGAGGAGATGAAAAATCACACTCCAGCAAGCCTGAAAAGGGCTTTTTTTCTGAGGAGCAATTTGCTGGGGTCAAAACATGAATGACAAGAGCTTGTGAAGCACATCAGAAGCAGGAGGCCTGTCAGAGTATCCCTAAAATGTGCTAAAGCCATAAGAATAAAGTGTAATTTACTCTCAGTAACACCATCCTGCGTGGAGGAGGAGGCTGGGAGGAGCTGGGGCCTCTTCTGAGGAGAGCTGAGGTGAGGAGCTGATTGAACACAGTGACAGCAGGGAAGTTTTTAAGGCGGCTGGTGAAAGGAATAACAATGAATTTCCTTATCCAGACAGTCTAAGTGCTCTGAAGAGCCCTGGACAGGATCATTCTGCTCGGCAGCAGCACATTTGCCTCAGTGCCAAGGGAGCGCCAGGTGGGATAAGGGACAGTGATCTCCATTTAGAGCTGTCGAGCAGGATTTGGGGAGAGCTCAGAAACACCAAGCCATGCCCTGGGCATGGGGATGGGCTGGGCTCGATGGAGCAGCAGCTCTGCAGAGCCCATGCAGCCTGTGCTCCCTCCTTGTTCTTCACCAGACATCACAGACATTGCCTGTAGCTCCCCAACAAAGCCCTGAGGGATTGGGGTCTGTGATTCAAGCCCGGTGATCCCTGCACTCCCCATGGGAGTGTCCTTACC
Source organism: Pseudopodoces humilis (assembly GCF_049639895.1). NCBI lineage: Eukaryota > Metazoa > Chordata > Aves > Passeriformes > Paridae > Pseudopodoces > Pseudopodoces humilis. Next base: position 3,317,495 of record NC_142208.1, on the reverse strand, counting down.
TCCCCTGTGCTGAAGAGGATGGGCTTGGGTTTGTGGCAGGCTTTGGTTTCGTTCGATGGCTCTCCCAGCAGCTGGTCCCGGATTTGGTCCCAAAACGGGTCCCCTTCTACTGCACCTTGAGGGGGAAACATCTTGCAACAGTGTTCCTCAGCTGCCCCAGCAGCTTCCCAGACTCCCTGCTCACGGGAGTGGGACATTTCTCAGTGGGCACAGACCACCTCCCTCTCCTGGGGTGCTTTGCAGAGCTCCAGCCCAGCTCAGCTCCTGGCAGCCTTCAGGTAATGGGAACAAATGAGCAGGGGAGTCCCAAACCAGCTCTTAATTCCCCTATTCCACATCCCCTTGCTCTCCTTCCTCCAGGGCATGGCCATACCTTTTCCAGAATGGACACAGACAAACCTGTGAGGGGTTTCCCCCACCTGCCTAAAAACCATTCCTTTGGATGCTGTGAAGTGACTCCAGGGGTTCCAGTCTCCCTGGGGAATGCCAACCCCTCCCTGGCCATGCAGAGCCGCATTGGGACCTGCCCCCAAATTACCTTGGGTGAAGTTGAAAGCCCCCACTCCATCAATAGTCCCTGCAGCAAAGCTGTGCCCCAGGGCTGGCTTACAGGTTTTAACCTAAATCAGAAGGGGAGAAGGAAGGGAGTAAGAGAGAAAACCCGTTTCCCTCACTGTGGCAGCTGCTGCTGCGGGAGCAGGGCGTTCCCTGGCGCTCTCACCGTGTGTGTGGCGTTGAGCTCCACGGACACGTTGCTCATGTTCACCCACTGGTGGGCTGAGCTCAGGGGCCCTGTCACCTCCTGGGAGGCTTTTTCATACAGTTCCTAAGAGACACGGGAGGTGGAAAAACATCCTTGAAGGACAAGTGGTCAGGAACCCAGCTCTGCTGAGGAGCAGCTGTATGGATCATTTCCTCGTTCCACCTTCCCGGGGCCTCTTCCAGGCACTGTACTTCCCAAATCCCTTTGTTTCTGTCACCCTGACTCTACACCCTGCATGCCCTGAGCCCTGCAAGCCCTCCCTGTCTCAGAGAGGGAGGACATTTCTCTTTTACACCTAAACATGCCCCTACTTCAGCAGGATGGCATCTTCTGGTTGCCACCTCTTGGCATTTCTCACATTTTAGACCAAGCAGAAAAAATGTTATCTGTGAGAAAGAAGCGCTTTGCTCTACTCAGTGCCTTAAAGATAATAAATACTCTGCCATGTGTTTACTGCACCCCTGACAGCTGCAGGTATTTACTACACACACTCAGCCCTTCAGGGAATGGTTTTCCAGCCTCAGGTTGGCCCGTGGGAAGGGTTGCCAGAAGTTGTACAGGTTTAATGACATTCCTGGAAGGAGCTGAGGGCACAGCCTTTGAAGGCCAGGAGTCTGAGGTGTTAAAGACAATAGCAGGGTTTTTTTTTCCCCTGTGTTTGATGCACACACCAGGACTCTCACACTGGGGACAGAGGCACGATCAGCCTGGAGTGACTTCAGGGCACAGCCTCTGAAACAGTGATTAAAGGGAAAGCCAGCACCAAGCCTCCTGCTCTTCCTCCTCTGCTGGACATGCTCCAGTTCCTACAAGCTGCTGTCCCTGAAGTGCTGCCAAAAGCGCTCCTTGCACTCACTGCTCTCACATCACACCAACAAATTCAATCCAGGGAGGCTTTAGAGCCCCCAGGTGACAAAAGGGAGCCCTCAGGACTGAGGAAATGCAGGGCCAAGCAGAGCAAGGGGAGCATCCTCTGTGGGGGTTCAAGCCACACATTTTACCCCACATTTATGTCAGTTTGGGAATGTGATGGCAAACTGGCCCACAAGTGGTGGTGGTGGTGTCTCTGAGCTCTTCCAGGAGGATTTTTCCTGTCATGATGCCTTTGAGATGAATGGGAGGGAGAAGGAAGAGGATAAGAGGGGACATCCTCATTATATCCCAGTGAGGAATAGTGTGATTAAAAACCCCAAAGCAACATTTTTAAATGACAGCATCTGCAATGATGTATCTAAAAAAAGGAATGTGCTGTCCAGTCTAAATTCAGGTTTCTAATCAGATGTGTTACACCTGAGGAAATGTTTCCCCACCATTAAGATTTCCTACACTGTCCTAAGTCTAACGAATTCCAGGCTCTGAGGTCCTCCTGATTCTGGCAGACAGAGACATCACCAGCTGGTTGCAGAGCTCATTTACTCATTAAAAACAAAATCAAGGAACTTTGGAGTAATTTGAATCTCCAAACATTCACCAAAACAGGTACAAGATAGGCAGAATGTGGAATATGGAAGATACAAGATACAAGGTAGATAGAAGATGGAATATGGAATATCCAGAGGGAAGGGATCCACAAGGCTGATCAAATTACTTAAATTAGCATGAATTCCTGTCGCAGCAGCACTCACACACACTCAGAAAGCAGAATATGCCTCACCTTTGCTTTCAAGTAGATATTTTGCCCTATAATCCTGGTGCTCTCAAACATATCATTCCCGGGCCCCTTGGCCATGCACATGGCTGCCTGTTGGGAAATTTGGTCATCAGTGATTATGGAGAGCATCTGGCACTGCCAGGTTGTCAGATCCTGGGAACTGGGAACTGAGAGCTTCTTGCAGGCCACATCAAAATTAGGCACAGGGTTACTACACTCAAGGAAAATTCAGGGTGAATGACCAGAAAATTGGGGGTGAGGGGCAAAGCACAGTTAATTCCTGGAAGTGGCGCCCAGGCCAGTCCAAGAAGAGGTGATTTTTTACTTTTGGTGCCCTCTCCATGCACGGCTCTGCAGAAGGTGGGTCACACTCACCCCTCCGACGGGACAGGTGCTCTGGGGGTTGTCACACGACTCGCCCGTGTTGGCGCAGAACGGGCCCCGCGTGTTGGGGGACACATCTCCCAGGTTGGATGAGGCAAAGGCGGCCACAAAAGAGCCCTGCCAAGGCCAGAGGAGCATTGCAGTGCCTTGCAGGGAAAGCTGCAAAGCCCACCTGCAGCTCTCCCCGCAGCCGCTGCGATCACCAAGCAGGACTCTGGTTTATTCCCAGAGTCACTGGGAGCACTGGAATGGGGGAGGAGGGGGTTTAGGCACATCCCAGGGGTAGGGCAGGAAGAGCAGGACAGAATTGGATGCACACCATGCCGTTGCAGGGAGAACCTCACACCACCTTGGTGTGCAGGCAGTGTTTCCTCCTCCCCCTCTTCCACCTCAGCCCTTCCCAGCATGTCCCTGGCTTCTCATGTTGCTGATCAGAAGTTTATGGGTCATTGGAGCACCTTGCACAGGATTTTTTTCCCTTCCAGGCAATCACCATGACTGATTTACTGGGTGAGAACTATTGGAGCTAACTGCAGGGACACTTTCCTGGTTGTTCTAGGCTCGAGCACTTCCAGGGACAACCACAACCTCCCCAGATTTTAATCAAAACAAATGTAATTCCTCAAGTCTGAATAACTGCCACCGATTACTAGTTTGTAAAGTCAAGAATACACCTTCCTGTTTCCCTTCTGTAGAGGAAGAAAGGAAATAAAGCATTCACCTCAGTCCTTGTGTCTCTGTTTGCCCACCCTGTCCCAGCCCTGTTTCACCCATTCCTTTGGGCACTCCCACCTCTCCGGGGAGCATCCCCCTGTTCTTCTCCTGCTCGAACAGGTAGGAGGCGTAGCCCACGTTGTCGCTGTTCACCAGGTGGTTGGAGTTGTTCATGCTCACCGGGTGCACGGCAAACCAGCTGGGTCACAAGGCACACACAGAAAATGCTCTGGTCACTCTGTGCAGCAGCTCAGACCTGCTCAATCTCATGTGTCTGTGGGAATTTTCTTTGGGAGAGTACACACAGAGACTCGTGGTGCTTAGGGCTGGATTAACAAGGGCACAGGATTCCCATCCTCTCCCTTCCCAGCCAGGGGGGCTCATGGCTGTAACAATCCAGGCCTTGAGGCCACAAGAATTTGTCACTGTCATTATCAGGGCCACCAAGCTCCTTCAGGTCTGACCTGACTCTTGCAGTAACCCAGAGAATTATGTTTTGCAGGGATTTTCATATTCAAAGGAACGAGGAGGAGTCAGTCATGTAAAAAAGGGGGAAGAAGGGAGCACTTTGGTTCTTACAAAAAATAATGAGGGTATGGAGAGAAACCTGCTGCTCTGGTGGTCGGTACCTGATAAGGCCTAGCTCGGATCCATCCTCATCTACCATCTTCAGCACCACCATTTCTTTATCCGTGTTGGATGAATACCTGGATGGGAACAAAGCCAGGAAACCCCATCAGAGTCAGGGCCGTGCTCTGCATCGCTCTGGCAGGTTAAATCCCCACTAGGCTGAGCCAGGATGTGAAAAGGTCATTGCAGGTACTGCCAGTGCACAATGAGGCCTTAGAGAGGCATCTGAAACCAGCTGGGGAGGTGAGGGAAGAGCTCTGGCTGCCACTGTCCTCCGGCACCTCTCCTCCAGGGAACGGGGATGACACAAATCCGTGCACCAAGGACCTCACTTTAATGCCCTCTGACCCTTTACTTGTTAAATAAAGCACAAGGTCGCATCCTTCACCAATTCCTCGTGCTTGGAGAGGGCAACTACAGCTTTCAAATCCTTTTCAAGCCGTTAATTTCTCCCTCCTGCCTGGGGAGATTTTACCTGTTCCGCTCGGACTGCGGGTTGGCGAGGTAGGAGAAAGGGCTCCGGTTGATCTGGCTGTTTTCTACCGTGCCTCTGTTTATAAAGAGCCTTCCTCTCTTCATGTTCTCATGGGCAATACCTATGCTCTGCAAAGCAGCAAGACAAGGGGTATCATCCGGTATGGCACACGGGAGGTTATCCGGGAAAACTCTTTCTTTCCCTCCCCAGCCCTTTCCTGGAATTTGGGGGTGCTTGTTTATTTGGGATTTTTCTTCTCTAAAATTCTAGAAAATTATGATAACATTTTTAAACTACCAACAGCTGCCTCTGAAGAAAGGATGCAAAGCTTCTGCTTTTTGAGCTGCTTTCACTGTCAAGCACAAGCCCCCCTCAAAGCGTGTTTCAGGCCGTGCCACGTGGAGCTGCCACCCCAAACACCAACACGCTGAACTGGGTGACACCGACCTTCACAATGCCGTTCACGATGGAGCTGAGGGCTGGCCTGACCAGCCCCTTGCTGGTGATCCAGAACAGGGTGTACTGGAAGTACCCCCCGGGCCCTGAGTGCGTGTGGGTGCCGCTGAGGATGACGTTGTCCTGCCGGTACAGCTGGCCGTACTTGCTCCGCAGCTGCTTCAGCACCTGGGAGGAAGGAGGTGCTCCTAAAAACCCCTTCTCGTGCCCAAAGGCTACGGAGATTTGGGCCCAGCTCTTGCAAAAACCTCAACCATCCATCCCCCTCCTCAGGCTTCTCTTCCTGCCTGGCACAACAAGGAGGTTGTAGCTGTGGGCTTGGCAAGAACTTCAAAATAGGAATATCTGGTGAAAGACCTTTAAATCCAACCTGAAGTGAATCCCAGATCATCCCAGGATGATCCACAGCTCTCCAGCACCTCCCTCCCTCCCTCCTCTGCTACATTAGAGGCACCATGATAATGTATTTGTGATTCCAACAAACTCCCGGTAACTTTTCCACTAAGAGAAGAGTGAGCAAAGTCCAGCCTCATTTGCTGAGGGCTGCAAAGCTCTTTTCCAGCAGAGGCACAGCACCCCCCCAAGGAAATCCCGAAGGAAACAAGCCCCCAGCCCCTCCTTTGCAGCCCCTTACCTCCAACCTCACTCTCTGGGACACCATTCCAATGTCAGCACTGACAAAGATGACCCGCCTGGAGTTCTTGAGGTCTGCCACGATGAAGGCTCGGCTGTAGAGGCGCGAGAGGAGCCCCCCACCCACCTGGTCGGGGTTGGCATATCCCATCTGCAAGAGAGGAGCTCCTTCAGAAATCCTGAGCTGGTTATGCCTCTGCACTCATTTTCCTGAGCGGATTTGCCCAGGGGTCAGAGGACTCATTCAACAGCTCCGAGCTGTGACTCCGTGTCACCCCGCAATTCTAACCATCATGGAATGCTTGGGCTTGGAAGGGACCTTAAAGCCCAGCTCCTTCCAAGCCCCTGCCATGGGCAGGGACACTTCCCACCAGCCCACTTTGCTCCAAACCTCAAAGACATTTCAACTTAAGTTTGAAGGCGACACCCATTTGGCAAGGCAGAGGCTCTAAACCAGAAATCCTGCCAAAAAACACTCACAAAGGATGAAAAAGCAGTATTTCAGCAACCCCATGAGGAATTTCCCCAACTCACCAGAGGCACTTGTGCCACAGGCCCCGTGCAGTCAGCTCTGCCAACACCCACCAAGTACTTTGCTGGTTCTGCTATGTTGTTGGAATCTGTAGGAACAACAGCTGGCAGATCAGGGCACACGGGAGCGAGCAGAATCAGGGACAAAAGAGGCCAAAGAGCTCTGGCTGAGTGCTCTGAGTGGATTTCCAGTGGGCTGTCAATGTGCCCAGGCTGTGAAGACCTCTGGGTGGAGCAGGAATGAGGAACCACCCGGGGAGCTCTCCAGAGGGGTCACTGGGCTGTGTCAGATGGGTGGTGATGCACGGCGAGGGGGAACAGCCCAGAGTTCCCAGTTAAACCCTCCAAGCCCACCAGTACCACGCAGGAGCCAGATCCAAGTGCTGTTTCCCAAAGACAATTCAGCTCAGCAGGGATAAGACAAAAGGGATGGCGTGTCAGGAGCTACTGGGAAAGGACTAGGGAAGAGAGAAGGGCACATCCAACACTTGTGCTGGTGCCCTGGTCCTCCCCCCAAAAATATCACAGCAGAGCCAGCTGAAGCTCAGAGAAGGGAATAGCAGTTCTGAGCAGTGATCTCCAGCCAAATGGTGAGGAAAGGTTCTCCCAGAGGAGGTGGTGTCTCACCCCAGCCACCGGGAAGGTGCAGAAATCCTTCCAGGATGGACAAACCCGTGGAAGAAAAGTCATAGAGGGCTATCAAATCATAATCAATCAGAAAGGTCATCTGCATCTCAGGAGTTCCCAGAGCCACAAATCACTGCAGCCTGAGATAATACAGTGGGAAAATATGAAATATTTCTGTGTGCTTGCTCTGTTCCCACAGCTGCTGCTGCCCAAGGCAGGGCTTTGGGATGAGGGGATGCTCTGTCTTCCCAGCCTGGCCTTTCCTGGGCTGTCACTTGGAACACAGAACGGAAACACTCACACTGGCCACAGACTGATGCCATTTCTGTCATTTAAAATTATACCAGCCAACTGGGCCACCCCCTTAGAACTACCCTTCCTCCTTCTCCTCCTCCTTGAGCTCTGACACAGAGGAGAATCACTTGTGCAAAACTCTGATGTGTTACAGCTTAAAAACATGAAGTTTTGAGTCCTAAAGGTGAACTACATCCAATTTGAGACCAAAATCTAGAAGATGGAAGGTCTCACTGCTGAGATGTTAAGTACAGCTCCCTTGTGCCCTGTGGGATGGGGTTGGAGGCATCAGTGGGCTGGGATGGGGTTGTAAAACAAATCCTGGGAGTGAGGGGCTCTCAGGACCCTCTGCAGCAGGCAGAGAGAGGGAAGGGAGGATGGAAGGAAGGGATGGATGCTGGCAGCCAACCTCACCCCATCCCTGGAGCTATGCATCCATGCCCAGAGCTGCTGCTGTGACCCCCCTGCTCCTGCTGCTGTGCCTGGGTGAAAGGACCACATGCAGGGGCAGTGGTGGCAGCTCAGCAGTGGCCTGGGGACCTCTACCTGTCCCCCTTTCATTTAAATCCTGCCCTGGGCACCCTGCCAGGAGCAGAGGGCTTGGAGGGGCTGGGATTGCTCCACTTGCCATTGTTGTTTTCGGTGAGGAAGTGCAGGACCAGGAGCACCACGGTCAGGGCGATCATCAGCACCAGGCACGTGATCAGGATCACCTCCAGCTGGGAGAAGGAGCACCTGGACCTCTTTCCATGCATGGTGGGGGCACTGTGGGTGCAGAAAGGAGCCCGTGGGACATCCCAGTGAGGGGCACATCCCACCCAGAGCTCACACCCCACCCCCAGAGAGCTGTTTGTGTCCCCCACCCCAGTGTCAGAGATGGCAGCAGCACAGAGAAGGAAATGGAGATTTATTTTTCAGCTTAAGACAGCAAAAAAGTATCTCCTGCCGGCAGCAATCACTGTCTGACACCAGGCCTGACAGGAGCTGCAGGGAGAGCACCCAAACCCCCAACCCTGCGCTTCCCAAGGCACTTTGCTCACCCTTCTGAAGAGATCTGGGAATAAACCCCACAATATTCCACCAGATCCTGTGTTCTCTGAGTGGCTGGAGGAGATGCTGAAGCTCAGAGCAAGTCAGGAGATAATATTGTCACCACAATAAACATCAATTTAGGAATCTCCTCTTCAAGGTCCCTCCCAACCCACACCAGTCTGTGAGTCTGGGATTATTCTGTGATTAGAAAGGGAAGAATGAGGCAGAGCATCTGATTTTCCTGGCGGTAACATTCTCCAGCTCTGGTAAAGCTCCTGCCTCCAGGTTATTCCTCACAGGGAACGTGCCCTGGAAACAATGAACCCGCAGGAAACAACTGCTGGAATGAGCACTTGTGGTCCTGAAAATGCTGCAGTGAGAAATCAGCATCTAAGTGGTCACTTAGACTTGCTCCAGGTGACCTCTCTTATCAGCTGCTTTCGCTACAGCACTCATGGTCAGGGCTGAACTTCACAGAGCAAATATTTTAGTGACAACAAATCAAATGCCACAGGTTCCCACCCTGCCCTCTTTATTCCCTGAGCGTGGCACTGGCTGCCAGGCACTCTCAGCTGTCCAGAGCTATCCCAGCACCAGCCCAAAACACATCAGCCTGGCACTTCTCATCATCCCTCTGACAAAACTGCCCCAAAGCCACTGGGAGATACAAACACCGATCCTACGGGATCCCAGGGGAATCTCCAGCGGGATTACCTGAGCTCCCTCACCCGTCCCAGTGGCTCCCAGCTCCAGACCTGCTCCAAGCTGGAAAGTTCAGCTGGAAAATTCTTGCTGAGTAACGCCGTGAGTCAAGCGTGGCACAAGATAAGGAGAAACCAATCAATAATTTGAATCCCACAAGGAGGTGATGGAAGGTTTTCCCCCCTGTGTGTTTATGTGAAGCTGCAGACAGCACCTCCCTCTCCCAAAGTCATTTTTCCAGGACTGCGCTGCTCGGTTCTGGTGCCCGAGGAATTTGGGAATGGGATGTTTTTTCCTCTTCTGCCTCATCACAGCTTGTCCAGCCTGTGGAATGGTGGCTGCTTCCAGTCCTGATTCTCATGGAACTTCAGTGCTCAGGGTTTCCATGCTCTACTAGAAGAACTTGGAAACACAATTGTACTTTAAATGTAAAATACTTCTCATTAATGCATTTCTATTTGGCAAAAACTTTATTTGTTAAAAAACAGCTTTTTTCAAGTCTCAGATAGGCCTAGATAAATTCTCCAGCTGCTCAGATACACTTTATCCAAAGGGTTTTGGCACTTTGCTCCTCCCCAAAATGCCAGGACCTCTCACACCCTCAGATGTTGGTGCAGTGGGAAGATCCAACCAGCTGTGGCCCTTCCTCCCTCCAGCATTGTGGTGGGAATTAAGAGCTGGGAGCACCTCTGGCATTTTGCCTCCCCTCTCAGGAGGTTCAGCTTTTCATCACCTTTCCCGTGGCGCATCCCTGATCCGAGGGTTAACATTCCAGGCAATGTCTGCGTCAGCGCCTCAAGGTCACGTTCAGCGTTGCCCTTTGGCTCCATGATTTTTGGACTGGCTGATGGGGAGAAACACGATTTACTGATACCTTATCTCCTGGCTGCAATTCCCAAGGAACCTGCTGGCCCTGGGAACAGCCTGCTGTGCCGTGTGGGCTGGCAGATATTCCCGGACACCGCTGTGCTCCTGGGAATGTTCGGGTCCCAAAGGCCTCGGGGGGAACTGAAGAGGACACACAAAACCACGGAGGGGTTGCTCTGCTGGCGTGGGAGAGCTGCTGGGAAGGGGATGAGGCAGGAACAGGTTGGGAAAGAGCTTTTCCTGCAGGTGATACACCTGCTGGAGCATCAGGAAAAGCTGAGAGATGGAGTTTTAAGGAATTGTTACAGTGACAGAGCATCCTGCCAACCTCACCCCACAAAATGAAAATAGCTGAGGGAAAGTGGCTCTGTAACCACCTGTGGCTGGGGCTGGAGGAGGAAAAGGGAGACTGATGACAGCTCAAAACATGCCTTGGGGAGTATTTTAAGTTCTTTTCCTGTTGAGGTTTTGGGGACCCACAGCTCCCCATCTCCCCCAGGTGACGTGGCCCTGTCCAGGCCCAGAACTACAGAAGGAAGAAGGAGCTTTTTGGTGCAGAAAAGGCACTTTTGGGCTGCAAAGACCTCAGCTTAACTGCTAAGGGCTTGGTAAATCCCTGTGAATGCCTCCCTGCATGTGGAAATGTGAGGAAGGTGAAAAGTTCCCACAGACCACCCTCCTTCCCAAGACCAGGAGTCCTCCAGCTTCTTCCCCGTGCCATTCTGTGCCAAATGAGTCTAAAGAAAGCGATTTTTTCTTTACAACCTTGATCCTCCTGAAAAAAGGCTCCTCCCCATCACTGCTACCACAGGACTGCGCTCTGTGACCTCCCCAGGCACATCCAGGGGCTGCAAACAGCACAGGCATTTCATCTTCAGCAGGAAAAGTGTTTAAACCCTCTTGGGATTAATGGATCCACTGAAGGAATCAGGAAAAAGCTGACAGAAGGGAAACCACTCAACACAGATGGCCAAATGTGCATTTCCTTCATCAGTGAACCTTGTGATTCCAAATCATTAAGAAAGAGGATTCAAACTACCTCCACACAGGAAAAATAAAATAAATTAAGAAAATTTGCTTTGAAATATAAACCCATTAAGCATTTGCTTCCCTTTCCTCTCCTCATTTTTCAGTTTCTCATCCCTCCTGAGCTAGACCAGATCATTTCAGGGAAGTGGCCCTTTCCTACAGCACCCAGATTTCACTTTAAAACCAGCATTTCCCGGTGTCTTGGAGAGCTCCATTTCTGCAAACCATCCAAGCTGGGGCTGGGTAAAACTAAACTCTTCTCTTAAAATGCTCAGGCCACAATCTTCTCTGTAAACCTTCTGAAACAAAACTTTTTCTGATAGGCAATGAAGAGACTGAAAATCCCTTTTTTGTTTTTTTTAAATTAGAAGGCCTGGAAGGATTCCTGAAACTGGCTGTATCACAAGCCTTTTCCCCCCACCTTGTTCTAGGGGGCAAAAATCCCTTTTTTCCTGAGAAGCCACAGTGGATGAGCTGTAATGATGGGCCCCAGCGTCACAGCCTCGCTCATCCCTGCAGGACAGAAGCCTTGATTCCAGCCTGTTTGCTCAGCCCTGGCCAGGTCCTGAGCAAAAAATTGGAGCAATCATCATCTCAGCATCAGCAGGGGGCTTGCACAGAGCTGAGCTGCTCCCCAGAGCCTGAGATCTTGGGTGTGAGGGGCCCTCAGAGCTCTCTCAGCCCCCAGAGCCTTCACAGCAATGAAGAGGCCTCTTACATAACGCTGTTTATTTAACAGAGAATGGCCAAAGTCCCTTTTGCTCGGGTTCAGGATGGCAGGGGATAAAGTGTTTGCACAGAGCTGTCAGCAAGAACCCTGCCAGGCTTTGGCAAGGGTGCTTTAGGCAGCACCACGTGGATTTTCTTCCCCACCTTCCCAGGTCAAAACATACACCCCTACTCCAAGCAGCAGCTGGAAGTGGGATCACTTCTTTGTGGTGGCAAAGAGTGACTTTCCTGCTGGAAAAAACAGCTGGGAGCACGCTGGGTGTCGGAGTCAGAGGCACAGGAGATGTGCCCTTGTCTATGATACCTGGCTCTGACATCCAAGAAATTTCACACAACACCATGGAGACAGATGTTAAACAGAAAAACTGGGAATGGGAGTGTGTGAGAGAGTTTCCTTAAGTCACTAGGTGAGAAAGTTAGAGTTCAGGGTTTAAGCTCTTCTAAAAAATAAGAGACAAGATGGAGGACTTAGGGTGTTGTCCCTTTCTCCTTCTTCTTCCTTCTTCATCTCCTTCTTCTAGGGATTTTTGGGAAATAATGAGTGATTGGATAGAAAATGACACAGTGCAGCACACAGGTGTCGGGTCATTGGGTCACTAAGAAAAATAATTTACTTGGCATTTGTTAATTGGATAAATAGACATATAAAAGACCTTGAAGAAGTCCTTTGTTAGCCATTTTGCACCTATCTTAGTGAATGGAGCTCCTTGTACCCTGTATATATGTAATATAGATAAGAGAAGAATAAACAGCCAAGTCTGAACACGAGAAGACAGCCTCTGTCTCATCACTCTCAGTCCTAAAGAACCCAGTTACCAGTGCTGCACCCTGACACGTGGGGAGTTTAGGAAGGGCAGGTTGAATGGAAAAGAAGCAAAATTGGAGCAATTGCAGTTTCTGAACTCAAAATCCTGCGCAGGTCACTGAGTGACAGCTGAACTGAAGGGATACCTTGCAAATATAATTCAAATGTTGTCCTGGGGTGCCTGGTCTTTCCTTCCCCACCCTCCCTTGCCTTGCTTCAAGAGCAAGAACTCTCCTGCCCTTCTGGACAACCAAGCCATGGTGACTTTTTGCTGCTAACAATTTATGTCCAGACATATGAACACCCCAAAATTCCCCAGGTGATGTGCCTTAAATCTGTCCAGGGGTTAAAGCTCCACCACAAATAGAGAATATTTTGCCATCCCTCACCAGAAGCAGCCCCAGGGACAGGGCACTTCCCTGGGGTATGGGAGAGCCCAGGGAAGCATCACTCCCAAGAAGAGCCAAGCAGCAGAGCTAAAAAGCTCTGGCACAAAACTGGGAAAACCTCAAGACCCAAAAACAGCGATGCAGAGTTGGGCAGATCCAAATTCAATCCCACTGGGATTTTTTGGGGGAAAAAAAAGGTCAGAAAATGAACAAGGTTGGCTGCTCTGTGTGAGCAGGGGCCGAGCTGCTGCTGCTGCTGCAAACCAAGTTAAGGGAGTCCTGTCTGCTCCCAAACCTTGCAACTCCTGCTCCTTCCATCATCATGGAATCACAGAATATCCTGATCCACAGGGATCCATCAAAATCCAACTCCTGGTCCTGCAGAGCCCCAGTAATCCCATAATGTGCCTAAGGGTGATGTCCAAACATTTATTTATTTAAACAGGGGACATGCAAAGGGTGTCGTGCCCAAATCCTGGTGCTCACCAGCATTCCCTGCCCAACCTGCAGCACACATGGACAGCCAGGGGCAGGAGAGGCATGGAGAGGATGGAAAAAGAAACCACAGATCCTTCTGGCAAATATTTGTGGCCAACAGCGATGAGTTGCATGGGAGAAGTTGCCAAAACAGGAACTTGTGGCTTATCTTCGGCCAGCGCTCTGATCCGCTGGCACCAGGAAGAGAATGAGCACCAAGCTGTGTCCTGAGGAAAAGCAGGAGGGGGAAGCTGGTGGGATTGCCCTTTCCAGAGAACAGGAAAGCAAAGGGAGCCCTTGCTTGGCTCGTGCTCCTCAAACTCATCCCACCCCTGCATTTTGTGGGTTTCAAACCTTCCCCACGTGGCAGTGCTGAAGGCTGTAACCAGATGGATCTCGGCAGCATCAGTGCCCACCCCTCCTGGCAAAGATCCCTGTTTGCCCAGGTCTTTCTCCACCTTGAACTGTCCTTTCCCAGCCTTTTCTGGTGCAAACCCCTCTTACCCATTTCAGTCTCCTGGCACCTGCACTGGACTGCCCAGGTTTGCCTCTCTACACCCTAACCTGGCTCTGCCTGTCCTCTAAAGATACCCTGAACACTCAGCTGGAGGCCACAGAGGACGGTTTCACTGGCACGGCGTGGAGAGATCCACGAGTTCTGTTGGATTGGGGCAGCACAACGCCGGATTCCAGCTTTTCCAGACTTGTCATTTGCTGTGTTCAGCTCTCTGATGGGCACCAAGCAAGGAGGAGCAGCAGGAGCTGGGAGGGAGAGGCAACAACACACTGGTGCCCAGGGCAAGGGAATCACTTAGGCGGTGGTTCAGCCTCCAACTGGGACAAGATTGTCCCTGGAAGTCACCCAAGGATCTCAGCCCAGGAACACAAAGCTCACAAGTGTGGTGTCCAGTGATGATCCCTGGCTGCATTCCCCAGAAAGCAGAGGCTGAGGGATGGATCTTACCTGAGGTTTGAGGGGAATGCAGTGGGAAATGTGGGATTCTGGCCATCAACACAATGCTGAACATCACCCTGACCCCGAGCCACATCCCATCCCACCCAGCCGGAGCTGCCGGGCGGACGCTCCCCGGGAAGGAGGAGTACAAAGCAGCACAAACTCCACAGCCTGGACCGAGCCAGTGCACAGCAGTTCTGTCCCAAATCCATCCTTGGGCCCCCTCCTCCAGAGCCAGCAGCAAGGCCACTCCCAAGCCCCCTGTCCCACATTCCCAGGCTCCCTTCCCGAGGCAGCAGCACGCCCTGCCCGAGCACGGCCCCGCCGTGGCACAGATGGGACCGTGTGGAGCCAGAGCCATGCAGTAAGTCAGACACCACAAGGCAGGATTCAGCAGATTCCATTTAATGTCATGTGCATATATATCCATACATTTACTTATGTCAATGGTTCGGATGTGCGTGATGCCAGGTCTTGAAAAATCTACTCCTCGGGTTACGTCTGGGAGCGTGAACTCTCTCAAAAATCAGCTCAAAAATCAGCTGGGGTGGGGTTGGGCTGTTTTAAAACCGACTTTGAGCCCCAAAAGTTTCCAAAGGAAAGCCATGAATTGAAGGCAGAGCAGAGCCCTAAATTCCCACCCAGCTCTGCAAGTGCTGTCGCAAAGGGCTTGGCCAAGGAACCCCTCCCCAGCTCCCTCCCTCCCTCCCAGGGAGACAGAACTGATAAGGAACCAGTTCAGCATCCCAAGCAACAGCGAGGCAGAGCAGCAGAAGCAACACCCCACCAGCCCTCCAGTTTTGGCCAAGGCTGAGGAACAGGGCAGAGAGGTGGAGATAAATCATCCCCAAAAAAAAAAGAAGGAAGAAATTACATTTTCACCACCGCGGACGCACAGAAATTGGCTTCTCTTTTTTTTTTCCTGGTGTCCAGGGGCCAGGACTGGCAGCTCCTGGGGGAAGGGATGCCCCCCTGCCCTGTGCTGCATCCCAGCAGTTGCAGGGTAGATTTTTCAAGGCCTGGAGATGGCTCCCAGGAAGGCTCCTCCCGCCCGCTCGGCATCGATTGCATAGCTTTTATTTCAGATAAGGCACTGTTTTGCCCAACAGCAATTCCACATCATTGCAGTTTCCATACAGTCCACATCGGATGGCCTACAGTGCAATAACATCAACTTAAAGGCAAGGTTTGGAAGAATAAACCCAGCTTTAAATTTCAACTGAATATTAAAAAGATAAAGGAAACTACATTTTTCAAAAGCCTTTTTTATTTTCCTTCACCATTGTTGTTTTACAATACAAATATCACCTTGTGAATACACAAAAAAACCTACAGAAGATAACTCTGCTTCACGTAAAATACAGAATGGATATATATATATATATATTTATATATATATTTTTCTCTTCTTCATTCTTTTTTTTTTTTATAAAAACTATTTTTGTTCTGCACATTGGCAAGTTTAGGATAGGAGACTTCCCCAAACATACAGTATGTATGGTAGGAGTGAAAACTTAGAATTACATGCAGTTTCTGCACAAATATTTTAAAGAAATAGATTATCTTTGTTGTTTTTCAACAACACTTCGATAAGGGGATGGAGAAACCATTCATAGTTCACTCAGTGATCATTTGTAAAATTCTTAAAAAACAGGAATTCATGGCTGTTTTGCTTTTTAAAATCCAGCTACCAAGTAGACAATAAAGTGATTTTAGCTTGACCTGCCCACAATGTGTGAGCAAGGTCGGACCCTTTTTATTTGGTGGGGTGGGAGGCTTTTCCCTACACGTGGCAATTTCAACATTATAAGCAAATTTCCAGTTTAATTTAGCTATAAATGCAAAAATTAGTAATTATACAGTATATATAATTCTGCTTTCATGGAATACTTTATTTTAAATAAAAACATTTAAGACTGCCTACTGACCATACAATCAAGACAAGAAAGGCACTAGAAACATAGACAAATCTCTCTCTCTCCCAAGAAGCATTTTGTTTAAATTTTTTAACTCTCTATTCTCTGACATGTAAAAATCTTTTTAAATTTAATTTTTTTTCATACACATTTTGAAAAATAAAGTTAGGAAATACTTAGAAAATCACTTTACTTTTTTTTTCTTTTTTTTTTTGTTTTTTTGTGTTTTGTTGGTTTTTTTTTGTTGTTTTTTTTCCTGTTTGGTTTTTTTTTTTTTTGCACTTTTTTGACACAGTCAGTCACTGCAGATTCTACAAAATCAGGATTTACCAAACCTTTCTGTGTCTATCATCTTATTCGTAGCACGGTGCAACAGGTAGAAAGATTTCTTGATTTCACCCAAGGCAGATATTTAGAAACCTTCATATAGTCATTTGCTAGAAAATGGCTTACAGCCCAATCTTTGGGGCAAGAGATATGAAAAGTATGTTTTCCCAAGAAAATAATATGCTTTGTTCCCAGACATGACTGGAAAGACCAGAACTTATGATATAAAAGCTTTTCATCTATGTTGTCGCATCATATACAAAGGAACATGGTGATGGGCAAATGCAAATCCCAACTCTATCAACAAGAAATGTGTAACAGTGCATGATCAGTTAAATTCTCTTTATTGTTGTCCAACGCAGATCCTTTGGAGAGAAAAAAAGATCACAGTGCTTACCAGGTAACTGAATAGGTCAGGTCCAGGGAGCTGCTAAAGAAAGGGTTAGGGAGCGGTGGATTTTTGTTTATGGCATCTTCTCTTGGAGTTGTGAGCACTTGGGACAGGTCCTTTCGGGGCTGAGGTGACACTGTTACGTGTCACTCACCAGGCGGCTGTACTTGACCTGCCGGCCCCGCGCCAGCGCCGGACACCGCAGGGGCCAGTGGTAGGAGCGAGGTACAATTCCTTGGACATTCTTCTCAAAGTACTGGAAGGGCTTGTACCACCAGACCCTTGCAAGGAGGTTAGTTTGGGAAGCTTCTTTTAGCACCTGCAGGGAGACAAGGACAAAAAGAGGATTACTGAAGGGCAGGTCTTTTATGCGCGCGACTTCACGCGGTGGTGTCCTGCTCCCAAAATCTCACCTCCCAAACGGATCCCAGCCTCCCTGCACACACCAAACATTGCTCACCCCTGTCTACAGCACCTCAGCTGTTTGATGGGCCCACAGGAAAGGAATGAGTGGCCCAGAGACCCGTGTCTGCTGTCCCTTGGGTATGATAACGCCATCCCAAAGCATGGTTGTTCCATAGGTGCCTCTGAAATTCCATGAAGCTCAGGAATCGCTTTGGGGCCTGGCTGTGTGCCTGTGGAGCCATGAGCAGGGCACATCCCATCCCACCTGGATGAAGTCAGAACCCTGCCCTGGCCCCCACAGGCTCCCAGACTGCTCCTATTGCTTCTCTCAGCCACGAGCAAGCCCCTGCTCACAGGCACACGGAGTGGGCAGGCCCTGAGGGAATTACCCAGCCCCCCGCTGCCTGCTTGCCATGCCAGAGCCAGGGATCCCTGTGCCCACCCATCCAAAGGGAATGCACAAGCACAGGGAATGCACAAGCACAGGGCTTGTACACTGAGCTTAACCTCCATGCCAAGCTCACGTGTCAAATAAACTCACTGTTGCTTTCAATTTTAAGGCCAGGCACAAGCCCCAGCACGAGGCAGGAGAGAGCAGCACAGCAATGTGTACTCAGGGATGGATCCAGGGATTCAACCATTTCTCAACATCAGGGCAGCAGTGTTGAGCCACCCCCTGAGGCACATCAGGCAGCAGAACAGGAATGTTTCCACACCAAGGGCTCTGCTGAAGCAAGTCTTCAGCAGGACTTGGGGCACTCCTGACTCCAGCACTTCCAGCTTGGAAGTACCACTGTTCTGAGAGCCCAGGAGCTGAGCCAAAGCGTG
The DNA here is from genome assembly GCF_049639895.1 of Pseudopodoces humilis. Taxonomy (NCBI): domain Eukaryota; kingdom Metazoa; phylum Chordata; class Aves; order Passeriformes; family Paridae; genus Pseudopodoces; species Pseudopodoces humilis. The sequence continues at coordinate 3,299,485 of NC_142208.1, read as the reverse complement.
GAATCCTCTGGGGCTGTGTGACAAGAGCTGCAGAGCACGGGCTCAGACTCCAGTGGAACACAGTGCCTCCCAAACTGACTGCACATCAAAGGGCACCTAATTTGCAATTAGACATTTGGCTAGAAATGTACCACAAGGCTTGGCTGTGGTGAACAGCTTCAGGCAGCACCAAACCAGTGGAATAACGAGGTGGGAGCTACAAGGCCTTCAGGGGACTGGAGCCAGATGACCTTTAAGGTCCCTTCCAGCTCAGGTCATTCCATGATGATCCTGTGACAGGATCTACAAAGCTGCACTGTCACAATATAAACTCATCTTCTACCACAGTAGGAAGTCTTTATAAACATTATTAACAGCATGTGCCACAGATAAGGAAAAGATCTTTGACCACAGGCACAGAAAATATTTGGACACCAATATGCTGCTACAGACCTAAAAATGTCCCTTAACTCCCTTGGCCTGCTATCTGTGGGAAAGACTTGTACATTTTCTCTCAGAGAACCATGGAACACCCAGAGCTGGAAGGGTCCCACAGGGATCACTGATCCAGCTCCTGTTCCTGCCCAGACCCCCCAACAATCCCAGCCTGTGCATCCCTGGCAGTGCTGTCCAAACGCTCCTGGAGCTCTGGCAGCCTCAGGCCGTGCCCATTCCCTGGGGAGCCTGGGCAGTGCCAGCACCCTCTGGGGGAAGAGCCTTTCCCTGATCTCCAGCCTGAGCCTGGCCTGGCACAGCAGGGGAGGTTTCACTTTCCCCAGAGTTGTCAGATCCTGTCTGATTGCTCCAGTTCACCAACCAGAACTCGCCACCCCCTGGAAACACTTTCAAAAACCGGTTCATTTCTAGCGAGGCCTCCTACTCTCCTCTCGAGAGACCTGCGGTACAGGCCACAGAACACAGGAAAACCCCAGCTGGCCTCAACAACCAAACAAAACAAAACCAAGGCAAAAAATCTAAATGGTTCTATCACAAATGTGGCCACTTGGCCCAAATTCAGAAGGACTTCAAGGACTGAGGTTGCCCAGGGGCAGGAGAGCCCTACCTGCCTTTGGGAAGGCCTTCCCATATTTTCGTGGTCAAGACACAAGAAGGACCCAATTGATGATGCCTCTTTGTCCCCTGAAAACCCAATGGCTGGGGGGAAGAGGGGGACTCTCCACAGGACATGGGTGAGCCTGGATATTCCTGCCCCCCACCCAGGCTACACCAGGAGCATCCAAGGAGTGGGTGGAACTCACTTGCTGGTTGGCCATTGTGTGGTACCACCAGAATAGCCTTGTAGTGATGTAGTAAGCCACCACCACGTCCACAGTGTAGTGGTCATGAGCAAGGAGGATGCAGAACATCCCCACCATGCTGAGTGCCCAGCAGATCCAGTGGTACCACCAGAGTCGCCGTGGGGAATCTGCAAGGAAGCACAAGCAGGGGTTACTTCCAAGTGGAACCTTATCAGGACTGCTGCTGTGATTAGCAGAGGTCATGGACTGCAATCCTGGCTGACACAGAGGTGCCTGTGCTCAGATTAAGAGCAGGAATGCTGAGATCACAAAAAAAATACCACTCTCTTAAGGTGTAACTTAGAATTGTACTCAGGGTAATGAGATCCTTGGAAATGAGAAAGGTTATGAAATCTTTGAGAAAGATATAATATACCCTGGCCAGTCAAATTAACCTGCCTGTGTTTAGATTGGACATTGGGAAGGAGTAGCCAATATCCAACCCACTGTAAGAGTGGGCAGGCCCTGGCACAGGGTGCCTAGAGAAGCTGTGGCTGCCCCTGGATCCCTGGAAGTGTCCAAGGCCAGGTTGGACAGGGCTTGGAGCAGCCTGGGCTGGTGGAAGGTGTCCCTGCCCATGGCAGGGGGTGGGATGAGATGGGCTTTAACGTCCCTTCCAACCCAAACCATTACAATCCCTCTGGTGAAGAACTTTTCCCCAGTATCCAGCTTGAGCCAAAGTATTTTAGCTCGAATTGTGTTCACCAGTGAGCACAACAGGAAATCCCCCAGTCAGGAAGGAATCCCACAAGAGGAGAGCAGCAGGATACTCACACTCTTTGATGAACAGGTAGGTGAGGGTTAGGATGACGGTGTGGCCGCTGTACAGGTAGTCCCCACACATGTTGTGGGAGCCCGTGATGGACAAGCCTCCGCCAGCAATCAACTTCATTATCCTTCGCAGGTGAGATTCCCAGTCTCCAAAGAGCTGGTGAAACAGCAAAACACAGAAACACAGTATATATCACAGCTCAAAGCAATGGTTTTAACCAGCAATTTGGCCTTTTAGTTCTTCTCCCTTTCTGCTTTGATCCACAAGATCAATCAGCAGATAAATAAATCCTCAGCCTTCCCCAAAAGCTGGCAGCACACTTCTAGCAGGAAAAAGACTGGCAATGAGACACGAGTGTTTTGATGCTTTGCACTTCTTGTAGCTGGTGCTCAGGTGAGATTTTTATTCTGTTTGAGAGGCACCACACTCTAAAATAAGTGAGGTTTCATTTAGTTCATGTTGTTGGTAGCAGCACAGACCCTACTGGTGATCGTCCAACAGAAACCAGGAGAACTGCCCAGGCTGAACAGCCAGCTGCCAAAGCTAGGATCTGATGAACAGAAGAGCACCTCACTCCAAACCCTAAGGCCTTGGAAAAGTCTGCAAGATTATTTCTTTCCACTTCCCATTCCAACAGAAACATCTGTGGTGTCTGTCAGAGCACGATGCCAGACTTGTGCTTTGAATCTACAGCAGCCCAAACAGGGATCTCCCTCCACACTGGAATTTGCTCTGGCCCACTCCCAGCCATGGCACTGGCTCACACTGCATTCCTGAAAAACCTTCAGCTTGCCCAAGGAAAGCCAAATCCAAGCACACCAAGTCCCTCCCATGAGGACACTCTGCTCCCTCTCCCGAGTGATCGAGGGCAGCTGTCACTGCCCAAGACTTTTGCTGCTCTCAGCTCTTAGCCAGGCACCAAATATTAAACACATCCACAAAAAATACATGCCATGGGACAACCAGGATGTGTGGAGAACCTCTGGGACCCATCAGGAAGCAGGGACTAATGGATCAATGCACACGTGTGCTGCATCCTCACCTCATTTTATGGTGGTTGCAAATCCATGGAAACCATTGAACTGTCAGAAGGAAACACAGATCCCCCAGGCTGACCATATGCTTTTATTTTAAAATGGCTTTGCTTTAGGAAGAGGAAATTAATAATTTCTGACAGACTTGAGCATGTTCTTTGCAGGAATTAAACATTTCCTGCTAACAGTTGCTCACAAACACTAAACTGCTCCCCAAAGCCCACTTTTCACAATCACATAGAACTCAATAAGGTGTTGAGAGGTTATTCTTTTCCCACCAGTACTTTTAGAGCTTTCAAGAGAACCCAGCTTTATCCTTAATCTTATCAGGGCCCTCGGCTTGTCTCTACTTGAGTAATGAGAAGGATTTGCCAATGCCGTAAATTCCCCAAACAGGCAGATTTATTCACTTCAGCCCATAAATACCTGTGTTCTCTTTTTTAATTTCCTAGCAGCAGGCTGTTCAAACACAGTGCTGAATCTTCTCCCAGTCACTTCCCTTTCCAAAATCCCTCCAAAAGCCACACAGGTTCTGCCTTGGCAAACACTGGCTGGACTTTCCCAAGGAACCAAAGCATTTTGGCTTTGTCTGGAAGTGCCAATCCTCACCAAAACAACAACAGCACGTGAATAAAGCCCAATCAGGATTTTATTGCCTGTACCTCAGTGATTTTACAACCTGCCATCTGATTTATGGCTGTGCTTCTGCCCTTTCCTCTGCTTCAACTGCATCATAACACAACCAGCCCCAGGAATTGCAGTAAGGACCAGGACTCCAGCAATGCTGGGGTGAGCAGAGATGGATGCAACACCACCAGCCCTGTCCCATCTCCACCCTGAGCACGTGAATTACCCTTCCAGCCTGACCACAAGGGTCAAATACCTCTGTCCCAGTAGCCTGGTTTCAGCCATGGTTTTCACAAGCCTAATTTATCCCTTGGAGTCAGTGCTGGACTGGGGAGGAGGTGAGAAGTCCTTGTGCTAAAAGAATTGCAAAAATACATGCAGGAGACAGCCTTAGGAAAGCCTCTCTGGGCCTTTTTCAACCATGGATCATATTTGGATTTGACACACTGAGGTGTTTATTTATTTAGAAGTCAGTGACTCACACATGGCAAAGGTTGCACACCTTCAGCTTCACTGGGGACAGGAACATGCTGATCATGCAAATTAGCTGAAAATGTCACAGAAATTGGGTGGTTCAGTGCTTTGAAAAGGGTGGGAACTCCTGCATTGCCCTGCAGTACCTGTCAACATCTCCACTGAGAGGGCAGCCAGTGACCTGCAGAAGGATGTCTCTGTCACACCAAACCAGTGTTCTCAAATTAAAATTATGGAATGGTTTGGGCTGCTTTGGGCTTAAAGTTCATCCCATTTCACCCCTGCCATGGGCTGGAACACCTTCCACTATCCCAGGCTGCTCCAAGCCCCAGAGTCCAACCTGGCCTTGGAAACTTCCAGGGATCCAGAGGCAGCCACAGCTGCTCTGGGCACCCTGTGCCAGGGCCTGCCCACCCTCCCAGGGAACAATTCCTTCCCAATATCCCATCCATCCCTGCCCTCTGGAAGTGGGAAGCCATTCCCTGTGTCCTGTCACCCTAATTCCCAATGCAGGGTCCCTCTCCAGCTTCCCTGTATCCCTTCAGGCCCTGGAAGGAGCTGTGAGGTCTCCACACCCCCTTCCCTTCTCCAGGCTGAGCAGCCCCAGCTCTCCCAGCCTGGCTCCAGAGGGAAGCGGCTCCAGTCCCCTCAGCAACTCCTTGGCCTCCTCTGGACCTGCTCCAACACTTCCATGCCCTCTTTCTGTTGGGAGCACAGAACTGTGCACAGAATTCTCAGGGGGCTCTCATGAGAGCAGGGCAGGGGCAGAATCCCCTGCCTTAGAAACCTTCTTGAAAGCAGTTTTGGGAACAGCAGGATGAGGGGGAAACACGCAGATTAGAGCATGGCAGGGCAGCCAGAAGGAGTTTACCTTTGGAGAACACTTGAAATGCATTCCAGGTACTGGGAGTGTAGTCACATACATGGTAATACACCGGTACAGGTATAGTGTGCCAACTATACAGAAAAATCTTCTGCTAATTATAGACCTGGCAGGGAGAAAAAAACAGGCAAAAATAAGGAGGTCACTCAAGGCAAACAAAATCCACAAAGGTAAATAAAACAAACCACCAGCTCTTTTCTCCTGATGCTTTGGAAACTCGTGACACTATCGGCTTACACCTGGGAATGCTGAACTACTCCACAAATATTCCCACGCCTTCCAGGCCAGGAACACAGGAGCAACTGAACCCACACTGCCCTTGAAGGTGATTACAGGAAATCTAAGGATTAGGACGCAAAAGCCTGTGCAGATTTGGTGCTGAAGACATTAAAGGGGATTTCATGCCCCACACCCCTCCATTAGCTGTGGCCGTCACTGATTTCCTATTCGAGGCAGGGGATAAAGTTACAGCATTTTCATTCTAAGATGAAAAGGAGTAAGTTTATTTCAGCTGACACACAATTTAGTGATTACAAAGGGTCTCCTGTATAACCCCGGGGAGTGAGAACACGTCTTCCCTGAGCAGCATGATAAAGGAAGCAGTTCACATCAGCAAGGAAAGCTCCCAAATAAAAATGCAGAGCTGCTCTGGCTGCAGGACAGGCTGTTTGCAGGGAAGCCACTCAGCAGCCACAGCTGCAGAGATATTTATTAGTGAGGGCTGATGTTCACAAGGAGAGCAGATGCAGATTTGGGGTACTGTGAGGTGCTTCTGCAAAACCAGCATGGTAAAGGACGGGCTCAGGAGGGACAGCCAGCCCCAAAACTGCCCACTGGGGTCACACCTAGAAACACCTCAAAGAAAGACAATTTTATCTCTCCTGTCACATCCACAAGGACAGGAGCAACCTCTGGAGAGTTCCTAAGGAGAGATCACTGCCAGGGTTACAGAAATCAGGAGTGAATCCAGTTACAGCAATCACCCTTCATGTGCCACTGGCTACGGGTTTTGGTTCATTTTAAGTCACTGTTCTTTGCACTTATGGCCATTTCAAGCTGCAGATTCTGGCATTCACAGAAACCAAGAACAGTCTGGATTAGAAGGGACCTTAAAGCTCATCCAGTGCCACCCCCTGCCATGGGCAGGGACACCTTCCACCATCCCAGGCTGCTCCAAGCCCCAAACCCCAACCTGGCCTTGGACACTGCCAGGGATCCAGGGGCAGCCACAGCTGCTCTGGGCACCCTGTGCCAGGGCCTGCCCACCCTCCCAATAACCCATCCAACCCTGCCCTCTGCAGTGGGAAGCCACCCCCTGTGTCCTGTCCCTCCAGGCCCTTCAAGAGTCTCTCTCCTTTCCTGGAGGTTCCCTTCAGGCACTGGCATTCGGTTGTTGCTATTTTGCTTACTTTTGAAAAATAATATTCCTAAAATCAAGCTGAGCTCCTTTAAAACTCGAAATTGGCCATCTTTCAAATTTTTCAGTGCTTTTGGCACAGTTATTAAACTGGAGGGCTCCACTCTCAGAGCAGTATGATTTTGCAGTGCCAGATCACCTTGCATGCCTTGATTTATCAGGAAAAAAATTTCAACTCTTGTAAACACATTTTGCACTGGAGTACTCACTGCTGTAACACAGTATTCCAGATATTTTTTTCCCCTTCTCCTGGTGTAAACATGGGCAAAGCTGTGAGTTAAGAATTATAAATGTAAAAAGCCTCCTGTTTCTCCAGAGGATTTGTGTGAGTGTGAGACTCAGAGTCAGCCAGCAAGTACAACCTCCACACTTATTCCTGGCCCAGCCAACTCCATTCCAGCTCTGCAGACCTCAGCAGGGAGCACGCTGCTCCTTCAGCCCCATGAGCCAAGCACATGGCCAATCCTAGCATTGTGCTTCTCCCACAGCATCTGGGAATGCTTCCCAGAGAAGTTAATCTGCCTCAGCAGCTTCCTTGAGCTCCCTGTGGAAACTCCAGAGTGCCCAGCCAGGCCTGCTCCTGCTTTCTGGAGAGACATCAGCCCAATCCCATGCCATGGACAGCACTGGAATCGTGGAATCACAGAATGTTTGGGCTGGAAAGGACCTTAAAGCCCTTCCAGTTCCAACCCTGCCACAGACAGGGACACCTTCCACTATCTCAGGTTGCTCCAAGCCCCATCCAGCCTGGCCTTAAACACCTCCAGGGATGAGGAAGCAGAAGTGAGGAAGGCCCATCTTTATTCCTGATTTAGGTTTAAAAGGGAGGGGATAACCCCACCACAAAGGGGATTCAGCTCTTTCTGTAGCACTGAATCACCACCCCTTTGGTGTGCACCATCCAAAACCACAAGAACAAGGTCCTCCAGATAAAGCCACCTCACTGGGCTCCTGTTCCTGCCAGCACCTCTCCTGCTCTTCCCTTTCTCCTGCTCTTCTCTTTCTGCTGCTCAGCCACAGCCTCTCGGGCCTTGATCCCTCTGCTCACAGATAGAAAAGAGGGATTTTGGCCTTCGAAACATTCCGTGATCAGTGCATTCACTGACCAAGCTCTGGGATACCCTGGCATCTTCCCCTAACACCAGAAAAGGCCCTTCAAAAGGGGACTTCCCATGGCAGAGGATTGGAATGGGATGATCTTTAGGGTCCCTTCCAGCCCCAAACATTTTGAGATTCTATAACATAAATAAAACCAAACACCCCAAAGCAAATGGGGACACGGTAGTGGGGGGACCTTCACATCTGCCAGTGACACCAATATGTATGTTACCATCAACTCAACCCACATCTCACTGCTTCAAAATCTCCAAGGATTCTGCTCTTCTTCACCTACAGGCTCTGCTCAGCTCCACCACAGGGTGTTTGATCTCTGGAATGGCCCTCTTAACCCAGCACCTCCTTCTTGAGGGCAATCCCACACCACCTCCTCTAGAGCTGTTTCCCTTGGGTTTAAAATCATGGAATATCCTGAGCTGGAAAGGACCCACAAGCATCACTGATCCAGCTCCAGTCCCTGCACAGACACCCCAACAATCCCACCCTGTGTGGAGCTCTTGACAGCCTTGGGGCCATGCCCATTCCCTGGGGAGCCTGGGCAGTGCCTCACCACCCTCTGGGGGAAGAACCTTTCCCTGAACTCCAACCTAAATCCTCCTGGCACAGCTCCAGCCCTTCCCTTGGATCCTGGTTCACAGCTGCTCTCACAAGAGCATGAGTTGTGCTCCCTCTGAACAAACAGTGAGTTCAAAACATCATTTCATCCAATCCACGGCTTTTCACCCATGATAAAGGTTCAAGTTAACCGTGCAGGCAAACACGAGCAGCGGTGTTGCTCAGTTTCTTAGGGAACATTTGGACCTCTGCCTCCTGCACAAGCAGCTCACACTGCGTGCTATCTATTTCAGCTTTGAAAACTGAGATGAGAAGATCACAAGAAACTTCATTTTGTTTGGGTGCAAACCAGCATCTGCCCTCCAAAAGCTATCAGAAGCACTCAAGTTTTGAAAAGGTTTTACTTACTTGTACTTTAAGAGCAGCCACTGAACAAACCACAGTCCTACAAGGATCATGCCGTTGATTTCACAAATAGAAAAAGCCCATTGCACCCGATCAAAGCGATCAAAAAATGCATCTGGGAGGGGAGGCTGCACCTCCTTGGGAGGCACTCGTTCATGAACCACCGAGATAGTCACCGTGGTGAAGACAAAACAAAAAAGTGCATAAATAAAAGCCAGGAAAGTCTTGCCCCACTCCATGGGATACTGCGAGCGCTCCGGCTCCGGCATGGGGATCTTGATCATCTCCTTCTTGAACCCGTTGGGGACCCCATTGAGCTTGAGCGCGGCGCCGAAGCCGTTCTGGCGCGCGGCGTCGCCGGCGCGCACGTGCCCGTTGGTGTGGCCGTTCTTGTGAGCCTCCATGTGGTGAGCCATCTTCAGCCCCTCGATCATGTTCAACAGCCGCTGGCCGCTGTCGGAAGACACCCGGGACAGAGGGGATTTCTTGAAATCCTCCTCCGTCAGGTTGATGAGGTCCCGCCCGGTGAAGCTCTTCAGGGGCTCACAGTACTCCGGCACGGCATTGTCCGTCAGCCAGTTGGTCACCTCCTCGGGTGACCACAGCACCACTTCTTTCATCTCGCCAGGGACCGTGGCACATGGGCTTCAAAGCGGGCAGCAGTCACTGCGGCTCCAGCGCGGCGGGAAGCTCCTCCTCGGCTTCATCTTGTCCCGGGAATGGGTTTGGCCAGAGGCGAGAGCCTGTCCCTACCCAGCCAACACCAGCGTGTGGGCGCTGCCGCCAGCATAGGAAACGCTCTACTTCATCTTCGTGTTGGCATTCTTCTTCCTGGGGAGGGGGAGAAAAACCCAAAACCAGGCATTAGGACTGCAAACATTGCAATTTGGGGCCAAAGCCAAAATTCCTGCACAAAACCAGCTGTGCTTGGGATGGACAAGAGACTCTGGAGAGAAAAGAGCAGCAGATTTGAGCTCCAGCCTTGTACACACAGCACTGTCCTTCCTGATCTCGCTGGTGATTCCTTAAAAGATTTAACACCACTCTGCAGCTATGGGAAGCCTCCTTCCTGCTCTCCATTTTTTACATTTTCCATTTCACTGCTCTAGTCCATGAGCAGCACCCAAACTCCTCTTACAATCATCATACCCATGGATTTAAGCAGCTACAGAGCAAATGTTTGGTATTATTGTGGTAGAAACCTTTTCTACCCCTTACAGACTGGTACCTTAATGCAATGTGTGGCACCAGTTGAATATGAAACCTGTTTTTCACTCTGCATGGCAAAAATCATAAAATCACAAAATCCCAGACTGGTTTGGGCTGGAAGGGACCTTAAAACTCATCCCATTCCAGCCCCTGCCATGGGCAGGGACACCTTCAACTAGACCAGCTTGCTCCAAGCCCCATCCAACCCACTCTAGAACTCCTCCAAGGTGCTACATATAGTCATCAACACTAAAAAAATTGATGTAGGTAAGAAAGGATCTAATCTCTGGGCCAAAAGAGCAGCAGGAAAATCAATAATCAAGCAGATTAGCCTGAAAACAAACTGAAGCATTTAGGTTTGCAAGTATTTAGCAGCTCTGTTAGGTGAATTTGACTGTTTCTAGGGTACACTGTTCCAATTCAAAGAAATGTTTTCTACCAGCTTAAAAAAAAGGAACCAGAAGAATTTTTTTTTTTTTTTTTTTTAAAGAGGAACTAGGTAAGAAACTTCTATACTCAATGAATTGCAGAAATAGCTTAGAAAAGCTGATCGGTTCCAGTACAAAAGTTACAATAATTCAGAAGTTACTTGCTTGGAATCTCTTCCTGAAATTCTGAGACACGAGCAACAAACAAGGCAGCGATGGTAGTGACCACCACCAGCAAATCCTCAGGTCTGGGCTGTTTATGCAATCAACCAAAACTGCTCCTCCCCAGAGCAAGGAGGGGAAAGCAGTGGAAGCCCCACCATCCCACAGACCGTATACTCTGCTGCAGCATCATGAACATGAAGTGAGAAGGTAACAGCACAGGGGAAAAAAAACACTTTGTATTTTCAAAAGTCAAATCAAGCCTTTATCAGCTGTAAGAATATTTTTAGCCTCTTACAGGCTCTCAAGTGTTTGCATTTCATTGAAGGGAGCAAAGTTGTGACTGAGGAAAACCAAAATAATTTATCCTACTGGCATGATTTGAGCTCAGAACAGACACAAAGCTTTACTCCTACTTATGACCACACTGTGCATCAATTCATTTTTTTGACCTGTTGCCTCTAAGCTCAGCAAGAAACACAAGGTTTTTCCATGGAATGAACTGTGATGGCAGAGAAAAGAAAATGCCTTGGATGGATTGGCTCTCACTTACTGGACACACCAGGAATGTGCAGATATTTAAATCCATGAAGCAAGCTGGGATGAAGATGACTCTTCTATTTTGTGCATATCTGTTTTGTTTTAAAGCAGAAATGAGGATACAGCTCTATTTGCTTCCCTTTCTTTCAATACTGAGGAAGGCTTTCAAGCCACAGATTGCTTCATTATTCAAGTTGTGTTTAGCAAATCAGTATTTAGTTACAGAGCTCTGAACATGGAAAAAGGATGGCCTGAATTATGCATGGTAACCCACATTAGAAGCTCCTACAAGGCCAGGACCGAGCAGCAGCTCAGCTCCACCCGCCCGTCTCCGCGTGTTCATTTCAAATCCCGGCTCTGGCAGCACAAATTCCCAACAGACAATACTTACAGACTTCTTGTTGCTTCCCAGGATGGTGCCTCACAATGTTGATAAAGCCAAAGTAATTTATTTTTAATGCTGCTCCCCCAGCCGAGCTCTGGGCCTGCAGCAGGTCCCAGCTCCCCGCGCTGTTTCACAGCCACAGCGCTGCCTCTCCCAGTCCTGTGTTACCATCCAGCTTTGCGGCTGTCTGAGCACTCTGTGGGCACCACGAGGTGGGCCAATATTAATTAAACCTTTCCAATTTTCCACACTGGAGTGCCTGAATCCCAACTTCCCAAATCCCTGAACCTGACAGGGCAGCATCCTGTCCACCCCCGACAGCATTTTTAAGGACTCAGCATCCCAAAGACACATTTCAGGAGCCTATAGCCAACCTTCAAATTACATCTCCACCGTCAGGGGAGGTCAAGATTGGATACTGGGAAAAAATTCTCCATGGAAAAGGCTGTCCAGCCCTGGAATAGGCTGCCCAGGGCAGTGGCAGAATCACCATCCCTGCCTGGAGGGATTTAAAGCATTTGTAGAAGTGGCACTTGGGAATGTGGGTTAGTGGTGGCCTTGGGAGTGCTGGGGGAATGATTGGACTCCATGAGCTTAGAGGGCTTTTCCAACCTAAACCATTCCCTGATTACATTCCATGCAAAGCTGCCAGCAGGTTCTAAGATGAGCTCCAGATGGAAAAATCTGTTGCCAGCTGCAAATAGCACTCTTACTGGCACAAGAGTCCCAAAATGCTGGTGTGACCCCAGGATACCTGGCCTGGCAGCCTGACAAAAACCAACAAATGTGTTCCTTGCAGTAAAACTGCGGGTTTGGGCAATATTGCTGGAAACTACAATCAGTTCCAAAATGTGCAATCTCAACCTGCTGCTCTCACACCACCAGTGTATAAATCACTATCAAGCACCTTTTGCAAAAGCAGAGTAAATGATGCAGGAGGAAAGGTAACCCTCTGCCAAAGACACAGGCCATGGAGATGAGTTGTTTTCACTAAGAGTTAAAATGAGGAAAACCAACTAAAATTTTTAACACCACTTATTATTCAAGCCTGTTTTCACAGCCTGTCTAATGGGGGAGGAATAGGCAAAAAAGCTTCTTTACTCACACCTTCCAGCTTGTCACATTAAAAATTCCTCATTCCCTGTGGAGTATCCATGAAAGCTTGATGGGGTGTGGTTAGCAGAAACTACGGGGGACTCACAGCTCTCACTGACCCCCTCCCTTCCACAAGAAGTCTTCTCCTCTCCACACAAGCTGAAGACACGAGGTGGGGACCAGTGTCAGCTGCAGCCAGGCCACATGCTCAGGCTCAGCGTGGTCCCTCAAGTATGGGGCACACACAAACCTCCCCAGCTCTGCCACAGGTTGGTTAGCCTGGCTGACTAAAAAAATCCCTCCATCCGCTGCAGAGCTGCCTCATTAAGGAGCCTGAACCCGACAAGGAATTATAAATAACAATGTGATTACCATAACAATACCAACTGCACCATGGTAATGATGCTGTGGAAAACCAGAACCTCAAAATACCCACACAAGAGCGAGCAGGATGAAACAACCTCACCGAGGGCTCCAGGTTGCACCTCCTCGTGTTTACAGGATCTTTTTTCCCCATTGCCAGCAAACACTGAAGTGCTAACTCAAAACACAGGGAGTAATTCCCACCACCTCCATCTACACCTTGGCCACGGCCACCCCAGAGGGTTAAACAAGTATTTGGGGTGCACTGTTACAACCCTACCTATGAAGACCTGTTCTCCTGAGATGCAGCTGGGCATAAGGAGCAAAGGTGGAAGCATCAACCTTTTGGGTTAAAGGACAAGATAATCAGCCATGAAATCATCAGCTGATTACTCCTCCACACTTAGAATCATGGAATGATCTGACTTGGGAGGGACCTTAAAGCCCATCCAGTGCCACCCCCTGCCAGTACCTTCCACTATCCCAGGCTGCTCCAAGCCCCAAAGTCCAACCTGGCCTTGGACACTGCCAGGGATCCAGGGGCAGCCACAGCTGCTCTGGGCACCCTGTGCCAGGGCCTGCCCACCCTCCCAGGGAACAATTCCTTCCCAATATCCCATCTATCCCTGTCCTCTGGCACTGGGAAGCCATTCCCTGTGTCCTGTCCCTCCATCCCTTGTCCCCAGTCCCTCTCCAGCTCTCCTGGAGCCCCTTTAGGCACTGGAAGGGGCTCTGAGCTCTCCCTGGAGCCTTCTCTTCTCCAGGTGAGCACCCCCAGCTCTCCCAGCCTGGCTCCAGCCCTTGGAGCAGCTCCAAGGCCTCCTGTGGACCCGCTCCAACAGCTCCACATCTTTCCCATGCTAAGGACAAGGCCCAGGTCTGGGGTCTCCTTGCAAGCAGAAACTGTTAAGTCTCACAATCAACACTGATGAGACAAAACCACATCCACCTAAGCCAGCAAAAAAATACCTTCCATATCTGTTTGTTCATCTCAAAACTCCTCCTAAACCACTTTGAAACCTAACCAAAGCAAAGAAAACCTAAGCCTCCCAAAATCAAATTGTGCCCTTCTCATGTTTGTGTTTTTACTCTCTAAGCTTTGCTGCCAGGGCAACAGTCACTATAGAAATCAAGTCAAATAATAAGCTATTTCAGCAACTCGTCACCAGGAGCCCGGAAATCCTTTCAGTGGCAGCGGGTGTGTTCCACTTGCAACCCTCAGCATCCTTCCCAGACAGCCCAGGAAAGTTGAGAGGATCTAACCCTCGGTGAAAAATTAGGGTCTAAATGAGAGAAATTTGTAAGCACAGCTGGCAGATACAATAATTGTATTACAATGTACCTTACAAAGGTATTTTGGCCCTTGGAAAACTAACTCTGAGGCTCACACTGATAATGTGTGCACACAAATAAGCAGGAGAAACCCAGCTGCTGTAAGGATTGAAGATTTAATGCTTTATAACCCAGCCCACCAGTGAATTCCTCAACCCCACTGATGAGCAGGAGTTACACAGAGACCGAGTGCCCTGGGTAAAAGCTGGCAGCTCTTGTCCTGTGTTTTTAGAGCACAAAACAAACTGTTCACAGCAGCAGGGCCTGAGTCACTGCTACAGTCACCTCCTCTCCAGGCATTTCATTGTGGCAAATAATGCTCTAGCACTTCAATAACTGGACATCCTGTACTTGACAGGAGCCTCTGCACACCAATTTGCAAGGAAAGGGAAGTGCCTACCACAAATTAAGTGCTGGATTGCCCTAACAAGCTCTCAAGCAGTGTTTCCCTCCCTCCAGGACAGACTTGCCTCCAAATCAGTATCATCCCTTCTGCAGCACTAACAAGCAAGAAACTGCTGGCAGTGTAAAACAGGCCAGTAAAGGTGGGTTTGTGCTGGAAATGCAAATATATGCAAATATAAAATAGCTGTAAGTATAACACTGAGGCACAGGTGGGCTCACAAATTGCACAAAGCTCCAAGATAGGTTTCCAAGGTCAGCTCCAGCTGGAAAACATTGGCCTGTGGAAGTCAGAGCAAGTGGAGCTACTACTATGAAAAGAGAGGCTGGGATGAAAATGCAAAGCAACGCCCACATCCCCTGAACAGCTACTTACACAGCTTCAGAGGGAGAAAAAGCCCTGCCTGAATACTACATAAATCCCTGAGCAGCCTGTTTTTTTTCTAAATGACTTGATAACCAAGAAGAAAAAGAAACCCTTACCATATATTTTTTATCCTAATTGAATTAAAAAAGAACACCCAGAAATGAAAATCCACTCATGGCTGTAACAGCTCAGAACACAAATCCAGAGTTGAGCAGGAAGGATTTAAAACCCAAAGTATTTGCAGCACATTTGGATAACCAAACAGGTCCCACCTCCAGATGGGAAAATCACCAGGGAGTATTTCCCTCCATGAAACTTCACCAGAGGTTGGAGCACCCTGATATTAGTGGAAAGTGTCCGTGCCCACGGCAAAAGCTGAACCTGGATGGTCTTTAAGGCCCCTTCCAACCCAAACAATTCCCTAATTCTTGACTTACAGCCCTATGCCTCAGCTTTCTTCCTCTCTCATCTTCCTGGTGCTTGGCAGTAGTTATGAAAACCAGCAAACACTCAGGAGGAGGCCTGACCTGACCAACAGTCTCACCCCAGGAGCAGTTGCTAAGCAGGGCTTTTATTTCCCCAGGATGGAAATCCTGCTTCCAATGATCTGGGGATGTAAAGGATGGAGTGGGGGGAGGAGGGCAGGGCAGGTTTGAGTTACAATTATTTCAGACTGTGAAGTCACCCCAAGTCAGGGAGGCAGAGCCAGGCACCAGGTCCAGAACCTTTCTGCCCATTCCAGCGGTAACCCAAGCACCCATCCCATTTTGTACTGCATTCCACAATCCTGTTGTCTCAATCCTAATAAAAATTCAACATCTGCAATGGAAGTGGGACCACTGTTGGCTTATTTTTGAACAGCTGCAATAGGAATTCCACACTCCCCATCCCAAATGCAAAGGGCGGTGTGAAAATATTAACAGAACATCTCAAATCTTTAAAAACTAGTTTAGACTGGATATTAGGAAAAAAACAATCTCCCCTGTGAGGGTGGGGAGGCCCTGGCACAAGGTGCCCAGAGGAGCTGTGGCTGCCCCTGGATCCCTGAAGTCCAAGGCCAGCCTGGACTGGGAGCACCTGTAGAACGTCTCTGCCCCTGGCAGGAGGTGGAACAAGAGGAGCTTTAAGATCCTTCCAACCCAAACCATTCTCTGTTTTTATGAATAATCTGCTTAGACACCAGGATCTTCAATGCTTCAGCAGCTTCCTACAGCAGC
The DNA here is from genome assembly GCF_049639895.1 of Pseudopodoces humilis. Classification (NCBI taxonomy): domain Eukaryota; kingdom Metazoa; phylum Chordata; class Aves; order Passeriformes; family Paridae; genus Pseudopodoces; species Pseudopodoces humilis. The sequence goes on along the minus strand of NC_142208.1, from coordinate 3,283,425 downwards.
AACCAACCCACCCAGCACTCCCCAAACCAACCCACGCCCCTGGGGCACCATGCCACACTCAAACCTTGCCCACGTGGGATCTGGACAGGAGCAGAGTGTCTGTGGGCTCGTGCTCAGGCAGCAGCAAGCTCTGGCTGCCGTCCCCAGCACAGCTGAACACACATCCCTGTGATGCCTCGGGATCTGGGTCAGCCAGAGATAGGGCAGGGCTGGAAATAGAGCCCCGCGTCCTCGTGTAACCCCACAGACAATCCGGTACTGAAGAGGGCAGGGCGATGCTCCCCCTCCTCCTGAGACTACCCAAACCTCCCCAGACTGATCCACAAACAACAAAACACCTTCAAAGGAAAACAGATGAAACACCGAAAAGGCAGGAAAAGTGTGGGGTTTTTTCCCTACAAGGCAGGGCAGAAGGATGGAAGCAGGAAAATAAGGAGAGATTAAACGTTTGTGACATGCTCCGTATTTTAACTCAGTGCAGGCGTTTTGGGGTTTTTGTGAGGTTTCTTTATCTCCAGTGACTACCTAAAAGCCATTTATTATTAGAAAGTCAGATTTGTTGGAAACCTCTGGGAATCTAAGTGGCAGCATGAATTTAAAATTTAAAAATCATGGGAACAGAAAGGGAAGTTGTGCTCAAGGAAACTGAGAGCAGTCTTGTGACTGATGGTAACGTGGCTCTGAAATGCAGACTCCAGCATAATTTGCCAAACCAGCCATGCAGATAAGGAAAAGGAAACCTGGCAGAAATCACAGAGAAAACAGATCCTCACTGAAGACTTAAATCAGTTACTTGACATATTTTTTTAATATTAGGGTTTGTTACTGGCCATGTATGAGACAGTAGCCAGACCACAATAGTTGCTCCCTCCCAACTTCCACTGCCAAGGTTGTAACTAAAGCAAAAGAAAACCAAGTTTACACACTAGGATTCCCAGCCTAGAATAATATTTCCATATTTCATTAGCAATATAAATATTTCATTTCAAACATCCTACTTTTGAAGTTGCAGCACATCAGGCCCACATCAAACAGACTCCAAGCCTCCAGAGTTTAAAATGTGAATATCTATAGATCTTCATGCACAATGCTGTTCTCTGCACTTCAGCTGTTACTTTTCATAAACCCATCCAAAAGACACACCATTAACATTATTCATTTTCAATGCCATTCCTCTTGGAAAACAAAACAATCCCTGGGTTTGCCTTTATTAATTTAGTTTCATGTAACACCGAGTATTCCTTGGTCTGACAGACTAAACACCACATATATTCAAGATTACTGCTGGTATAAATAGTCTGAATTTTTGAACACAGAGTCCTCCTCTTTCCAGCAATACCTGCTCAGAGTTGCACCAAAAATCAAGTAAGTCTCTTCAAGACATCTATCTGCAGGAAGGAGAGGAAGGCTCATCTTGCAGAGCTGGTCTAGAAAAATCAGAAACACAGGAAAAGGAAGAAAAAGGAAAAAATCCCAAACCATTTTGATTGCCAACAAGTTACGGGTGACTGGAGCCAGATCTCCTGACATTGCAGATGAACTGTCCTGGCATCTTCCTCTTTGTGCTTATGCTACAAGCAGAAAAAACCCTCTCAGTTCATTTGCTAAATCCCAGAAGCTTTCTTTACTCTCCATCACAGGAAGTCAAATCCCTCTGTTTGCAGTGGAGATTTGCCACCGCTGGCCTTGGCTTTGATAGCAAAAACACGCTCCAGCAAACCCAGTGTGGCTGGGGACACAAATCCTCCCCTTCCCAGTCCAGCCATCCAGCACCTCCTTCTTCAACAGCCACAAGGAGGGTGCCAAACAATTCAGACCAGCTCTGGACCCTGCTCCAAGAGTCTCTGGCTTTTGACTTCTACAGGCAATTTCATCATTGTTGCTCAGCGTTTTGGGCACTGAATGCAATACTTTGATGAGTCAACAAACTCCAAATTTCAGAATCTGGTTTCCAGAAACCCAAGCCATTCCTTGCCCAGTGCTGCAAAGTAGCTTTATCTGTGTGTGAGACTATTCCTACTCATTCCATCGACTGCTCCTATTCAGCTGCTCCCAATCCATGTCAGATGTGACACTGCTTCCATCGATGATCTGTGACACCAGCAAATGCCACTTAAATCTTGCTGCTGACAAGTGGGCACTGAACCCACAGAACAGGAATTCACAAACATCCTCCCTGAAACAGGAAGCGTTCCTTACAATTTTAACTGAAAGATAACTGAAGGTCACAAAACAAGCACTGAAAACTCGCTTCCTTCCACACTGACAGTAATGGTGACAGTGTGTACCACCACGTACATGTCAAATAACTTCCCAGATCACAAGCAGAGTCACTTGAATTCATTACAGTGTGTTCAAAGGCTGCAAAATATGTTTTACATATTCCCCTCAGCTCAAAAGTTATGATCAATTAGGTTCACAAAGAAGGAGAAATAAGGGAAGATAAAAAACTCAGATCTCGCCACCTAACTGTTCTGGAGATTATGAATATTTCAATAACCACCTGAAAGCTTCAGAAGTAAGTTCCTCCTGCAGACACATCCAATTGCTTCTAAATTCCTTTTCTAGTGGCACACTTAAGGCACAGGGATGTGCCTGTGTCATGTGGTCCTAACACCTTTATGGAGATGTCCATCAGCCACCTGGGAATATCAGACATTCTTTCCTCTGCCTCCACTATCTGGCACACTGAACAGGAAAGACTGGATGGCTGGGTAACAGATCCACAGGCTGAACTGGTAGGATTTGAACACATCAATTAAATCACTTCCAAAAGTAACCTGTAATTCCAGCCAAACAAGGGAATCTCAGCCGGAGGTACTGGCTAAGTGTGACCAGCTTTGTGTCCTGCCATGGAAATTAAGCTGCATTTAAAAATAGAATCCCAAAATGGTTGGGGTTGAAAGGGACCTTAAATCCCATCCCATTCCACCCCTGCCATGGGCAGGGACACCTTCCACCATCCCAGGTTGCTCCAAGCCCTGTCCAGCCTGGCCTTGGACACTTCCAGGGATCCAGGGGCAGCCACAGCTGCTCTGGGCACCCTGTGCCAGGGCATCCCCACCCTCACAGGAAGAATTCTTTCCTGATATCCAATCTAACCCTACTCTCTGTCAGCTTGAAATTAGAACAATATTTCACCTTCCAAACTCCCCCACCTGGGGAACTCTGTCATCCACCACTCACCCACAGCCCATAAAACTGTTGCAAAGCAACCCAAAACAGAGTGCAAAGCTCAGCTAGCACTTTGTCCACCCTTTACAGCCAGAAATAACTAAAAACACATCAATCAGATGCCTTCTGAGTGGGTGGGAATGTGATCCCTTTTCTCCTGCCACAGAAGGGATGGAGAGGTGTCCAGCTGCCGGCATGAGGCACAGCTTCGAGCAAACTTTCCTTACCAGTCTACACATTTTCTTTTAACTAAAAGAAGGCAAGCCAAAACCTACATAACTACGGACTGGAAGATGTCCTCCTGCAGATGTGTTTCCTCTGATGAGGCTGTGCATTAGGCACGAGGGATTAACAGCAGGTTTTGTTCTCTCAATCCACCCCAGAGCGAGCACCCGCTTTATCGAGCATGTCACAAGTGCAGCTCCCTGCGGGGCACCCGCCACACACTGCTCCCAGCAAACACAGCCGATTGCTTCCATAATCTCAGTTGGTTTAGGCACTCCAAAGCCACATCCACCCTTGGAAAAACAATTAATGAAAGCCAGCATTCCATAGTGGGAAGCGGACATGGGAATTAACCATCTAATCGTTTCAGAAGGATCACTGCAAAACCGAGCCTGGGTTTCACAGCTGCTGTTCCACAAACAGTTAACATGCAACAAAGACCAGCCCTGCATCTTACAGCAGCCAGAACTGCAGGAACCCAGTGGCTCTGTTCTCCTTCCAGAAAGAGGAACCCACACAAATCAACCTCCGTCCCTTCTGTGGCAAAGTATCGCGTGACCAACCAGCTCCAGAGGCATCTGGCTTGAGGATCTTTAATTATTTGTTGTTGTTAAGTGTGAACAGATGAGAGGGAGGGAGAGGAGGAAAGATTTCAATCTGCAGTCACGTGCACACCATAGCTCTCTGCAAGCAGGTGGGTGAAGCTCAGATTAGCAAGGTATTAAGGAGAGCAAGGCAGGGATGCCAATGAGATGCTGCCTGAAAATAGCCCCACTCTGACCTATCTCCTCTCCCAGATGGATCAGGAGATCCATGGCCACGGAGCCATGGCTCTGTGACTGCTGGGAAAGGATGGGAGATTGCAAGAGTATCGAAAAAAGCTGCTGAGGCTGAAGATAAAAGGGGAATGGCCAAGTAGATAATGAAGCAGCAGCTATGCAGGAGAACGTGATGCTCCTTTCCATCTCCCTGCAGCACAGCCACAAAAGAGCTTGCTGGGAATAAGCCCTTCCCATAGGTAAATACTCGGGGACACATTCCCTGGGGATGTCCAGCAGGATCTGACATCCCTGCTGCACGTGAGCAAGCTAACAAAACAGGGGAATGACAATTCTGCTGCTGTTTCTGATGTGCAGGGGCTCCTCCGAGCAGGAGGGGTGAGGTAAGATGTTCTGGTATTGCAGAAATTCATCTCGGGGTTTAGAGTGGAGAGGGGGAAGGGACTGTTCTCTGTGAGGGTGGGGAGGGCCTGGCAATGGGTGCAACAAGCTGGGATAGTGGAAGGTGTCCGTGGCAGGGCTTGGGATGAGAGGATCTTTAAGGTCTCTTCCAAATGGAACCATGCTGGGATTGTGTGATCTGACAAGGAGCCCTTGAGAGCAGGACACTGGGAAAAGCCCGTGCAGGCACCGCATGACAGGCTCTGTGACTCCCCAGCACTCCCTCCAGGGGAAATTTCCTTCTGGGAAATGCATATGGGCCTCCTGAACACACCAGCAACCAGAATATTTTAGCAGTACAAAACAAATAAGGGCCACCTTGCCACAGCTGCTGCTTTACCCACCCAGCCCACAATCAGACTTGCTCTACAGGACTGTCCTTGAGCATGCTCTGACATGCAACTTTCAGATAAATCTCCAAGACCCTCTAAACCTGATAAAATATCACATTTCAATAAGAAGTTATTTTTTAAAAAAATAAATCTTCCATGTAGAAAGTCATGAAAATTCGCTGTGAGTCCCCCAGGAATGCCAGAGCTCCTCCTGCAAGCAACACAAGAGCTGCTGAAATGACTACTGGTGGGAAAAATCCAAGTGGTATTCTGGAAAGAAGATCAAATACTAGGAGTGTTCACACCAAAAGATATCAGTCACAGAAGTTGGAGTTTGGGGGTTGTTCAGGTCTTTTTGGTTTGTTTGTGTGGTTTTTAGAGGTAAGGGTGGGGCTACTAGATAGAGCACAGGATATAAATACACATGAGATTCTCTTTTAAAAGAAAATATATTATTATCTGACCTCAGGCTTTGCAAAAGCTTTTCACTGGGTCTGAAAATAACCTAAATTCACAAATATTTCATGTGGGTAAGGGGACAGAAGTACAGTGGCAGGTATCCTGATGAAATATGCAGCTCACCCTGTGTGGCACCACAGCAGCACTGACAATGAGGGTCGAATTCTAGGTTTGATTTCACATCAGCAGTGAAACAATGCAGGGACTGGAATTTATCTGATCCTGAGACAAACTTGTGCTGGTTTGGATCAGTCTGAAATATAAGACATGCCACATATAGCACCATGTAAATTCAGATTTAATGGGGACACAGCTGAGCTCAGCCCAGAAAAGCCAGCAGCTTTGGACAGCACAAGGAGACCATTTCTGGTCCTGGTGTCTGTCTGGTTTTGGGATTTCTTGCCCTCCCCAAACACGATCTGCAGGAGTCAGATTGCCAGCAGCAAGGCTGCAGGCTCTCCTTCTTTTCTGGAGGAGCAAGGAGGAAGGATCAATATTCAGAAAGCTCTTGAGAAGCAGTGGAACAGTCCCTGGGGAGTGGAGCAGACACAGGGCCAGCCCAAAATTCAGGAAACCTGGAGCTTCTTAGCCCACTAAAAGCCACATTTTGCCAAGTAACCAATTTCCTTACACTCTCCATTAAATAAAACATGAAGGGCAAGCAGAGACATAAAATATGAATGCACACACGTCCAAAAGCAACAGGCCCTGTTATTGTAGATACTGCATAAGTCATTGAGGACAAGGGGATTTGTGTCCCCTAACAGAGGGCACAGAATTTGGGGTCAGTCAGCAGGCAAGGGAGTTTGATATTAAGAAATGTTGCATCTATATTCGCCTTTGTGATCTGCACTGCCTAAAAATAGCAGAAACCACTTTAGTTCATGTATTATTTAGTCAGGCCAGATGGGTGAAAGGCAGAATCAAGCCTCAAGACAAACATCAGCTGATTTTGATGGGGGCCTCCACCAAACACAGCACTTGGAATGGGATGCCACAGCACAGAATCCCAGAATGGTCTGGAATTGATAAAACCCATCATGCCATGGGCAGGGACACCTTCCACTATCCCAGGCTGCTCCAAGCACCATCCAACCTAGCCTTGGACACTTCCAGGGATGCAGGGGCAGCCACAGCTTCTCTGGGCACCCTGTGCCAGGGCCTCCCTACCCACAGGGACTCTGATTGGGAATTCAGCCAGAATAACCAAAATGATCCTTTCTGCCTGATTTCCATGCCTGGGGCTGTGACAGTTACGAGCTGCACTGCTGAAATTCACTGCTATATCTGTTTTCCAGAGCTTTGCCACACAAACACAACATCTTTACAATTTCAAGTGTTAGCAGTTACAAGTGTTGCTTTAGCAAATTTCTCAAGGGAAGAGTAATAGCTACATATGGAAAACTTGCCCCCAGTCATTGCCATCTCCTTTTTCTTGAGATTTTTTTTTTTTTATTTCTGGCAGTTGACTGACAAATAACTGTTTGCTGCTGTTTACAATGCACAACATCTTGCCTTTTTTGTGTTTGAACAATTTGATTTAAAAGGCACAGCAGCTTTCAGACAGCTGGTGGCAGACAACATACAAATTCAGTCTACCCACTCTGTAGGTAGCTGAAAATCACTTTCCACCTCGAAAATGTGGCCCTAAGTATTTCTGGACTACCTTTTTACTACTCTGTATTTACAAAGTGGACTTGAGGTGACTTTGCAGCCAGCTGGATGAGCTCAGGATGAAGACTGTATAAGTGAATTCTCTAAGATAGGACATGCAAAGCTCCAAGCCAGTGGTGCTCAGGTCTTTGAGGGACTTCACACTGCTCTCTCCTACCTTACAGGTCTACAGAGCTCAACAGATCCTTGCTGAAGATCCAGAAATTGTCAAGCCTATCCCAACACTCAGCTTGTGGGTGCCTCCTCCTCTGATTATTCTGAGGTTCAACAGGACTCTTCACACCCAAAGTTATTTCTGAGCATAACATCACAGAATCCCAGGACAGTTTGGGTTGGGAGGGACCTTAAAGCCCATGCCATTCCACGCCATGCCATTGGGAGGGACACCTCCCACTATCCCAGGCTGCTCCAACCTGGCCTGGGACACTTCCAGGGATCCTGGGGCAGCCACAGCTTCTCTTTGCAACTTCTGCTCACCTGTTTTCAAAGGTGCTTTTTAGACAGGACTCCCTCCCTGCTTCAAAGCTCTGCATGGCAGAGCATGGAGGCAAACTGTATTATACAGGAATCTCACAAAATCAGGGAAATCACAAAGAAAAATCAGGAGCATTAATCTCTGACTGAGACCTAGACAAGAAACAGGAGGGGTATTTGTGCTCCTTATTTTTTTTCTTCCTTATGTTCCCTTCCAGTAGAGTCAGTAGAGTCTGCTCTTCCTTCTCTCCTTTCCTCCATCCTTTGAGGCTCTTCCCAGCCCAATCCAGACACAATCCAGATGAAGAACCACCATGATTAGGAGAAAGTGGAAAGGCTGCTAAAACCAGGGAAATGCCAAACAACCACCAGAAAGAGAGGGCAGAGTATTTTAGATAACTTTGTGGTGTCTCCTCATCCTCCTCCCCGCCCAAAAGAACAAGAATCAGTGTGAAAGGATCCCAAGAATGGTAAATAAATGATGATCCTGTTCATCAATGAGCTCAGGCTGCAATGAAATGAAAGCCACAGCAGGACCTGTAATCTCTCACAATAAACACCTCCAACGGGATCACTCCTGCACTGATGGCTCAATTGTGCCTGAGCAGAACGTTACACAACATTAAACATTAACAAAAGTCTGAGCTTGGGTCACTTTTCTCTCAGATAAATCCAAATCAGCAACCCAGTGCTCTTAGCTTAAGTAAACCAGAATTACCAGGTCAATTCTTTTCCCACCTTTCCCTTCACATCTGATAAAAGCCAGGCCACCACAGCGAAGGAAAAAGGTTTAGAAATAGTCCCTCTGCTAAACAGTTATATTGTTAAAGTTTAAAATACATATGGTTTGGGAAAGAGGTGCTGGTGTAAATTTCATAGCTCAGAAGTTAAACCAGAGGTAAACTGTTCTGGGCTTTGAGGGTTCACACTCAGCTCCCCAGAAGGACTTCTTCCCTCCTCTAAAATCCTGTTCCCAGCAAACAATTGCACCACTTCTGTTTTTGGAAGCTGCAAGATCTGTGAAGGCAAACACAACTGAAAGTTGCTTTCATTTCTCATTTGGCTTTTGCAATATCACTTTTCATAACTTCACCAGAACTAGAGATCCCCTCATCACCAACATCTGTCCACTCTCAATCTGCAACACTATTAAAACAAACTTAAGTTTCTCAAGGTTTGCCCAGGTCAGATCACAGGATCCCAGGATGGCTGAGGCTGAAGGGAGCTCAGGGGGCACCTGGTGCCACCTCCCTGCTCCAGCAGGGCCATCCCAGAGCACAGGGCACAGCATTGTGTGCACACAGCTCTGCCACAGCCCCAGGCAGGAGAGCCCACAGCCTCTCTGGCCAATGTGTTCAGGGCTGGGCACTGCCCAGGGAAGAAGTTGTGCCTCCTGGCCAGGGGGAATTGCTGCCATCAGGCCCTGCCCGTGGCTCTGGTGCCATTGCTGGGCCCCCGGAGCAGAGGCTGGGCCCTGCTGGGAGCCCTCCCTGCAGCCAGGGCCAGCCAGGCCTGAGGGCCCCTCTCAGCTGGGGCTCCTCTCCAGGCTGAGCAGCCCCAGCTCCCTCAGCCTTTCCTGGGCACCGAGATGCTCCAGGCCCTTCCTCAGCTGCGCAGCCTCCGCTGGCCCCGCTCCAGGAGCTCCCTGGCCCTGCTGTGCTGAGGAGCCAGAGCTGGACACAGCACTCCAGAGCTGCCTCCAGGGCTGCCCACAGGGGCAGGATCCCTCCCTGCCCTGCTGGGAATGCTCCTCCTGCTGCCCCCAGGATGCCATTGGCCTCCTTGGCCCCAGGACACTCTGCTGCCTCAGGGACAGCTCGGTGTCCCCCAGCACCCCCAGGACACTCTGCTGCCTCAGGGACAGCTCGGTGTCCTCCAGGTCCTTCCCCATAGAGCTGCTCCAGCAGGTCCCCCCAGCCTGTGCTGTTGGTGAGGTTGTTCCTTGTTGCTTTAACCTCAGTACAACATCCAAACACACTGAGAGAGCTGAACAATGCCAGGATTTAGGTGGGGCATGACTGGTTTAGAACAGACAAACCAATGTCCCCAGAGCAAAGTAGGTGGCTGAGATTAAAAGAGAAAATTTCAAAACACCAAAGGACTTAGAAATAATATGGAAAAAACCCAGAAAGCTGAGACGATGAAGAAACTGAAATCAAAATTACATCAAAACTCACTTGCTGGTGTTCCAACTAATTCCTTCTCATCCTTGATGCTTAACACCCAACAATCTCAATGCATCAGCTTCTCCAGTACAAAGAAATTGGAGTCAAATGTGTTCAGCTTCATTATTTAAAAAAAAAAAATCAAGTATTACAGCATCCATATTCTTAGTGGTGAAAAACTTGCTAGACTGTGAAGCGATCTTTTAAATTTACAAGAAAACACTATGAAAAGCAGCCCAGTAATTCAGGAGAAATCATGCTGAAGTATTATGAAACTTAACTGAGTAAAAATACCTGCTTGTCTTCACGATTCTTTTTCAGAGGCTGACGTGCAACTTCTTAATTTCACTTTTAAAAGGTGGAACAATTTCAGGTAAAAGTAAACTCTGACTTGATACTGAATTCTACCTTGTATTCACAGCTTCTCCAAAAGAATAAATGCCGTTTGTCTTCAAAGTATTTGCCCAGGAAATGTGACAGGTTTTCTGAACTAAGTATTAGATAAACATTCACTAGCTATGATGAGTAACTGCTGTAGTCCCCCCACCACATCCTTTGCAGGAAATGCTGGTACAGGATGCATCCTGGCTTTTAGGCTCTACCTAGGATGGATATCCAACGTACATGAAATGCCCCTGGATATTTCTTTCTCAGCACTGTACAGGATGGGTCACTGTTTATCCATGTGTGGCTGGGAGTGCTACAGCAACAGATGCTGAACCAAGGAGCAGCAGGAGAATTCATACTGTTCTAAAGGCTGATAAAAATAAAGAAAGCAAAAATATACTCAAACACCCAAAACCAAAGAAAAAAAAAGCAGCAGGAAACAAACTTTTTTTTTTTTTTAATGGATTTTAGGAATTCAGTTGTTTTAGGAAAAGCAATAGAAAATATATCAAACGGACCAGTGAAAACCACAAGGAACAGTGATAAACACAGAAGGCTGGTGACAAAACACTGTGCAGTGACCACTTCCTAAAAGCAACACTTAAAAGGTCCAAGGTTTCCAAAGCACAAGTTATTTACCCTTGGCTTGTCTGTTGACTCTTTCTCCTGACACTTCACACACTTATTGCTAAACGAAGTCACTTCTGAGAGTGTCATATTACACATCCACATTCAGTGAAATCACACCCCCAGTATTTTGTTGGTTTTGCTTTTTTTTTTCCAATAGAACTCTCCTCATAAAACAGCAGAATAAGAACAATTCAAAGAGCAAATCCCCTTAATTCCTTGTCCTTAACTTGGGCAGACTAACCCAGATGAGCTCGGCTGTGGCTGGAAGCTTAAACCCAACCTTTCCAATGGGAGCCTTCACCTGAATTCCCGTCTCTGCACACCTGGACTTGTGTCACCTGGGCCAGCAATGCTCAACAAGCTTTTCTCAGAGGCATCCCCCTCCTCCTCTCCTGTGCCTGGGCTGATTCTATCGCAGAAAAGCTGCTCTTTTCCTGGTTTTCTGCAGACACGGAGCATGAGTAAGTCCTTCCCCTTTCGGTGGCAGCAGCGAGTTGTGAGAGCAGCCTGGCTGGATGCTGAAACCATACCTCACATTTCCTAATCCGCCTTTCTATTTTTAACCAGAGTCATTACCCCCACCTCCTTTGCCATGCAGACAGCTGCAGAAAGCAGCTGGAGACAACAAAGTGCTCCATCAGGGCAATTTTCCTGGCAAAAAACCCCATCCTCAGGCCAGAGGCGAGTGCACATGGAGCAGCACAGGCACTCCCAAGGTGTGCTCCTTCTCTTTGCCCCTTGTGGCCACAACAGCTCTGACTGCACAGAGTGTGGCAACCTGGTTACCCAAAGGACTGTGGCTCACCTGAACTGGTTGAGATCTCAGTCAGCACCTCTTGTCCCTAAAAAGTCAAAGGAGAGAGGCCCAAGCAAAGATGCAGAGCACAGATCTGCTCCTGTACCGGGATTTCCCAGGACAGGGAAGAGGGACCACCCTGCCCTCTGCAAGGCAGATCACCACCTGACACAGCACTTGGGAACGCTTGCTGGGGTGTCCCCAGTACAGAGATCTCCTTCCACAAGCCCACACCTTCTGGGGAAAGGTCTGGGATCACCTTCTCCTCCAGGTTTGGGTATCTCCTCCCTCAGGCACTTGGCGTCAGGTGTAACTCAGACACACAGCAACCCCTGAATACGCTCCTCACATGGGAGAGCAGCTTTAAAAAGCTCAGCTTTAAAAAGCTAATGTGCAGCCAGGCTGTAAAGTTAACCAAGCAAAAAGGGCACTTTCCTGAGCAGCAGGAGGAGTTTGGAGTTTTCCCAGGCAGCTGGAAAGCCAGGCACAGAGAGCACAGGCTGTACAGGGTGCTGAGCCGTGCCAAATGGCGCACAGCACTTGGGGCATGGGCTATCACTGAAATTGAGGTCCAGGTTTCTGAGCTGTGCCCTCCAAGTCCTTGTTTGGACCCATTTGCTCCCTGGAGATGCCTGGAAAATCCTCTGGTAGACCTTTGGTAGAAGACAGCCAGGCTGAGAGTTTGGCACTTAAAACAGACCTGTCTTAGGGGGGAAAGGCACAACTCCAACACCGACTCAGGGAGCTTAGAGGAGTTTAGCTGGAAGTTTTGAGTCATGCTCTTGGACATGGGCAACTAGAGCAGCTTAAGCTCTTCTTGATCCCTTTTTCTTTTGTTCAGGCTACGGCTGCAAACATCACAAATGAAGCTACTTCTGCTGTTGTCCATGTGCTACGGATTTTCCATGCTTTAAGTTACTCACACAAAACAGACTCACTGCCAACACGATTGATCAACACGTAAAGCAAATGCAGACAGGACTGCACAGACTCAGGTATTAAATGCTTCAGAGAAACCCATCTCTTATATGCCTACAGAAACAAAAGTCAACCAAAACAGAAATCTGGTGTGGAATTAAGCACAGCAAGACCTGTACCAAATCTTCCCAGCTCAAACAGATTTGAATCATAGGATGCCAGGAAACAAAGCTGCTGAGCAAACACTCCATCAGCCATAAACCCACGTGAAATTACATTTCATTAATGAATGACAGTGTTTACAAGTAAGTAAATGCTGTGTTTCCCCTCTGCCTTAGCTGGAGCTGGTCTCTTAGGAAAAAGACCGCAGGGGGAGCAGGTCCTCTCCCGTCGTTAATCCACTGGACTACAGCACTCTGTTAACAGGCACAGAAACCATGCAGCAGCAAACACCCACGTGTGAAACCAAGATCTGCAAGTAATTTCACTTCTTAGCTTCTGGAAAATGTGAGTTTCAGGGGCAGGAAACCTCTTTAGCAGCTTTTACAGGCACTGGGCCTGTGGGTTAATGATTTACCTGACAGTGCTGTAAGCACATTAGATAAGAGAGGTTTTGTTACGGTCTGTTTTCCTGCCTTTGTCTGCATAACCAAATCAACTGGCAAATGAAGTAGGCAGGGAATTACTTGACAGAGCAGGAAAAAATTCATGCTCCTCTTAGCTTGCTCACACCATCCTGCTATAAAAACACATTTTTTATGCAGACACACGTGCCCATCTATACACACACAGCCTAAAAACCAACGCCTCGAGTAGCTCTTCTGTGTGTGTTCACTTGTGTGTGCATATACACAAAAACATGTATAAAAAATACACACAGATGAGCTTCTGCAGGCAATTCGGTTTCATTTCTTCCCCAGAAGTCAAGTAAAATAAAACCCCTTGACTCATCGCTCTAAATCTATTAGAAAGCTTCCAGATTAAAGCATTGAGTTCCAAAGAGGTTTAGGATGAGAAGAAAAGGCGGCTGTGCCCAAAACGCACAAATAGGATCACAGCCCCTGTGGAAAGACTCCGCGGATCCAGAGTGCAGCTCATGGATAAAGTTCTGTTCCCCCTACTGCAGCACCCACAGCCCTCCGAGAGGATTTCTGTGTTCTCGCCGTGACTCACGGGCTGTTCACACCCGGGGCCACCATGGAAGCGTTCACGCCGTGGTGACACTGTGACACACACGGAGCAGGCACAGGCACACGGCACTACCCAGGCACAGCCTCTCTACCACCTCACTGGAAGCCTAAAACACCTTCTTGCTCCTGCTCTTTAATACAAACGCTGCAAACAACTACCCTGGGGATATCCAGCAGCAGTCAAGGGGGAGGTCAGGCGTGGGTATAGCTGCCCAGGGTGACAAAGGGACAGCAGACTGTCCCTGGCTTTTAGTTTGTGCAGGCAACGCTGTTGCCACGCTGCGTAACTGGTTATCTCCCACACATGTGCTGCCGACAAACCTCCAAAGCCAGAAACCACAGGAAGATTCCGTGCTCCAGCAGGAGATGAAGCCGCCTGATGGAAGCACACCCCTGACACAATCTGGGGGACAAGCCAAGGGGACTCCCGGGCAGATCACTGCTGTCCCACGTGCTGGCAGCCTGGCTGGTTCCTAGTGAAAAATACCCCAAACTAAACGAAAAACTAAGATTAAATCCAAGCAGCAAACAACAAAGTAACCACAAACTAAAGTGCCACTTTTAAAAAGGCACACAAGCAAAAAGACAACCAACTCCCCAGAGCCGTGCTGTAGACCTGGCTGTATCCAAGTCCTTCTGTCGCTTCCCAAACGCAGCCCCCGGGCCTCCAGCAGCAGCCAAACACGCCTTTACACTCAAACGGGACCATCCGGAGAGGAGAGCTACTCACTCCTGGAAATCAGGCGGCAGATCGCAGCAGATAACGCGGCTTTCCCTCTTCCAGCTGCAGCCAGCCGCTCCCGGCAGCAGGACGGGGACACGGCTGCGGCGCGGCCACTCCCGGAGCGCCTTCGCCAGCCCCGACTTCCTCGGCGTTCAAAGTTGCCTTTCAACTTCCCCCGGGCTGGGTTTCCTCAGTGCTCCTCTCCCAGCTGCTCGCGGGAAGCGCCTGCGGAGGGAAACGGGGAGAGGTGAGCGCAGATCCAGAGGGGATGGAGCTCCTTCCCCGGGCGCGCCAGTGCGTCAGCACCGGGAGAGGAGGGGACGGAGAGCCCGCGACAGGACCAACAGCAGCGGCAGGAAGAGGAGGAGGAGGAGGAGGAGGAGGAGGAGGAGGAGGAAGAGGCCGGGAGTGCCAGCCCGGCCGCGGGTGGTGCAACAGCTCCCGGCAGCGCTGCTCTACCGGCAAACAGCACCTCAAACACTGGAAACTAAAAGGAAATGGGTTTATCAGTTAAGTTCAGTCTGGTGATTGCTACTGTACGCATGGAACGCTTTCATTAAGTGTCACTTTGGAAAGCTGAAAAAGTCACTGCAGGGAGGAAGGATTCCTTTCTCCAATATATATGAGTACCAGATGTTAACTCCCACCCCACAAAGAAAAAAAACAACAACCTCCACCAAAAAGAAAAGTCGTGTTCCACCACGCTAACACGAAGCAAAACAAGCAGTTCCCCAAACTTCCCATGAATTTTTTGGCTCCATCCCATCGCTGCCACCAGCAGCAGAATCCCTGGCCAGGCAGCATCCCCAGCCCCCGGGGGCTGACATCCAGCCTCTATCCCAAAGGACACAGCAAGGACTGCACACAGGACCTCCTGCCCGCGGATCCAGCGGGAAAGGCTGGTGAAAGCATCCCAGGTGAGAGGCAACAGAAGATGTCTGCTGGCCACTGCCTTGGGACAGCGAGGAGTTGCTGTAGTTCAGTACAAAACCACAACACAAAGCAGGCTGAGTCACATGTTGGGAAGACTGATGGGATGAGCAGCGCTGGCAGTGTTTTCCAGCAGAGCACAGACTCTCCCGAGTCCGCTGGATCCAACAGAGACACTGCCCAGGAGTGAAGTCAGAGGTGTAGGAATCAGCCTGCTTCCACTCCACAGATGAAATAATGCGGAAACTGAAAAATAGGCACTGGCAGTAACAAATAGCAGCATCAAGTTTTCTGAGCTCCATCCCGAGAGAGGGAGCCTGCTGCCAGGAATACCGAGGAATCTTCAGAGCCACAGATTGAATTAAGAAGCAGAGCCATTGAAGAAGCACAGGGTGGAAGAAGTATTTTCAGAAGCTGCACACAGAAATCCTTCCCCACTCATCCTATCATACAGAAAACAAGTATTTTAAAGGAGTAATTGCTTTAGGGGTTTTTAATAGATCCACGTCCCTGAACATGGCCCAGCAGTGTTTGTTCCTAACACATGGAGACAGCCAAGTATCCAGTGAACAATGTGCTCATCATCAGCTCCTCCACAACGTTTAGACACCTAAAAATGGCCCATGATCAAGTCCAACTCAGTCCATTTTATTTAAAATCTGAGACATGGAATGAGGCACCAGTGAGCTCTCTTTCTCCCAGCAGTGTTTCAGTAACTGGGCTCTGTAACACTCAACAGATGTCATCTGCCCAACCTGGCCCCACTTTCCAAGCGGGATTCTGGAGTGAAAACAATAACTGCTCATCACCTAAAGATTTCTTAGACATAATTCAGTCAGTGCCAATCCCATAAATCCTTCCCACTGAGAATACATATAAGGAATCTACAGCTTAATTAGAAGATGCCACAGGCAGGCCAAGGACTCCTTGTTATGCTGATGACATTCATGTCTACTTTGGGCCCTCACACACCTCTCAGGACAGCGAAAGTCACCTGGTGAGGCCAGAGGCCAGCTCAGTAACTCCCTCCTGACGTTCATATTTGACAGAAATGCTCTTGTGTTACTCCACCAGATCTAATCTTGGCGATATTTTTTCCCTCCATGATCCAGGCCTGTGTGAGTTGAGTGACCTCAAGGCACATAACAAAGCCAGCCCTGTTTTCCCAGGAGTCAGGTGGGGCCAGAAGGGAGGGGAGAAGACAGTTGGACGAGTATTACAGGTAATTAAAAACAAGCTAAGCTTTGAGAACACCTTTTCAACCATGGTGCATTTAAATACTGCATGTGTCCAGACAGATACAACATAACACCCTGTAAAACCTTAAACAAATAAAAAGAAACATAATGAACTCTTCCACAGGATGTGCAAAGCAGGGGTTTTTTTCTACTACACAGTCCAGGCAGGACATATTTAGCCTAAGGGCTGAAGGAGAGGACAGCCTGAGCTGATGACATCATTTTCTTTCTATAGGACTAAATATCTGGGAGTACAGCTCTCAGTTCAGTGGTTGTTGCTTTTTCACCTCCAACTTCCCCCATCCTGCTTCAACAGGAGAGTGACAATCGTCAAAAAAACACCTGAAGAAGAGATAGCCACAGAGATGTTGCTTCTTTCCAACCAGAACATGAGCAATGTGGCACAAAAACCAGATTTGAGATCGCCTGCTGACACTGAAGAGAAAGGGCAGCTCCAGTGCTGATGTGTCTTGAACATTCAAGCACCTCATGCATCTGGAATGTGTTTCCAAAGGCCTGGGGAAGGGCCTTCCTTGCCTTGACAGCTTAAATCTGCCTAAACATCAAAACCAGTCAGATTATGTTGAGCTCCTTTTTCCCATCAGAAAAGAATTGTGTATTAGCAGATGAAATCCAGCACTGACGGTGGGAACCAAAGTCTGAGACAAGTAAGAAAAAACTGCTCAGAATCCCAGGAACACTGAGGTTGGAAAATCCCTCCAGCCCATGGAGTCCAAGCTGCGCCTCATCCCCACCTTGTCCCCAGCCCAGAGCACTGAGTGCCACGTCCAGCCCTTCCCTGGACACCTCCAGGCATGGGGACTCCAAACCTCCCTGGGCAGCCCCTGCCAAGGCCTGAGCTCCCTTGCCATGGAGAAATTCCTCCTGCTGTCCAACCTGAGCCTCCCCTGGCACAGCTTGAGGCCGTTTCCCCTTGTCCTGTCCCTGTTCCCTGGCAGCAGAGCCCGACCCCCCTGGCTGTCCCCTCCTGTCAGGGAGTTGTGCAGAGCCAGAAGGTTCCCCTGAGCCTCCTTTGCTCCAGGCTGAGCCCCTTTCCCAGCTCTCTCATCTGCTCCTGGGGCTCCAGCCCCTTCCCCAGCTCCAGCCCCTCCATGTCCTTCCTGGACTGGGGGCCCAGGACTAGACCCAGCTCTGGAGGTCCCTCAGCAGGGCCAGCCCAGCACTGTGACTGTGTGATGTGTTCATTCAGCTTCACATGGGCAATGTAAATCTGTACCTCCACCCCATGTATTCCAAAAAACCTTCAAAGCATTTTTTTTTTTGGTCTGTCCATTCACATAACTTGTCCTAGTCACTGACACATCAGAAAAAAAATGCTACAGGAGCATTAGAAAGCTACTCTGACCTTTGTTTGCATTAAAACACTTAGAGAATTAATGGGAAACTGTATTATTACAAGTGTAATAAAATAATAATAATTATTTCATCTGTGTTACAGCATTAACGGCCATTACAACTTCTTATGTGGAAGGCTGTTAATGGACAGTTGCTTTTGAAACTAGAAATATTTACCTTAATGGAGTTCTGAGAGAAACTAAAAAACATGCAACAGCTGAGTTTAAAATCTCTGAAGTATTATCAGAATAACTTCCAGAAGCACAAGGTGAAGTGCTTTGGTGTGTTTGCTAACACAAAGGGAGATTCCAGAGCGCTGATGTGCTCATCAGTTCCAGCAATTAAGTTTCCCGGGAGGAATGCTGTGTCATGTAACGTGTGACTCACAGAGCAACGTCCGCAGGAAACCACTCTTCTCCCTCTCTCCCTAAAAAAAGCTCAGCCTTTCTTGCAAGTTGAACTGAGTTCCCTGAGCAGAGTTCCTCCAATTTCAGCATCATGTGTTCGAGCACGTCTGCAAGAAAGAAGGTGTATTTTAAACGCTGGCAGCAAACCAGAATCCTCTGGAAAATCAGCTGGAAACTCCTCCCGCTCCCCGTTCAGCAGGGAGTTAAGAAACACCTCGTGCTGCTGTGTTTGGACACGTGGTTGTCCTTTGCCCTCGCAGCAGTTTTGCAAGCCAGGATGCTCTGCCTGGCTGAGCTGATCCCGGGCACTCCCAGCCCAGCTCCATTCCCTACAAACCCCTGGAGAGAGCTGGGACAGCTCTGAGGGATCACACACATTCCTTGTGCACACACTGTAACTCTAAAAGGGATGGCAGGAGCAGCAGTGGGATCCCAAATCCCTGGAGGTCCACCAGGATATGGGACCTCACCGTGAAGCGTCTTCACTCTGTGCCACTCGTGGTCCAAGCAGCTCCTGAAGTTTTCATCTAATCTAAATGGACAAAATCCTTGCTCTGCTCATCATGTGTGAGTCCCAAGGTTGCAGGGTGGCCCAGCCTTCTGGTCTTTTTGGTTCAAGGCTGTGGTTGACATTTACATCCTTGGGAAAACACACGGACCTTCCCAGGGGTGGCTCTGCAGAGCCCAACACCCAGCACCTCTCTGGGGAAAACTCGCTGGAATGGCAATTCCATCCAGGGCACCTGCAATCACATACCTAGGTCAAAGCAAGAGTTTAACCCTACTGAGGTCTGTTTTGAGCCTGGAAGAGTGAAGCTTTCCAGAAAAGAGAAAAGGAGAAATTAGATGCCCTTTTCAAACCCCCCACTCAACAATAAGGAGATTTTTCATAGGGCAGGGTATCATTGCCATATGACTGCATCCCACATTCAGCTACAGCACTTCCAGCTTGGGAGGTGCCAGAACTATTCCCTGATCTTCTTCTGCCCTCACAGAAGTCTCATCACCCAGGTGTGTTAAAAACCTCCAGTTAAAAAAACCACCTCAAAATTCCAATTTGCTTCTATCTCTTCCAAACCCAACATTTCAACCTAAAGGCCTCTCTTACAGATTGTTTCCTCACCAAATAATGTAATGGGACACAGATTGATGCCCCACTGATTTTTCCATCGTAAGAGTTTGCTGTTTGCCCCACACCTTGGGACAAGGCTGCTGGTTTGTACACCAGCAGTTTGCCACTATCAGGTGCTCTGGCTTCTTTAAGGCCTTAGACACACCAAGCAAAATCAACTTTTTCAATAAACTGTTTTAAAACAACAAACCCCAACCAACCAAAAATAAACCCAGCCACAACCCCAAAACCAAAGCAAGAGTTAATACAGGATGATGTTTGGTGCCAAAGGTCAACAGCAGGGCTCGTGGGTGTGGAGGGGGCTTTTTCCTGTTAAAGATAAATCAACCCTGTCTCCACATCCTGAGTGTTTGTTTGCACACCACAACCACACCGAGCTCAAAGCAGTGAGAAATCCGCTCCTGAGGGCTCTTCAGCAAGATGTCTGTTTGTTATCCCAAACACCCGACCTACACCTGCTGCTCCTGCCAGGAGCATCTCCCTCACAGCCACCCAGCAGACCCAGAACGACAGATGCTCCACTCAAAGAGCCTGAAGATAAAACACCCATTATTAATCCATTCATCCCGGCCTCCAGTTCCCCTTTTTTCCCTACAGAGCTGGCAATCAATAGCCACAGGTTAAACGGCCCTGACATTCCCCCCTATCCAATACCTTTCTCATTAATAAGCATGATGTGGATTAATACTCAAATACACACTTCCTCTGTCCCAAGGGCAAAAGGAACAACACATTAGGAGCGATAAGGAGCTGTTTGTGAGGTCTGCAGGGTGTTGTATTCCCAGTATCCTGTGTCAGGGCTTTACATTTGGGTGAGCTGTGCAATCCCATCATTCCAACTCTCGTCCTCCTTCTTGTGAGACTTCCCTGGCCACAAGTTCACCTGAGTTCTAAGGATGACCTTAATTAAGAGATAGAAAGAATAAATTATTCTCAGCAAGCCAGAAGCATTAATCCAAAAGGCTTAAAGAATTTACAGGGGAAGTGTGTTTATATGTCCCCTTATCTCATCCTACAAAAAAAAGGGAACAGGCAGCAATGCCACCACAAGCAAAGGTTGCTTTTGCTGTCACTCAGATAAAATCTAACTGTACTTTTATCTCCACCAATGATCAAAATGCAATAGAAACTTGGCCTGTTAGACCTTATTTTTATAACCTTGACCTCCAGTCCAATTTATTCTTAAAATATGTTCAAGCATAAGCTCTGTGTAAGCATGAAAAATAACAGCCTGGTCCTTCTACCAGAACCCTTAAAATTCTGCTTTCTGGCATATATTTCCCCTAAAAAAAAATCAGAGTTCAATAAAATCCCAATTTGTATTTCTTAGAGGTATACTTATCTACAATCACCTGAATTATGTGTCTCTCACTACAATTCCAAACAGGAACTTGAACAGAGACCTGAAGGAACTTCATCCTGCTCCCACCAAAGCCAAGCCTCAGCAGCTGTGACCACAAAAAGCATAAAATCATGGAATGGTTTGGATTGGAAGGGACTTTAAAGATCATCTCATTCCACCCCCTGCCATGGGCAGGGACACCTTCCACCATCCCAGACTGCTCCAAGCCCAGTCCAACCTGGCCTTGGACACTTCCAGGAATCCAGGGGCAGCCACAGCTGCTCTGGGCAACCTGCTCTGTCTGGGCTTCATCACGCACTAATTAAGCTAAACTTATATTTACAACACAAACATATTATGCTGTAGCATACACAGAGCAGCTAAATCGAGCCATGGCCAAATACCTTTCCCCTGGCATTCATCACGTATATTTTGGCTGGCATTTACCGTGCGCTGGCACTTGTGTTTCTGTTCTTGACAACACACAGATTATATTCATGTTTTCAAACCCCCAAAACATCAAAAACCCCTCACCAGGAGCACAGACAAAGGGACTCACTCTGCTTGATACTGACAGCAGAAGGACCTGGTGGTGCTGGTATGAGTCCAGAGGAGGCCATGGAGATGCTCCAAGGGCTGGAGCCCCTCTGCTCTGGAGCCAGGCTGGGAGAGCTGGGGGTGCTCATCTGGAGAAGAGAAGGCTCCAGGGACACCTCAGAGCCCCTTCCAGTGCCTAAAGGGGCTCCAGGAGAGCTGGAGAGGGACTGGGGACAAGGGATGGAGGGACAGGACACAGGGAATGGCTTCCCAGTGCCAGAGGGTAGGGATAGATGGGATATTGGGAAGGAATTGTTCCCTGGGAGGGTGGGCAGGCCCTGGCACAGGGTGCCCAGAGCAGCTGTGGCTGCCCCTGGATCCCTGGAAGTGTCCAAGGCCGGGCTGGACTTTGGGGCTTGGAGCAGCCTGGGACAGTGGAAGGTGTCCCTGCCCATGGCAGGGGGTGGTATAGGATGAGCTTTAAGGTCCCTTCCAACCCAAATCATTCCATGATTCCATGATTCTGTAATACCCTGCTGCCTCCTGGTTATTCCCAGTGGATTACCCAAGGTTTTCACAGAGCTGATTCCACAGGAGTTAGGTGGGGTAGGTGTGTATCCCACACTGGGGACACCACCATCCCTCCCATGCTTTCAATCAAAAAAAAGCCCTGTTATTTTTTAAGGACCTGTAACTACTCCCAAAGGTTGACCTCACTTGGGCACTATTGTGCTGAACCCACAATTTCCTTGAGCAAGAATAGCTCCATTTCTCACTCATCCACACCAAAGAGCTCCAATCCAACACATTTCCACAGAATTTCCACTGTCTGTTGTGTTTCCTAAAAATCACTGTCAGAGGTTTTACCCTTCCAATTACAGGTCACAAAAATACAGTTTGGTTAGGAGTTAAAAATATCTAACAGGGAGTAAAACGGTGAAGGTAAATACTTCAACATTCTAGAGAGGTAGAATTGCTTTCTTGGCTGTTTATTTATGCTGGACTGTTATATTTTCTCAGGGATTGGCACTTCTGCAAAAAAACAGGGCTCAAATACGCTCAGTTTCATACTGAGCACTTCAAAACCTCTGAGTGTTACTTTCTGTCTTCTACAGCTCACAATCAGCAAAAAGCTGCAAATTCAGCTTCTGATGTTAGAAAACCTGAGCTTAACCAAAAGCAAATGCCCTTATTTTGCAAACTATCCTACAAACACAATACAGACTATTCAGTTTATACCTCTATAAAACTATCATCCAAATTCCTTATTTTACATTCAGATGAGCACAATAATAATAGAAAGGCTTGGGAAGTTTCAGAATCAGGATCTGAAGGGCTTAGAAAGCTACAAATGAAATTCAATTTTACTGTAAGGAAATCACTTCCACAGTGCAATCACAATATTTGGGGGAGCAGAGGGAGAAGGAAAAACCCCTGTGCATCACCTGATGAGAGGGGACAGCAATCCCTGAGCTGTGCATGCAAGCAGCTGATGAGACAAGTCTTGCTGGATTATTAAAGAGCCATTGTCCTGAGCCTGGAGGCTTTCAGCAACTCATTTCACAGCTCCTCTCTAAAAACCACCCGAGGTTGACGCCTCCGCCCCCCGGAATGAGAAGTTCTCGGGTTTTGGGGGTGTATGTCACTGCATTAGTCAAACAGAAAAAGGCGTTTACCTTCCCAGCCTTTCTGTCCTTGCCAGGTGATCATTTCCTACGACTCTCCAGGCCTCCCTTCTCCCCAGGAGGAGAAGAAAGGAACGCTTTGTCCTGCAGGTTTGCTTTCAGTTTGGCTCAGACGGAGAGATTTCTTCCAAAGCAAACACTCCTGCAACGTCACCGAGGATATAAATAGGCAGAGAAGGAGGGAGAAGCACAGCCCTTCTGGAGAGACTGGATACATTAGGAAACACGCAAGTAGGAGAGAATATCGAACAGAAATAGAGCCTTTATCTTCCTAAAGCTACACGCACAACCTGGACTCGGACACCACAGCCGGGCTGAACCATCCAAGAGAAATATTGCATCCGTCCAGTCAGAGAGGGAGGTTCTCACATATCCCGGGGTTTTGCCAGGAGCTGTGCTATTTCTGCTGCCGCCCTGGAGCTCACACACATGGCTGCACGTCCAAATAAACGCCAGGAAAGCCACCTGCACCCACACCGAGGTGGCACAGAAGGACCTGCAGGTTTCCACAGGCCACTGTCCACAGAAGCTGTGGCTGTCCCTCAATCCCTGGAAGTGTCCAAGGCCAGGTTAGACTTTGGAGCTTGAAGCAGTCTGGGATAGTGGAAGGTGTCCCTGTCCATAGATCTCATCCTCACAGACAGGCAAGAACTGGTCAGGGATGTGAAGGTCTGGGCAACTCTGGCTGGACCATGGAGTTCAGAACCCTGAGGGAAAAAGCTGCATGGCAGCCCTGGACTTGAGGAGAACAGACTTTGGCATTATCTTCAGGGGTGTGCCTGAAGAATCCCATGGGCTCAGAGAGCAAAGGGACCCAAAAGAGTTGGTTGATAAAAAAGATCACCTCCTCCAGGCTGAACAGACCATCCCAACAAGCAGCTGATTGAGCAGAGAGGGCAGGAGGCCCCTGTGGAGGAGCATGGAGCTCCTGACCAGAGCCAAGTGCAAAGAGCAGGGCAGGGGATTCAGGAGCAATCTGGGAACACTGTTGGGGCAGGGATTGGCCTAAGAGAGCCAAAACTCATCTGGAATTGAATCTGGCAAGAGATGTGAAGGCTGCCAGTGAGGCCAGCCTCCAGGAACTGCAGGCCCCTGAGGCCAAAGGAGAAATGCAGACAAGGAAGACTTATCCCCAGCAGAAGAGGATCAGGTCAGGGGACTGGAGGCTGTAGGACATACTTCATCCCATGGGACCTGCTGGCGTGGATCCACGAGTGCTGAGGGAGCTGGCTGCTGTCACTGTGAGACCACACTTGATGAACTTTGGAAACCATTTCCAGTTAGCTGACAGACAAGCAGGTGATCAGGAGCAGTCAGCACAGACATATGAAGGGAAACAATCCTGCTTCACCGGCCTGACCTCCTCCTAGGATGAACCAATCTCAGTGGATGAAGAGAGTGCAGAGGATGTTGTCTGTCTTGGCTTTGGCAACACTGGCTCTTCTCACACCCTCAGATAAGCTACCAAAGTATGGAGGAGGCAGGAAGGCAGGGAGGTGGGTGGAAAAGTGGTCAAATGGCCAGGCCCAGCATGGAGTGGTCAGTGGCACAAAGTCCAGCTGGGGGACAGACACGTCCCATGGGTTGATATGAGAGCCAAAATCATTTAACCTCATTGAATGACCTGGAGGATACACAGAGTGTGCCCTTCACACTTTGCTGGTGACACAATAACTGGAGTGAGTGGCCAGTACACCAGAGGGTCACCTTGCCACTTGGATGAACTCTAAAAGGCCAGAGCAAAGGGCAGGCAGGAGCCTCACAGTGCTCCAACAAAGGAGAGGCAGAGTCCTTCCTTCACCTGGGGGAGGAGAGTGACCCCAGGAGCCAGCACAGGCTGGGAACTGACAGACTGGGAACAGCTCTGCCAAGCAGGACCTGTGGGTCTGGATGACAAAAAGCTCCCAGGAGCCAGCAATACACCCTCCCAGCAAAAAAAAGCCACCAGCATCCTGGGCTGCATGACAAGAGTGACCCTTCACCTCTACTCAGCACTGGCAACACCATTCCTAAAGCACTGGGCCCAGTTCTGCACTCCTCAGTGGGAAAGAGACATGGACACACAGGAGACAGTCTGGCAAATGGCCCTGCACAAGCAGCTCTGGGTGACCCTGCTTGACAAGGTGACCTTCCAGAGGTCCACGCCAGGCTCAGCCAGGCTGTGATCCTGGGAGCCTTCAGCCAGTTCACTCTCACACCCTGGATATCATTTTTGATACCCACAGGAATTCAGAAGCAATGCCTCAACCCTGTCTAAGCACAGTCCCACACTGTCAGAGCACTGACAGCTCACAGCCCAGCTCAGCAGGAACAACTGACCCATGCCCTCACTCACTCCTGAGGTAGAGATTCAGCTCCCAGCCCTTGCTAACACACCTTGGCTGTGATTTGACTCCACTTCTGCTTTCTCAATGTGATACCAGGGTTAGAGATGGGCAACCTGAACAGACCAGTCAGGAGCTGTTTCATCACTCACATTCCATAAAGATCCCTTGCAGCCTCTGTCTCACTCAAGTTTTGCTTCTCTTTTGCCTTTTTTTTCTTCTCAAACATCATCATTGAGATGAATGCTTTAAAAAAGCCCTCAGCCCCACAAATGCTGTTACACCTCTAAAAACCAAAGGATTATTATCTTCTATTAAAGCAAGAAGAGTAAGACACAGATAACATTTAGGTTTACAAGCCAAAATCTCCATTAACTTAGGAGATAACTACTTCTTGCTGGTGTTAAACAACAGAAACACTAGTTGTTTTTTTTTAAGGACAGGAGATAAATTCAAGTTGTAATTAATTTAAATCTCCAACATTCCCCATTCCCACAGCTGGAGGTGGTCTGGCAAAAAGAGGCCAAGTATGAGCCATCAGCAACAGAGGGAAGTACAAAAATTTGATCTTAACTATCAATATTTCACCCTCAAAAGGACTGACAGGGAAGACTCCATGCAATATCCAGGGTTTTGTCCAAAAGCTCCCAATAAAACATGTTTCTCTATAACTGTCAGCGCATTTGCCTTGCCTGGTTCTCAGTTTAGCACACCTCCTCCTCCTTCTCTTCTCTCTGCAAATACACCGGGGGCTGAGCAGGGACAGGGAGAGCCCAGCTGGGCTCTGCTGTGGTGGCAGCTGGCACAGCTGGGGCCAGGGCACTCGAGGTCTCTTCACACTGCAAAAAAAAGGCACCACTGCAGTTTTAAACTGACTCCCTGCAAGCATTGGTTCAAAGGGATTTAAGGTCATCCACCCTTCTGGCTTCTTGCCGTGGATGTTTTCCCAGTGTTAGCCTGGTGTCACCAAGGCCAGATGCCCCACATTACAAGGGACTCCTGGGGTCAGCTGGCCCAGTCCCTGCCCCAAGCAGGTGCATTTTCTGGCAGGGTCTATGGCTCCAAGCCATACCATGGCTTTGTCCAGGAGCTTGGGAAGGTTTCTATGGACTGTTCTGCTCACGGCTACCAAGCTGGATTGTAGCATAACATGAAAGGCTGGGCACAGAGCGTCTGAGAACAGCCCTCAAGAAGGACCTGGGGGTGATGGGGGTGAGAGCTGGGACACAGAGCCCCTCCATGCCCTGGGCTGAGCCCCAGCGTGGGCAGCAGGGGAGGGGGGGATTCTGCCCCTCTGTCCCTGTGCTCAGGTGAGACCCCACCTGCAGAGCTGCCCCAGCCCTGGGGCCCAGCACAGGAGGGACCTGGAGCTGCTGGAGAGAGTCTAGGGGAGGCACCAGGTTACTAAGGGGACTAGAGCACGTCTCCCTACAGAGCCAGGCTGGGAGAGCTGGGGCTGCTCAGCCTGGAGAAGTGTCCTGGGGTGACTTTATGATACTGGTATCCCCAATTGTCTGGTTTATGTTATATATTAAGTTCTGCACCTTTAAGACTGGCTTTGAGAGCAAGAGAGGGGGAAGAAGAAGCGCGCAGTGTGTTAAGGAAAAACATCACTCCCACACATCCCGCTCCTGGACTGTGGTGTCTGCAGCACGGACAGACAGCGGGACAGAGCTTCTCTCTGGCTTTTAGTTAGTTTTAGCTAGCTGAGGCAGAGGAGTTCCCTGGACCTTTGTTTGTTTTTTCCCAATTTTCTTGGATCTGTGCAAGCCTGCTCTGGACTGAACACCCAGCCAAACCCCGGGAGCTCACGCCTGTGGCCCACCGGGGCCTGGGCCTCGGCACTTTCCAGCGCCGGAGGGACTGATAAGAACCTGAGCGAGCCGAGCTACACCACATGAAAAGGACTTTTTTTCCTCCTAGATTTGCCATCCCATCGAAGAGCAAGAGGTTTTATTATTTAATATTACTCAATTTCTGTTAAATAAACAGCTTTTTCCACTTCTCTCTAAGGAATTTTTTTCTTTTCCCGGACCAGTTAGTGGGGAGGGGCATTTCCCTGGGGAAATCCCCATTTGGAGTTTTCCTTCCTAATTTGCCCTAAACTAAGACAAGAAGGGAAGGGATACAGGAGAGATGGAGAGAGACCCTGCATCAGGAACTTGAGTGCCAGGACACAGGGTATGGGTTCAGACTGCCAGAGGGCAGCGATAAGTGGGATACTGGGAAGGAATTCCTCCCTGGGAGGGTGGGCAGGCCCTGGCACAAGGTGTCCAGAGAAGCTGTGGCTGCCCCTGAATCCCTGGAAGTGTTCAAGGTTCAGGTTGGATTTTGGGGCTTGGAGCAGCCTGGGATAGTGGAAGGTGTCCCTGCCCATGGCAGAGGTGGCACTGGGTGGGGTTTAAGGTCCCTTCTAACTCTTCTGGGATTCCATGAGTAGGTGCACAAAGAGACAGCCCCAAAATAAAAGACATTCCCAGCAAAGATCTGCACAAGGGCTCAGATTCTCAGCTCACAGTTTTATCTTTAATATTCCTGCAGCTGTGACCATGAAGACAGCATCTCCAAACATCAAAGCAGCTCCTCCTGGGGAGGCTGAAGACTCGCCTTACACTTGTGGCACTCAGGGCACTCAAGAATCCCCATTTATATGGGACTTGGGCAGCGTGAGCTACTGTTTCACACTGAATTAAACCCCATAAAGCAGAACCAACTAAACACAGAAAGAACTACTCTGGACTTGCAAGGGAAAATAGAGGGTGTTAACTACAGCCCAACTCAGCTCCTCACTGCCAGCAAAGCATCACCAGCCTGTCTCTGTGTTACCCTGCTGGAGGAGAGTGGCTCCTCTACAAGAGTCACAAGTGGAAGGTACCAGCAGGTTGTACCTGGCATCAAAACCCAGAATAAACCAAACCAACGGGGAATCAGGGACACTGCATGTCCAGCACATTGCTGTGAGATCCACCCCAAGGATCCTGGAATGCTGCTGGCAGAGTAAGGAACAATTAGCCAAAGTTTCAGGGAACCGGAGAAATCAAAACACAGGCGCACACGTGAAGAGAAATAATTATATAAAGAAATTGCACATCAATCCAGAGGCAGCCAGGACTCTATCCTGCCCCAAAGAAGCAGATCTGGAACCTGGGGATCACCTGAGGCAGCTACATACCCAAGATGTATTTTCAGAGTGGTGCTGAATCAAAAAAGCAGGAAGCACAGGAAACACCCTTACACCCACACTGAGGGCATGAATGATGACCAACAATAAAATCAACACAGCACAGCCAGGGTTTTCATTACAGACTCACCCAACAGGAACCCGAACAGATTTTAGGATTGTTCATCTGGTGACAAAAGGAATGGTGTTCTTTCCCCAAATACACCCTGTAACAGGACAGTGTGACAGAGATGGACACAGCAGCTCTCCCTCCTGCCAGAGAAAAGCTGTGGGACTCCGTGTGGTTAGTATGTTACAAATTCAGGAAGATTTTGGCACAAAAGACCTCCATTATTCATTAAACACTTGCAATACCAAGATATTCCCCCTCTCAGTCACTGCCTTTGCTTAGTTGCTCTTGCTGTTATGAATGTGACCCTTTGTTTATACAGCAAAAGACTGGTTTTGGTACACTACTAAATAAAGGAAAATTCAAGCTTCCACTTCCATCATGCAGCTCTAAAATAAAACAGGAAAAAACTCACTTTGTCTTCAGCATCCCAAAATGGACCAGGCTTTCCAGGGCTTTCAGTGCTAGATGAAAGCTGACCGTAGAAAATTCCCTTGTAAATGTTTATTATTCTAATTTTAACCTCTGGACATTTTTAGGGCCAATAAAAAAACAAGATCAAAACCCAAGAGAGCAAATAATCCACGCAGTGATTCTCTCTTGCCTGTGCTGGTTCAAAAGTAATTCTGAGATTTGGGGGTAGGGTGATATTTTTATTTTTAAACCTCTGTTGAACTTCTTGTACTGGAAGCATTAAATCCCACCACGATGTCAGATCAAAACAAGCCTCTAAGAAAGGAAGGGGCATGGATTCCCATGGGAAACAACATTGTCCAATATAAATACCTCACCAGAACCCACTGGGCAGCAGAAACTCCTTTTTAATTAACTTTTTTATGGTGAAAGGAACTCAAGGAACACAGGAATACCTTGTGCCAATACACTCTGGGTAAGCACTTCCCCAGGCTCTGTTGGATCCTGCAGAACTCTTTCATTCATCCAAACTCTCCAGAAGTGTTCAGAACACTTCTCTCAAGCCTTAATTGCATCTTAATACATCCAAACCAGATATAGTGTCATGGTTCCACAATAATTCTTGTGCCCAGACCCTCTCCTTTGGCTTCCT